>NC_044588.1:6689496-6989496 GCF_901933205.1 Camarhynchus parvulus
CCTTCCCTTCCCTTCCCTTCCCTTCCCTTCCCTTCCCTTCCCTTCCCTTCCCTTCCCTTCCCTTCCCTTCCCAGCCCTGGTTTCAGCCACCCAGGGCAGCTGGGCGTGCAGGAGCAGTTACAGACCTGAGGCTTTGATGGCCCTGGTGGCTGCTGAGTGCCCCAGCTCCAGGGAGTGGATGAAGACCTCGGTCCTCTTCTCCCCCCCGATGAAGGTGAGCTGCCAGGGGACAAGAGGGGACACGTGGGGGTGAGGGGACCCAGCCTGGCCAGGCAGCTTTCACCCCTCTCAGTCCTTAGGAAATGGGTCAGTTTGGGAAAATCCTTCCATGTTCTCAGAGCACCTTTCAGCAGCAGCCTGGGGTGGTGCCTGCCTTTAGCTGGGCCCCAAAACAACCCAAACCCCTCATTTTCACTTAAAACTCCACTGGAAAAAACTCCCAGTGAGCCAACAGCAGGGTCTGGGAGCTGCTTTGGGAGCACAAATCCCATGTGGCTCTGCTCACCGAGCCCTGTTTGGTCCCCAGGCACAGCCCCAAAGCAGGGGCTGCACCCCACATTCAGCCTTCCCCACCACACCTGCCCCAGGCACACAGCGGGGTGGGGAAAAGCCACCTCATGGAGGGGCTTGGTTTGGGAAGCAGAGCTTTGGAGAGATTCCAGTGATGTGGAAAAGCTGGCAGCACTGCCAGGCACTACTTTGTGCATGGGGAAACGTGCTGGGGTGGAAAACTGCTCATGGTCAGGGCAGGAGCTGCTCTCAGTCCTGAGCCAGGAGCATCAGCCAGGGCACCAGGGACACCAGGGGACCAGTGGGGACCGAGCTCTGCCTCAGCAGCACGTGGGTGCTGTGCCACACCTCCGGAGCTCCACAGGCAGCTCCTGGCCCATGGCACAGCCAGAGCCCCCCTCCTCTCCCTGTGCCCACCTTGGTGGCACAGCCAGAGCCCCCCTCCTCTCCCTGTGCCCACCTCGGTCTGGTAGAGCTGCAGCAGCACGGGGCGCGAGGCGAAGCGGCAGTAGTAGAGGATCATGTCTGCCAGGATGGGCAGCTGCTCCTGGGCCTCCTCCTGGGGCTCAGCCTCGGGCTTGGCACACTGGGGTGGCACAACAGGTCACAGGGGTGATGGGGTAGGTGGCACAGTGGGTCACAGGGGTGATGGGGTAGGTGAGAATGCAGGAGACACGTGGGTAGCACAGTGGGTCACAGGGCTGATGGGGCAGGTGGCACAAAGGGTCAGAAAATTGATGGGGTAGGTGGCACAATGGGTGATGGGGCAGGTGGCACAATGGATCAGAGGGCTGATGGGGTAGGTGGCACCTCCAGCCACACCTGCCCACCCATCCTGCTGGGGACAGGAACCTCCTGCTGACCACCAGGAGCCCCAGCTCCATCCTGTGCCCGTGTGGCACAGCAGAAGGTTCTCGAGACAGCTCCCCAGCTGCCAGGGGAAAGAGCACCCCTCACCCTGCCCCTGGCACACGCACCTGGCACAGGACGCCCATGGGCAGGCTCATCAGCCCCAGCACGTTGCGCTCGTACCAGGGGTCCAGCAGGCCGAGGTAGTGGGAGATGTCGTTGGTGCTGCTCTCTGTCCCAGCCGGGGAGGGGTCCTGGAACCGACACCGGGGTCACCGCCAGGGCCCCCAGCCTGTCCCAGCTCCCACAGCGCCCCGGGGAGACTGCACCCACCTGTGCCCGGGCGGGGGCTCCCCCGGGGACGCCGAGGGGTGGTGATGAGGATGAGGATGATGAGGATGATGAGGATGATGAGGATGATGAGGATGATGAGGATGATGCATCTGCGGGGTCGATGGAGCCACGCAGCTCCTCTTGACGGGCACGTAGAAGAACTGCAGCCTGAAGTACCGTGTCAGGGAGGGGCAGGAGCTCTCCTGGAGCCTGGCGAGGAGCAGGGGCTGAGCTGAGCGGAGGGGCCGGGCAGGGCAGGCACCACGGCCCCCGGGCTCACCTTGGGCTCACCGGGAGGGGCTCACCTGAGGCGGCTGTAGGCGCGGGCCACCTTGCCCGAGATGCGGTCCGAGCCGAACACCACCACGCGCAGCGTGCCCGCCTTGGCCTCCTCCTCGTCGCAGCTGAGGAAGGGGCGGCGGGGCAGCCCCAGGGCCCGGGGGCCGAGGGGGCGGGGCCGGGCCGGGCCGGGCCGTGCTGGCGGCAGCGAGAGCGCTGGGCGGGAGCGCTGGGGACGCTGCTGCTGCGCCGGGGCGCGCACAGGCTTCGGCGCGGCGCAGCGGGAGCGAGCACGGCCCCGGGCACGGCCCCGGGCAGTCCCGGCGCTGCACCAGCTGCTGGCCCTTGCTCTTGAGCAGTCTGTAGAGCCGGTTGGTCAGCGACTGCCGCTGCTTGGGCAGCTCGGGCCGGCCCGCCGCGTCCAGGGAGCTCTCGTCGCTGTCCTCGGCGTAGCCACTGTCCATGCAGTCCTTCAGGCTGGACACGAAGGACTTCAGGGACTTCCTGGACACCATGGTCAGCTCCGAGATGGACTCCTTGGGGGAGGCGAACAGGGACACCCGCGGGGGCTTGGAGCCCTCCTCGGCCAGCACGGAGTACACGGAGTCACCGGGGAGGGCGCAGAGCGGGGCCAGCAGCGAGTCCTGCCCCGGGGAGCCGCCGTCCGTCTCCACATCCTCCTCCTCCTCCTCCTCATCCTCCTCATCCTCCTCCTCGTTCTCCGAGGCCAGGGGCACGGCAATGCTGCACTCCTTGCTGAGGACATCGTTGAGGATGTCTGAAAGCGACCGGAGGGAGGAGGTGTCTGCCACGGGCTCCAGCAGAGCCGCTGCAAACGTGGTGACCCCAGACACCACTGCCACTCCCCCTGGGCAGAGCTCTCCTCCACCCTGGTGTCAGGCAAGGAGCTGAAAACCTCCTCCCCAATGGTTTTAGATTTCCAGTAAAGGCTGGGATGCAATGCAAAGAAAATTATGTTTCTCTCCTCGAGGTTCCGGCTGGGTTTCTCAAGAGGCAAACTCCAGCTGGGCTTTTCCTTCCTTCCCACCCAGCTTCCACCACATCCTCCCGTCTGATCCAGGTTTAATGGCAGCAAAGCCAAGCCTTTGGCTGATCAAACCCCCCCCGACCCACCCTGGCTCCAGAGGGGTCTGGGCCAGAGCTCAGCTCCCGCTCGCTGGGGGCAGCAGGGAAGGGCACAGAGCCTTCCCAAGAACTGACAAGCTCCTTCCAGGAATGGGAAAGCACCAGCAAGGGGAAAGCACCAGCAAGGGGAACCTTCTACTTCTCCAAAACTGCTCCGGGGCCCAGCTGAGAGCTGGGCCAGGGCCCTGACTCACCGAAGTTGTCCTGGTCCCAGCTGTAGGTGTAGCAGCGGGCGGGAGGGATGGGGAAGGGGTGCAGCTTGCGGGGCTGGGCCTCGCCTGCGGAGAGAGGAGGGACAGCAGCTGGTTGGCAGGGTCCTCAGGGCCACCCCTGCCAGCTCCCCTGGCCTGAGAGGTGCCACCCACCCACCCCCGTGTGTTTTGGGCAGCCCAGGGCACGCTGCTGTCCTTAGCTCAGGATACGGGGACACTTTCCACCTCCACGGCCACCAGATGTCACAGCTAGAGCCAGTTTCTGATTTAACGCTTTCATCTCACCCCTCAGTATTCAAAGGCTGGACAACTCATTTGGTTGCTGTTTAAATGACACCATTTGTGGCTCAGGTGTGGTTCTTAAACAGGACCTGGGGCGGTGCTTTTCTATCGCAGTCCTTGCACTCGGCTGAGACGCTGCAAAACCTCTCCCTGCTGCTGCTGCAGGGGCTGAGCCGGCAGAAAGCTCCGGGGAAGGAGGCAGGGCCGAGGATGCTCGGCACAAAGCCCCGGGGAAGGAGGCAGGGCCGGGGATGCTCGGCAGAAAGCCCCGGGGAAATAGGCAGGAGAGGGGATGCTCACCTGCGATGGCCGGGAAGGAGGCAGGGCCGGGGATGCTGGGCACAAAGCCCGGGGAAGGAGGCAGGGCCGGGGATGCTGGGCACAAAGCCCCGGGGAAGGAGGCAGGGCCGGGGATGCTGGGCACAAAGCCCCGGGGAAGGAGGCAGGGCCGGGGATGCTCACCTGCGATGGCCGGGAAGGAGGCGGCCCCGGCGATGTCGCGCAGCACGGCCTGGAGCCGCTCCCGGGCCAGCGCGGGGTCGGGGCTGGCGGCCGCCGCCTCCTGAGCATCGGCAGCGCTGGCGTAGAGCTCCGAGAGCTCCTCCAGGGGCTTGGACTGCGGAGCAGAGCCGGGGGACACGGTCAGAGGGTCCCTCCAGCGAGCAGCATCACTAACGGGGGGCTCTGCCCCTCCACTGCCCCCACTCCCCTCAAGTGCCCCCAGACTTTTCCAATTAAAATAAAAATTACTTTGAAAACACCCCAGGGGATTCTTTCATGATTTTTTTTTGCCTCTCCCCCAAATGTTTCTCTGGTCAAACACTTTTGCTGATTTTCAAATCTGGGGGCCTTTCCTCTCTCCACTGCAGGGTCAAAGGGCAGAGAGCCCTCTGCACACACCTCACAGAACACCTCAGACCTCAGGTCTAACCTGAGAAGGGGAAAACGGGCATTTTCCCTCCAAGAAGCGTTACCCAAACTCTTTTCCTTTGCCAAGCCAGTGGTGCTTTGGGTAGGAAATGAATGCAGCAGCCCCTGCATGGAGCTGGTCCCGTGGCAGCCCAGGGTGGGCACTGCCCCAGCCCAACCTAAGCAGCTGGTGCAGCCCAGAGTGGCTGCTGCCCCTGCCCACCCTGAGCAGCTGCCCCTGCCCACCTTGAGCAGCTGGCCCAGCCCGTCCAGGTCGCAGCAGGTGCCGAAGGTGGCCTGGTAGAGGTGCTGGAGCAGCAGCAGCAGCGTGGAGTGCTGGGCGGGCTCGCTGGAGCTCAGCCTGCGGGCAATGGACAGGAACTCGCTCTGCACCTCCGAGCGGTTCAGCAGCAGCACCGTCCTGGGGACAGGGACACGGCTCAGGCCGGGGCGTGGCACACAGCCAGCTCCGGAGCCCAGCCCGGCCCGGCCCAGCCCAGCCCAGCCCGGGCCAGCCCAGTCCGGCCCATCCCATCCCCGCGGGACACGAGGGAGCCCGGAGCATCTCCCTCCTGAAGCTGCAGCTCTGAGCAGAAGCTCTAAGGGCAGCCCAGGTCCGTTCCCAGCCTCATTTCCCTACTTGCAAATGAGGACGGCAGGGAAAGGCTCAGCCCCCGAATAAGGAGCAGAGTCTGCCTGCTCAGAGCTGCAGGATTGGGAGGGACTCAGTTCTGGCTCCTTTTGGGGTGGTGGCTCCCAAAATCACAGATCACAGCATGTCCCACTGCTCTCCAACACGTGCAGCTCCCTGGGCAGGAGACTTTGCCTTCCCCACATCTACAGGGTCACTGGCAGGGAGCCCACAGACCCTGTCCCAGCCTTTGGAAATGCCCCAGGTGCTCTCCTCAACCCTCCCACAGCTCAGCCCAGCCCTCCCGTGCAGCCCCTGGAGGTGCTGCAGCAGTGCCAGCCCCGGGGATGCCCCAGGGAGCCCCAGCAGTGCCCCTGGCCACACTTACACCGTGGAGCTCTGGTAGTTCCTCACAGGCAGCCCCTGCTCCGTCCTCACCAGCCTCTGGAAGGTGATTCCTGGGGAGAGAGCAGAGCAGTGAGGCACAGAACCCCTGCAGGCTGCTCTGCCTCTGCCCCAGGGCACTGCTGAGCTGGCAGAGCCCCTGCCTGGAGCAGGAACAGCAGCGCCCAGAGTGCCCGTGGGGACAGGGCACAGCCACAGTGTGAGGGATCAGTCCAGGAGCAAGGGAACCCAGGATGTGAAGGGTAAAACCCAGAGGGCAGCTGAGCAGCAGGGGACATACCCTCAAAACAAAACCAACCCCAGCCCTGTCCCAGCCCCAGCCCCAGCCCTGGCCCAGGGTTTGTCCCCTGCTGCTCCTGTCCCACTCCCCCCTTGCCTCCCGAGCCTGGGAGCACACTGTCCATCCCAAAGCTCAGCTTTTCCTGGGGTCAGGACCCTGCTCCCCCCTCGGATGGTGTTCCCGGTTGGTCCAGCACAAGGTGGGCCCGGCTTCCTCTGGAGGAGCAGGGCAGGCTGCTGGTTCTGGTGTGTCCCTTGTGTGCAAGGAGCATGCCAGGCTCCCCCAGCTGTCATCAGAGGCAATTAGCCACATGGCTAACGACTTCCTGGCTGGGTTCAGTCTGGAGGGTCCTTCCCCCAGAGCCCGTGCTGGCTGCTCCCCCAGCCCCCCCTTTGTGTGAGGGATGGGGGGACAGCAGCAGGGCCATTCATGGCCATCAGGGGGGCTGGAGCCTCCGAGGCTGCTCTTGCACGGGGATTTGCACAGGGCTGAGGCACTCCCTGGATTGTTCTTTCCTGCCCAGACACCCCTTGTGACCCAGCTCTGGGCACAGGCACGGGCAGCACCAGTGCTCCTCTTAATTAAGGGCTCCTTGTGGATGTCCTGTGGTTCCCAGCGGAGCAGCTCTTCCAATTATTTCTCAAAGCCTTCTTGCCTGATCTCCCTGCCTTTTGGGGGCTTTTGAAGGGCTGTTATCACACAGAGCACATTGCAGCCCGGGTGTAATCCTGGGCAGGCTCTGGGAGGCCTGGCAGGGGATGCTCCTGTGGCTGGGGGTGTTCCCCATCCCTCAAACTGGGAAGGTGCTCTGGGGGCCCTGGGGGATGGGAAATGCAGGGTCTCTGTCAGGGCAGCAGTTCCAGTGAGACGGGAACTTGGGCAGGGGATGGAAAGTGCTTCCAAAGGAACAAAAAGATGGAAAAAATCCCAGCCTGAGCTCTGGACTGGCTGCTTGACCCCCAGCACAGCTGACCACGGCCACCAGGCAGGGCCTGGCTGTGCCCAGCCTCATCTCAGAGCTGCAGGGACATGGGCACAGCTGTGGGGCTGTGCCCTGGTCAGGGCTGAGCTTTGCCCACCTCTGGAGGGCTCTGGTGCCAGGGGGGGTTGCTGCCCCCATTCCTGTGCCACCCCAGTGCCCCAGGCCGTGAGTGGGGACCTTGGCCCCGACGCTTTCCCCTCCCAGCAGCGTGGGTTTGCTCCCTGCCAGGGGTGCTGTGTGCCAGGGCTGCCCTGGGAGCCCTCAGTGAGGCTGTGTGCCCTGCTGCTCAGCTGCCAGGACCTTCCAGGCTCTTCCAGCCTCCTTCACATCCCCCTGACCCGCTGGGGTCCGAGGCCAAAGCTCTTTATTGTGGTGAGGGCAAAGATTAACAGAGAATGAGCCGCTGTCAATATTTGCCAGGAGCACAGCAGCTTTGATCTGCACCCTGGGGCTGGTGGCCCTGCAGGAGGGTCAGTGCTCTGTGACCTGTGGGGTCAGGGTGGCCCCCGTGGGTGCTGGGCTGGGGGATGTGGCTCCCTGCAGGGATAGGGGCTGGATCCTGCTGATGCCATAAGGTTTCCTGTCCTGCTGAGGGGGTGACAGGGCTCTGCTGATGTCACCTGGTGTCCTGGGGACAGTCCTGGGGGGCCCCCAGGCTGTGGCTGCCCACAGCACCCTCTGTCCTGCATCGGTCTGGGCTCTGTCCCTGCAGGAGGGGAGGTGGCAGTGACCTGCTTGGCCCTGTGTGACAGCCTGGGGGCTGGGGCAGGTGGGAGCAGCTGGCAAATGCCATCCTGGAGTCCCCATCCCACCTGGGAGCAGCTGGTAAATGCCATCCTGGAGTCCCCATCCCACTTGGGAGCAGCTGGCAAATGCCACCCTGGAGTCCCCATCCCACATGGGCAGTGGGGCAGCAGGAGCTGGGACTGGAGCAGGTCTCCTGCCCCATCCTGTGGGGCAGGTCTGGGTTTGGTGCTGGGGCAGGGCTGGGTTCGGTGCTGGGGCAGGGCTGGGTTCGGTGCTGGGGCAGGGCTGGGTTCCGTGCCAGCTTTGGAGCTGCCAGGGCTGGGGTTGGTGCTGGCAGAGCCTGGGGCAGGGCTGGGTTTGGTGCCGGGTTTGATGCTGGGTTTGGTGCTGGGTTTGGAGCTGGCAGAGCCAGGGCAGGAAAAAAAGGGGGCAAGGTTTGGTGCTGGGTTTGAGCGGCAGAGCCCAGCGGTGCAGGCGCCCAGGGCGGGCGGGGGGCGGGGCTGGGTTTGGTGCCGGGTTTGGTACCCGGTTTGGTGCTGGCAGAGCCCAGGGCAGGACGGGGCAGGGTTTGGTGCCCGGTTCGGTGCTGGCAGAGCCCAGGGCAGGGCAGGGCGGGGCGGGGCGCTCACCTGGCGCCTTGAGTTCGTTGCTGATGAAGGTGAGCAGCTCCCGGGAGGTGTCGCAGTAGGGCACGGGCCAGGTCAGGAAGCCGTGGTAGACACTGGCCGCTTTCAGCAGCAGCTCAGAGCCGGGGGGGAGGTGAGGAGCCTGCGGGACAGGGACAGGGACAGGGGTGAGGGCAGAGAGACCCCGAGTGCTGCCTGGAAGCCCAGGGTTTGGGTTGGCAGTGCCAGGAGGAGAAGCAGAGCAGAGGGTGCCCCTGTGCCACCCATGTCCTGCCAAGGAAGGGCACAGCATCTGCGGGCACAGCTCCAAGGAGCTCCTTCCCCACCTCCCCAAGCGGGGCTCACATGCCCAAGCCTAAATATAAATTCCTTTTTAAGCCCCACAAGCTGCACAGATGAATTCCACACAGGCTGTGCTTGTGCCGGACCTGGCAGCAATGACTTCCTTGGGATAATGATGCATTGTGCTGGGAATAATAATCATAAAAAAAAGTATTTCCTGGGAAGGCTCTGCTCCTTTTCATTCACGTTGCCCGTGTGTTTTGCCCAGCTATAAAGGGTAAAGAAAAGAATTCCCCTTTATTGTCCATCTCCCTTTCTGATTAGCCCAGCCTTAAAAAACAGCTTCCAACCCCTGAAGCTCATTTTCTTTGTCTCTCAGCTTGTGCAATGGCTGCTCGATCCCGATCCCTCTGGATTCATACAGAACCTTTCTTTTGGGAGGAACCGATGAGAGCAGGCTGGGAAGTTCCAGCAGAAGCTCCCCTGATTTTGGAGCCTGCCCTGGGCTGGGATGGGTGCGGCAGCCTCAGCACTTACACAGAGCACGGCCGAGTAGAAGAGCAGGGCCAGGGGCGTCACCAGGTCGTAGTCACACCTCTCCTGCACCTGTGGGAACAGCCCGAGGGCACAGGCATGAGCTGCTGGCCGCCAGCACTGCCCAAAATGTCCCTGGAGGTGCTGGGAGACTCCAGCCCCGCCATCCCATCACCACACCTGGGAGATTCCCTCATCCCTATGGGAAAACTGCGCCCAAAGCCCCAGAAACCAGAGTGGAACAGGCAGAGACTCCTGCTCTGTCTTCTCCTGGCCAGGCTCTCAACGCTCTGAGGCTCCTGGTGCCTGAAATTCCATGGAGGTGGCTCTGAGCAGGCAGCCCAGGCACTGCAGGCAGCCTGGGGAGCTGGGCAGGACAGAGGAATCCAGGGGTGGAATCCGGGGGTGGAATCCAGGGTGGAATCAATCCAGTCGGTGGAATCCATCCAGGGGGTGGAACCCATCCAGGGGGTGGAATCCATCCAGCGGTGATGCCCAGCAATATTTAAGGACCCCAATCTCCAGCCAGCTTTGCCCAAGCCCATCCTGAGCAAGCCACGGAGCTGCCGGTGCCTCAGAGCCCTCAGCTCCCCCACCAGCCCCCAGTCACCTCCTTGGTCTTGGCCAGGATCTTCTCCACCAGGATGAGGTAGTTACCGGCGTCCCGGCTCACCAGCTCCTGCAGGCTCCAGCAGTTCAGGCACAGCCCGGCTGTGGGGACAGAGGCACGGTCACTCATGGCCCTGTGGTCACTCATGACCCTGTGGTCACTCACAGAACCATGGTCACTCACAGAACCATGGTCACTCGTGGCTCCACAATCACTCGTGGCCCTGTGGTCACTCGCAGAGCCATGGTCACTCCCAGCCCAGATGTGGGGACAGAGGCACGGTCACTCATGGCCCCATGGTCATTCACAGAACCATGGTCACTCCCGGCCCCAGGCAGCAGCATAGGCAGCCCAGGGCACACCCTGTCCCCACCTGGGGCTGGGGCAAAGGCAGGACTAAGCTGGGCTTAGTCCAGGGCACATGGCAATGCCCAGAGCAGGCATGGCACATGGCAGCACCGAGAGTGGGCACGGCGCACAGCAGTGCCAAGAATGGGCACAGCACACGGCAGTGCCAAGAATGGGCACAGCACACGGCAGCACCGTGGGCGGCCTCGGAAGGATGAGGCTTTGCCATTTCTTTTCTGAGAAGTGCCCCGAGTGCCCTCTTCCTCCTCCGCCTCCCGGAGCAGCTCCTTCCTGGCCTCGGGGGTGGTGTTTCCTCTCAGAGTGGGCACCGGGCAGGTCGGAAATCCAGAAGCACCGAAGCAGAAATGGCACACCCCGAGCTGCCCTCGCCCACAGTGCTGGGCACGGGTCCTGGTGCTGTCAGAAGTGACACCCACGGTGTGGGGGAAAAGCAGAAGACTCCGTTTCCTCCTCCCCCAGAGCTGCTGGCACCATCTCCTCACCAGGGGAGGTGGTTTCACCTGGGGACTGCCCCAAGGAAGGGCCAGCTCGGGGCAGCTGGGTCAGGGAGGTGCCCAAGGACAGGCGCAGCCCCAGCACCCCTTGGGGAGGGCAGCAGGGCAGCCTGCAGCTGCTGAGACACGGGAGGTGGACGTGGATGTCCAGCACAGGGCACCTCCTGGCACTGCCACCCAGCCTGGGCAGAGACTTCCACAGGAAAACCCAGCACAAACCAGGAGAAATCAAAGGGTAAAATCTGCCAGGTCCCCAGTGATACCAGAGCCAAGCCCAGGGCTCAGCTTCACCAAAAACTCATTTTTTAATTTTTTTCTGCTAACCAGCAATCAACCAAACATTCTTCTTGCTTTTCACACTCTAATTTGACCATGGTGTCTCTCCTGCAGTACAAAGCAAGGCCAGCCCTGAAGAGGTTCCTCCACAAGGAAAAGATTTTCCTCCCAAGCACTTTTCTAACAGGATTTTCATGAGTCACAGACAATTCATTTTGATTTGGTTTCTGCAATAAGTTCTGCAGAAAGATCTTGTGTTTACACCTGCCATGGGCTCATCCAGGCTGTAAATCTGGGATGGCCAAGGCCTCATAACTCCTCCTTGCTGACTTCACAGCCCTCAGCTCCTCATCCCTCACTCAGGGAGAACAACGTGTTGGAAAGGATTACTCACCCTCTCTGGAGCAACCTTGTGTGAAAGTTAGCACAGAAAAATAAAGTTTTAAATGATTTACAAAATTCAGCAAGATCTCAGCCAAAAGACTGTGACATCGTGTGTGTTATTTTGGTGTATGGAATGGGTAAAAAAGAGGGGAAAGCAAAGGAACTGGGAAATAGAAGTGAAAAATGAGGGAGGTGCAGGTTCCAGCTCAGCCAAGAGCAAGATGAAAGGATTCACTGACTTGTGAGGATCAGCCCTGTCACAAACTACAGCCTGGACAGGACAGCAATAATGAAACTGTCATTTGTGGCTTGGGGAAGGATGTGACAACATCTCTGCCCAGGCTCTGGAAGGCAGCAGGGGACAGCTCTGAGAGCTCTGCTCTCTGCTTGCCCTGAGCCCTTCCTGCCAGCAGAGACCAAACCCTGCCCAGCTCGGCACGCTGCGATGGGACAGCAGCTCCTCAGAGGCAGCAGCGACAGGGAGGGGCAGCCCCGGGAGGGCTCTGGGGGTCCTGGGGGTCCCCAGCAGGGACAGGGAGGGGCAGCCCCTTGGGGTCTGGGCCAGAAGGCAGCCGGGCTGGGGGTCAGAGGCCCCCAGAAAAGCAGCCCCGGGAGGCTCTGGGGTCCTGGGGGTCCCCAGCAGGGACAGGGAGGGGCAGCCCCTTTGGGGAGGGCCCCCGGGGCTCTCGGGGGTCCCCAGCAGGGACAGGGCAGCCCCGAGAGGGCTCTGGGGGTCCCCAGCAGCAGCAGCGGGGCTGGGGCACAGCAAAGCCACCAACACCCACCCAGGGCACGCTGCAGATTCCTGGCAGAGCAGGAATGATGACAGGGAGATTTCTGAGGTGCAAAATGCCCACAATTCTCCCAGGAATGTCGGCTCCTTCTGCAAAGGCCAGGAGAGGCACAGCAAGGGCCTGGGAGCCAGGGGACATCACTGGGGTGGGGCTCATGGGGGGTCAGCACAGCCCCCAGCCCCAAGCCCTGCCCTGCACACCCCAATCTTTGCTGATGAGCTGCAGAAACGATGGAGGCGAAGGACTGGGGTTGGAGCTGGGAGTGACAAAGGAACTGATTGATGTAATCACAGCAGAGGTGGGCTCTGGGCACACACTGCCCTGCTCTGGGGGCACAGGGGGCACACAGGGCTGCTCTGGCCATGCTCTGTCACCGTGCCAAGCACGAGGCTGCGCTTCCAGGAACCAGCAATGTGGGTCACACTTCAGGGCCTGTTTCCCAGAGCAGGGGAGAGAAAAGGACACAGGAATCTTGGGCAGGACTGCCCCAACCCAGCCCCCAGGTGATGCTGCAGCATGGAAATGGCCGGGCTCCAGTGGCTGTGAGGGGTGGCAAAGGGATTCCTCTGGGAGCTGGCAGCAGGTAGGATCCTGTCTGCACCTCTTTGTTGGTCTTGTTGGGGAAAAGAAAAGCAGAAAGGGTTGAAAGAACTGCAGAGACAAGAAGGAATCAGAAGCTGACAGCCCCCAGATTTCATCCACAAGAGGGTTTGGCAGTGATTTAATCACAGCTACGAGGCAGGAAGGTCAGAATGACATTCAGAAATTATTTCTGCTTGTTGCTGCTCTGTCCTCACCACGCCAGCCCCAATCCCTTCACAGCCCCCTGAGCAAGGCTCAGTTCTTTATGGCCACCACGATGGTATCTGAGCCAGGGCTGGGCTGATAACAACATCCCTGTGCTGATAACAACATCCCCGTGCTGTGTGTGACAATGCAGCAATCCCAGACCTGCCTTGAGGGCAGGGAGCACGGCAGGGTTGGCTGATTGCACAGAGGAGCTTCCCTGGGCTGAACAGAGCCCTGTGCTCTGCCCAGCTCACTCAGGGACAGCTGACACCCCACACCACTGCCCTGCTGATCCTTACATGGCCAGACCTGCCATGACCTGTTCAGGGCCTTGGAACATCTTTTTATTCCAGCAAAATGCCCAGGAGCACAAGCCAGGCTGGATGCTACCTCTGACTGAGCACTGCAAGGGGAAAGGCCTCCAGCAGCACCAGCAGCTCCCCTAATGCAGAGCCCTGGGTGAGACACCCCAGCAGGGACAGCACCAGCAGCTCCCTGTGAGCCAGAGCCCTGGGTGAGACACCCCAGCAGGGCTCAGGGGACCCCAGAGAGAGAAGGCCATGGTTAAGGTCACCTACCAGCCCATCTGCTGCTTGCAGCGTCCCTGCCCAGCCCGTGAAGGCACCGCTCCAGCGCGTGGTGGATCCTGTCCTCCGTGCACGTGGTGTGCTGCATTTTAACTCATCTCCTGGATTGAAGGGGAAAGAAGGAGGAGAGTTAATAAAGGGTTGCCCTCGGTGGCTCCAGTGTTCACTGGCCATGGTCACAAACCCACCCCAAGTGGCAGGGAAGGCTGCAGAACTGTCCCCTTGCTGCCACCCAGCCACCGTGAAGGAAATTCCACGTGCCCTTGTGGCAATGGTGGAAAACACCGAGGGGATGTGAGCCCAGCACACGAGGACATTGTGAAATCGTGCCTGCAGCCCTGCCACATCCCACTGTGCTCCAGGGCCCAGACTGCCACCTGAACCGTGGCTGGCAGAGCCTGTGCTGCCCAGGAAGGTTTTATCCCAGCCAATCCACATCATGTCTGGGACACCGGGGCAGTAACAGAGATGTTCCTGACCTGAGCAATCAGAGGTGCCCAGGTGCCCATTCCCTCCTGCCCTGCAGCCCAGAGGGACCCTGGGGCAGGTGTCCCCCTCTCCCAAGGCACTGAGATGGGTCCAGCCAACACATTCTCTGCCTCTTGTTTAGAAGCGACACAAATGCACAAAAACAATCGAGTAAGAAGAAATAAAAGCTGCCAATCCTACAAAACCACATGCAAGGCAGCACTTGCTTTGAGCCTGGACAACACCCATGCCACACAGCCACGTCATTCCCAGAGATCCTAAACCACCCAATTCTCTGCCCATTTGGCCTGGATTTGGGGCCAGCACCCAGCAGTGGCTGCGCCCACCACAGCCTCACCCACCCCTGTCCCAGAGCCACTGTGACCTAGCAGAGGCTCCAGAGCCCTCCCTGCCCCATGTCCCCAGCACGGCCACCTCCACCCAGCCTCCACTGCCAGCAGCTCCCTGGCAGGGCTCAGGAGAGCTAAGCCTGGCTGCTGGAGCTCCCTGGGAGCACAGCGAGCCACCTCCAGCCCTGCCCCAGGGAGAAGCACCAGCAGCTCCCCAGAGGTGACAGCAAACACCCCGAGCACCACTGATCTGCCCAGTGCCAGTGCTCCCCTCACCCCAGAGGGGCTCCTGGGCTCCTCCTCACTGCCAGAGGCTGCACTGGCTCTGCAGCAGAACCTTTACCTGTGCCCAGTGCCAGGAGTGCTGCGGTGCCACGAGGGAGCGCGGAAATCGAGCCCAGCACTCGGCCAGGCTGGAGGCAGGAGAAAGGCAGTGAGTAAGAGCCCAGGGTGACTCACAGACACCCCTGCACCAACCAGCTCAAAAACCAGCTCAGCCCTCGGGGGGGAACGGGCTCCTCACCCCACAGCAACCCCAGCATCCCTTCCCGCATGCCTTGGCACACAACGGGAGGGAATGTGAAATAAACCCCACCCTGATATTGCTGTCACTGTCAAACCACAGAACGCACTCCTGGGGCAGCTTTTTCCTGCTGTGCCACGGACCACACGGGAGCCTGAGCCTCCTCTCCCAGGGCAGTGCTTATGGAAGCATTTCCCGTGGGAAAGGCCTGGCTTCGTCCACCAACAACGGAGCCGAAACTTTGCTGCTGTCCCCTCCTTGCCACCCACGCTGAGCACGGTGACAGGGGACAGCTCTGGAGAATGCAATCTGACTTTCAGGAGCCCTGTTAAGCATCTTGAGAACATCGAGAAAAACAAGTGCTGAGGTCAAGGGTTTGGAAAATGCTTCGCTTTTTGTGAGGGTGTTGAGAAGCCCCATGTGGCACCACCCCAGTGATGGCTCAGCCCTCTCCACACAGCAGGGACAGTGCCTTTGTTTCAGAGTCCCAAGTTCTCAGAGAACCCTGCCCCAAGGTTTTGCCCCATTGTCAACAGATGCCCAACAATTCCCAGCATCAGGACTCAGGGCAAGGTTGAACCCCTCCCCTCTGAAGGTTTGAGCATCCTAAAGGGCAATCTATAATAATTAATTATTATAAAATATTTACTTTTTAAAATTATTAATTATTATCATAAATTTCTAACAAGTTATTTTCTTAAAAACCACTGATTAAAGTTAGTGAGAGAAGGCCCAGCACACCAAAGCTCAGCTTGGGAAGTATCCCAAGATTATCTGTGAAGCTGTCCTTGCGTGGGTGCCAGACCCTTAGGGAATTTCCATCCAGGATTGCTTAGTTAAGAGGCTTCATTCATCTCTGTGGGACACAAAGGTGAGCAGACAAATTAAATATTTCTGTTAATTAACACCAATCTAGTAAACATTTACCCTGTGGTGGGAAGTGGGAACCTGCTGACCTACTGGTTTTAGATTTTCCCTTGTCCTGCTTGAGGCAGAAAATTTGTAAAAGCAAAAAAAATAGTTTTGAAACAGCATGAAAAAGAATTATCAACAAAACCCATCTTTTGCTGCTGAGCTGTGAAGCCACCAGAGGCCACGGGAAAGCCTTGGGGCATCACAGCTCCCTGACAAGGACTTTCCTCTCAGCTGGGACCTGCCGGGGTTCCCCACTTGCCTCCACGCCCTGAGACCTTTCCCTGCCAGGATCTGCTCCATGCCCAGGAGCAGAAGGTCCCTCAGGAGCCAAGGTGACACCAGCAGCTCTGCAGGGCTGGGACAGGGCACAGAGCTGCCTTTCCAGCAAGGACAATCCCTTCTCTTGGGTTGAGGTCCACCTGAGCCCCATCTCCAACACCCAGGGGACTCCTCTGAGCTCCCCCTGCAGTGGTGGAGCCCAGGACCAGAGGGGAGAGCTCAAAGAGCCAAAATGAAGCAGTGAAGAGGATCAGACCCCCCTGCAGGACACCCCTCACCCCCCAGCAGAGCAATCCCCGGAGCCTGGGGGCTCCACCACCCCCAGGAAAGGCTCCAAGGCCAGGAGAGTGGGACCAGGCAGACATGGAGCAAGCTGAGATCTTGAGATCCCAGCAACATCTCCTCGGGACAGAAAGGACCTGCCAAGGACCTGCCAAGGACCTTCCAGAGGGGATCCCGCAGCTCCACCAGCACCTGGAAACCCGCGGGTACCCTCGGGCCGGGACAACGCCCTTTCCTGCCCCGATTGTTCTGGGGCTGAGCATCCTGGGCAGGAAATCAGAGAGGAAAAACAAAGCCCTGGGCCCGCGGGAGCAGCTCTGAACGCACTGCCCAGGTTTGGGGACAGTGGCAGTGGGTGCAGGGACACGGATGCCTCGCCTGGGTTGGTGCCAGGACGTGGCTCAGCACCCAGAGGGCTTTGGGCACCAGGGGAACCAGAACAAGGAGCCCGATGAGGCTGAAGGAAGCAGGAGCTTGGGTTGATGCTGCAGAAGGAAAATCATTTGGTCTAAAGCAAAGGGATCCCAGAGCTGTTTTCAAGGTGAGATCCTCAGAAAGGAGGATCACCAGCTCCTCTGAGCTCCAGCTCAGCTCTCTGCCTCCTCCAGCTCATCCTGGGGAGACAGGACAGGAGCTTTGGGAGATCCTCACTGCAGAGGAAGGGCTGGACACGGAGCTGGGCCCTGGACACAAAGCTGGGCCCGGCACACTGAGCTGGGCCCCACACACCGAGCTGGGTCCTGCACACCAAGCTGGGCCCTGGACACCAAGCCGGGCCCTGCACACCGAACTGTGCCCTGGACACCGAGCTGTGCCCTGCACACTGAGCTGGGCCCTGGACACCGAGCTGGGCCCTGCACACCGAGCCGGACCCCGCACACTTAGCTGGGCCCTGCACACTGGGCTGGGCCCCACACACTGAGCTGGGCCCTGCACCGAGCTGGGCCCTGCACACTGAGCTGGGCCCTGCACACTGAGCTGCAACCTGCGACAGCAACCTGCCACTGGGCTGGGCCCCCGCGGGCCCTCACCGGCTGGGCCCGAGATGGGCCCGCACACCAAGCGGCCCCACCCGGGCCCGGCAGTGCAGCAGCACGTGCCCAGTACCTGCTCCTCCAGTGAAACTGTTTTTCTTAGATTACAGAAGAGAATCTTGAGTTTCAGCTGTTTGCTTGCAAGATTTTGCTGCCTCCCCTCCACCTCGCAGAGGAGCCAAAGATAGAAAGCCGGAGCGAGGGAGGGAGGGAGGGAGCAGCTGGAGGAAGCCTTTGTGGGGCACAGGGCAGTGTGGGGAGAAAGCTGCGATTTTCAAGAAAAACTTCACCTCAGTGTTTGTCAGCGAGCGAGAGCTCTGCACAGAGCAGGAGATGAGGCTGATAAGATGTTCGCTCAAACCACAGCAAGGCAGGGTACCAGGGGATCTAGGAGGCAGCTGGGTTGACAAACATCCTCCCAGGGTGCCTGAAGAGGAGGCTGTGCCATCCAAAGCCCGGCTCAAACAGGGCCGGGGCACAGGCTGCTGTGACACTGAGGGTGAGCATACACGGCAGGGACCGTGAGGGACATTCCCTCCCTGGGCTGTGAACCCTCACTCCAGTGAGTCCCCACTCCCTGAGCCAACGGGGGAAGAGGCAGCAGAGGAGGAACACAGAGAATCGTTCCCAAAGAGCGCCTTGGGCAGTGATTTCTTCTCAAAGCAGAAGATAAAACTCCTGGCATGAGAAGAACATCTCTTTCTGGAATAACAAGAGCACCTGTGCCTGCAGGATAACGGTGCTGAGGGGTAGGAATGACACAGGACATCCCACTGCTCACAGGAGGAAACGAAATCCTGAGTTATGAGTGGGAAATGATGTTTTGGAGAGAGGAGAGCCACCAGCCTTGGGAGAAAGAACAGGAGCAAGCCCTACCCAGGCAGGCTTTCCGAACTGCAGCACCTCATTTACACCAGAAATGTGATAATTGGGGAGCTCTCAAAGAGCCCCAACTGCAGAGTTGCCCCAGAGCCAGAGATCAGCGCCTGCTCTCGCTGTCACTGAGAGCTGGGCTGCAGGAGAGGCT
Source organism: Camarhynchus parvulus (assembly GCF_901933205.1). Classification (NCBI taxonomy): domain Eukaryota; kingdom Metazoa; phylum Chordata; class Aves; order Passeriformes; family Thraupidae; genus Camarhynchus; species Camarhynchus parvulus. The sequence continues at coordinate 6,707,685 of NC_044588.1, forward strand.
CCCACCGCGGGTCAGGGAAAGCACCTAACGTGCAAAGCAGTTTCAGAGTGCTCCGAGTGTCAAACAGCACTTACAGAACGTGACACAACAGGGGCACAGCAGCAGCAGTGTTACACCCAGGGCTGGCTGCCTGCTCCCCCTGTACCAGCACCAGTGTTACACCCAGGGCTGGCTGCCTGCTCCCCCTGTACCAGCACCAGTGTTACACCCAGGGCTGGCTGCCTGCTCCCCTGTACCAGCACCAATGTTACACCCAGGGCTGGCTGCCTGCTCCCCCTGTACCAGCACCAATGTTACACCCAGGGCTGCCTGCCTGCTCCTCCCGTACCCAGCATCCCGTAACCCCGAGCAAGGGCACCCAGCAAGCCCCAGATGCCCAGCAGGACAGGGCTGACCCTGCTGTGGGACCCGCAGAGGGGAGAGGACGGGCTCAGGCTCAGCCCCAGCCCGCAGAGGCAGCGCTGTGCCCGCTCGGCACCCGCGGTTTCATCGCCGGCCCCTCCCGGCACAGCCCGGCCCTGGGACCAGAGCAGGAAACCCACAGGGGGCTCAGAACAGCCTAAGACGAGTCAGCCGCACTCCAAGCCCTCCATTCCAGCAGCGGGTGTCGCTGCCAAGGGGTTATTCAATGGGATTTCCCAAATCCCAGCCCCAGGATTACCTGCGGTAGCAGCCACGGCTTAAGGCTGGGCTCGGGAGGTGAAGGATCTGTGAACGCCAGAAAAATAAACCCGAGAGTGAAAACAAACAACAACGGCTCCAAAGTGCAACCGTCTTTGTTTGGGAGATTTGGAGATAAAGGCTCCACTGAAAGAAAGGAAAAAATCCAAAATATCAGGAGCAGAGAGCCAGCACTGCCCACCCCAGCTGCCCTCGGCTCTGGGATGTGCTGTCCTCCAGCTGATCAAGGCACAGAGAGGCTGCTGCAGCATCAGGAGCAGGACTCACAGCACCCCCAGGGTGAAACAAGCCCGTGGGGGCTCCCAGCATCACGAACAGCTGCCAAGGGGGCACCTCTGCCCCATCCCTCCACAGGAGCAGCCCTGATGATAACGGAGATGCGTGACCTGAAATTTAGGATTGAGTTGTCCCAAGGGTGTGCAACCAAAGCTGCAAACTGAACCACAGGAGGAGCAAAACCAGGGCTGCAAGAGACTCAGCAGAAAGAACAGAATAGTCTGAGAAACTGTTCTGAGGTGAGGGAATTCCTCAGTGAATGGAGAGGATGCCAAAGAAATCAATCTGCCCAGAGGGTGCACAAGGAGAGATGCACTCAAGGAGGGTGCACTCAAGGAGTCAGAACAAAACCTTGCAACTCATAATTTCAAAACAGTGTTTGCCCTCATCTGCCTGTGATTCAAAAAGCAAAAATCGAGCCAGAAAAAAATGAAACTTCTCACTCCTGATCAACAGAGACGTTTTGCTCCACACATCAGTTTAGATTCACACAGCAAAGAGCAAGCCCCCAGCAGGCCAGCCCTCCCTGAGAGAAGTGGTACCCAGCCAGGTGTTTCACCTGCCCCCAGTGAGGATTCCTGTGCTGCTTTGCGCTCCTGCAGCATCCCTGAGACACCCCAAACCCGGAGCTCCGACTGCTCCTGTATCTCCAGAGCTCCCAGTCACTCAGTTCCACTCCCTGCGGAAACACTGGTGGCTCCCGCTGCAGCTCCCGGTGCCCCCCGGCAGGGACCAAAGGACCCCGGAGCTGATGGGGGTCCCGGCTCCCTCGGGAACGTCCCGCACTCTCCAAATTAACGCGGGAGGTGAAAGACATGGCTAATTAGCCTGCCTGGCCCCTGCTCGATGAGGGGCAGCCAATTAGCGGCAATTCGCTGTCCCGGCGGCGATGAACACTCGCTGCTGCTCTGGAGGGCAGCTCCCACGGGGAGAAGGGCAAAGTGCTCTCGGTCCCGGCTCTGAGACCCCTCTCCGGTATTTCTGCTCTCGTCCCCAGCTCTGGGACACCTCGCTGGTGTTTGTGCTCTCCTTCCCAGAGGAGAGCAGAACATGTTTCTCTCTGTACCCCCAAAGCTCCTTCCCGGAGCCGCGGCAGCTCTGTCAGCACCCCGGGGCAGCCTTGGAGCTCCTCCTGTGCCGGGCACTTCGCTCCTTGGCACAAACATCCCGAACTGAAATCAGTGACCTGCCCGCGGTTTTCTGGGGGTGAGGAGCTTGGGGGGCACCTAAAGCTCTGTGTTTCAATGAGTTGTTGAGCTTTTCCCTGCCCCACAGCTCCATCTGTGACTCAGCAGCGCCGGGAGCATCCCCCGGGCTCCCCGGCTGTCCCAGTGCCCAACAACGGGGACAAGGACCCAGCACTTGTCACCTGCCAGGCTGCTCATCCCTGAGGGAACACAACACAGGCTGCTGCTGTCCAGTGCTCCCAGAGGGACCCCCAAGTCCGTGATCAAAGCCCAGAGTTGGGTGAGGCCTCTCTGTGCCTCAGTTTCCCCTCCAGCAGGAGCAGCCGAGGCTCCTGCTCAGCACAGTCCCTCAGCTGCAAAGGTAAAGGTCAATTTTCTTTCATCCTCTCACGTTTATCTCCTACTGTACCCTTCCCAATCCCACTTATTAACCTGGCAGGCAAAGCTGGCAGAGCAGGACATGCCAAAAAAGCATTTTTATAATAAAACATCCTAATTCTTCACCGAGGTTATTTCTAACCCGCAAGAACCACTTGCCTTAACCAAGACATCCTGCCCCGGGCACCCAGCCACCCATCCTCAAAGTCTCTGAGCAGCAAAACAATGACACACAGCCAGAAGTGCCCATGCAGCAGCAAATTGCAGAAATAAAGCTGCACACGAGAACACCACGTGTTCCCAGCAGCACTGCAAGCAGGGGAGCTGTGCATTTGACCACTCGGACCAGAACTGCCCTGGAACTGCTTTGTTTTGTTGTTTTGTTTTTTTAAATCCCAAATTTCTCAGAAACAAAATACAGAACTGCCTTGTTCAGAGTCTTGCTGCTGCAGCAAGCACTCAGCTCAGTAAATCTAATTAATGAGCCAGGAAAAGTGTCACTCGTTTGCTAACTACTGCACCCGGGGCTGCCAAACAGACAGATAAAGGATTTAGCTGGGGCCCATTCCAGCCAAAGGAGCTGGGAACCTGGCAGGGAGAGCAGGAGATTAGAGGGGGCTGAAAAGAAACGGGGAGGAGGGGGAAAGGAAAAACATCCCGCTAGATTAGCACTTTGCAAATGCAGGCATGTAAATCAGCTTAGGTTGGCCATAATGCCACCCTTGTGAGCATCTGGGCACAGCAGCGGGCAGGGCCTGCCCTGAGTGGGGCTGAGGGCCTCAGAGAGCAGCTCCATCACACACAGCAGCTCCATCACACACAGCAGCTCCATCACACACAGCAGCTCCACAGAAAACAGCAGCTCCATCACACACAGCAGCTCCATCACAAACAGCAGCTCCATCACACACAGCAGCTCCCCCAGAAAACAGCAGCTCCATCACACACAGCAGCTCCCCCAGAAAACAGCAGCTCCCTCAGAAAACAGCAGCTCCATCACAAACCACCAGCTCTCTCTCAGAACCACCAGCTCCCTCTCAGAACTCAGCCCTGCTCTCTCCAGCTCTCAAGTTTGCACAGGAAGCCAATTAGGGGAGACCTGGGAACAGAGGAAGATTCATAATTGCAATTAAGGCTTCAAAGGGCTGGTCCCAAGCACAGCCACTGCAGATGGAGCTGGGGGAGGGAAAATCCCAACAAACTCTTGGAAACACAAGGCTTTAGGATCCCCCCAAGCTGGAAGAGCTCCTCAGCCCCAGAAAAAGGCATCACCTGGCAGAGAAGGACTCAGCCCTGAGGGGCCCAGGCATTTAACCCCAAGAGATTTGGGGTTAAATCTGCATCAAAGGGATCCAGCATTGTCCCTTACTTCTGCTGACCCTGATCCTCCATCCCATCCCATCCCATCCCATCCCATCCCATCCCAAGATGTCCTCGTGGCTCTGGCTCCAGCCATGGATCTGCTGCTCCACTGTGCCCTTGGCAGGAGAAAGGGCTGAGAAGAGCTGAGAGAAAAGGAAACTCACCCGAGGTGCCAGGGCCACCCCTGGGGATGTGGGCAGAGCACAGAGGGGCTGCAGCAGCAGCTCTTGTGCCCCTCAGGACGGCTCCACTCTGCCCGTGCCTGCTGCCAGCCCTCACTGGCACTTCCCTGTGCTGGCACCTCCTCTCCTCACACACTCCCAGCTTCCCTGCAGCCCCTCCCAGCCCCTCTGAGCAGCTGGAGAACACCTGGCTGGGGCAGGGGCAGGGCTGGGGGCTCGGGCTGGGGCTGCTCCCCTGGCTGGGGCTGCTCCTTCTCCCTTCTCCCTCCCCCCAGGCCCCCAGAGCCCCAGCAGCTGCTGCAGGAGCCCCAGCCCAGGCTCAGGGAAGTGCTGCTGTGGGACCCCAGAGCCCACAGGGACAAGGTGACCCCCCCAGTCACCCACAGCATGTCCCAAACTGCTGCTGCTCTCCCCCACAGGCCCAACTCCTCCTCCTCATCCCCCTCGGCTGCCCTGGGGAGTCGTTCCCAGGCTCAGAATCTGTGGTGTGACCTTGGAAAGTCCTCTGTGTCTCTGGAAATGCTCTGGCTCTGGGTGTTTTTGCATAAGCTCCTTTCCCTGGGATGTTTTGCCCACGTAGGGCTGGGTAACCAAATGAGGTCAAAGAAAATTCCAGCCAAAAGCCCGGCAGCCTCAGTGGGAGTGGCCAAGAGCATCCCCAGGAGCACAGGCTGAGGGCTGAGCAGCACCAGAGAATGATCCCAAGTGGGAATACTCCTGTGGAAACCAGCAGCATTGCACGGGATCCAAAACAACCCAGGGGGGAGCAGGGACATGGGATGGTGCTTCCCAAGGGTGGAGAAACAGGAGAAGGGAACTCCCCAGAGCCTGCAGAGCCTGCAGCCCCCTGTGCTGGGGTCTCCTGCCATTCCAACACTTCCCAGCTGAGCAGGAAGCCCCGGGCCAGGAGCTGAATCCCAAATCCATCCCCACCCAGATCCCAAATCCATCCCCACCCAGATCCCAAATCCATCCCCACACAGATCCCAAATCCATCCCCACACAGATCCCAAATCCATCCCCACACAGATCCCCCTCCCCAGCTATGGCTGGACACGGTTTCCAAGGGCAACCCACACTTCTGCAATTTCAGAGATCTTCTTACCCCACCTTCCATGTGCTGCCCCAAAAGGAGAAGTGCTCGGGGCCAGGGGGAAGTTGTGGCGCCCTTTCCTATCCTGGAGAGGATTTCAGGCGCCTGCCACATCCGAGGGGCAGCTCTGGCCACGCTGTAGGGCTGGCGCTGCACAGGGCCCTGCTCTGGGGCAAGCAGTTCCAGGAACACCAGCAGCCCAGAGCAAGAAAACCCAGAAATAAAGCCCAGACACAAATGGTGTGGGCAGAAACACCAGGCTGCCCCTGAAATAGAGCCCAGACCCAAATGATGGGGCAGAAATGACCAGGCTGCCCCTGAAATAAAGCCCAGACCCAAATGATGGGGCAGAAATGACCAGGCTGCCCCTGGCACTCACCAGATACCCCAGCAGGGTACATGGGCACAGAGGGCTGGGCAGGGAGGGGCAGGAAAGCAGCTCCAGGGCCAACCAAGGACTTTGGGCTGCCCTAAAGGATGGCACACGTGGGCAAGCTGGGCAGTCCTGGGCAGTCCTGGGCCTTCCCCCTGGTTTGAGGGGTCAGCTCCCCCAGGCAGCAGCAGAGCCTGGAGAGCCCCTCCTCCCTCCTCCCTCCCTGTGTGTGCCCACCTGGGCTGAAAGAACAGCTCCATCCTCAGCAGCTGCTGCCAGATCCGAGGGGAAGGCTCTTCCCACCACCCATCACCAGAGCCTGCTCCCTTTGCTCAGCACGAGGCTCTGCTCTCCACTCTGGAGCAGGCTCAGCCATCACTCCTGTCCTGCTCTCCACTCTGGAGCAGGCTCAGCCATCACTCCTGTCCCTGCAGCCACCAAAGCCTGGATTTCTGCTGCCACGATGGAAATTCCATCCCCGTGTAGAGGGAAAGGTCTCCTGCATCCTTTCCCCATGGGGTTACGCCCCGTTAGCAGAAGCTTTCTCCAGCACACCCAGAAGTGGCTCAGGCCTCATTCACTCTTTACAAGTTCCTTCTGGAACTCTTTACAAGTTCCTCCTGTAGCTCATCCCCAGAGAGGCACCCGAGGTGTTCTCAGAGGGACTGTCCTGAGCACTGGGATTACAGAGCATTAATTAGCAGGGAGAGCATCCCAGCAGTCCCAGGGTCAGAACACAACGCCCAGAAAATTCACATGCCCAGAATTCCCACCTCGTTGGGAGTTACTGGGGGAGCTGAACACAAGATCTGCCACGGCCAAGGGCTCCCATTCCCCCTGAACAAGGGGGAAAATCGACTTTCTCAGGGGGACCAGGTCCTCGGGGCTTGCAGAGGAGGCCATTCAGCAGGAAAACCCAGTTCCCCTCCAAAAACTCCCCAGAGCACAGCTGCTCAGAGGGAGAACCCGCTGGGGGACTAAAGTCCTCACTCAGCACCAGCTAAAGAAGGGAACTGCCACTGCTGCCCACAGAATATTGATCTCCACAGGGATGCAGCTGAATGAGGCTGGCCAGAGCTGGCTGTGGCTGGCCAGGTGCTCCCTGAGAGTTTATTCATGGTGTGGTTGGGGTTGGCAGGGACCCTGTCCAGCCTGAAATCCTTGTGAACTCCTGCCCAGCCAACACTCCTGGTGTCCTGTTCCTCACAGCACCAGAAACGCCAGGGTTATCATCCTGAGCCCCAAAAAACGATGGAGTCCAAGCAAGAGGAACACCAATAAAGCATGCAGTGACTTTGGAGCGCCCCATCATCTCTGTGCTCTGCTGTGGAGCTCCTGGGGGCTCTGGGTCTGTCCAGGAACAGGAGCCATTGCCTCCAACAGTCACCTTGGATGGGGGTGGAGAGACCACCGAGGACATCACCACCCCATCCCCACCCTGCCCCCTCCCGGGGCTCTGGGAGTTTGGCAGAACTCAGCCAGCTCTGTTCTCCTCCTCAAAAACCCCAAGGCCAACAGAAATGACACAGATCTGATGTGAGTAAGAGCTGCCCAGTTTTATAGCTCGGTTTTCAGAGAGGAAATGCTCTTGTTCCTGGCAGCAATTCTGAAAACCCCTGGCCACATGATGCAAGAGTTAATTTTAGCCTCCACCAGTCATTGTCAGCTCAGGGGAGGCTGAAGTTCCACCCAACATCACAGGCAGTCCTGGCTCCAGGTGCGATCCCAGGAGTGAGGCTGGGGACAGCCTGGCGTGGGCACAGCCTGACAGGAGGTGGCTCTCCCCAGCAGGGTGGGATGGAAGCCCCAGGCTCCTCTCCAGGGAGGGTGGGAGCTCAGCACACCCTGTGTGTCACAGGGGGAAAGATAAAAAATCCAGCAAGTGCATCATCCAGAGAGGGAGAAAAGGTGTTTCCCAAAGTGCAGCAGCAGCAGCAGCCTGAGCTGTTCGTGCTGAGGAGGAACTGAAGGACTCAGCAGTGGCCAGTGACCCCTCCCAGCACCCCCAGGGACAGGCACAAGGGCAATCCCTGCTGGGAGGGGTCTGTGCCCACTCACGGGGCAGAGCTGGTGAAACCCTGGGCATGTTCAGGCTCAGCAGGAGACCCTCCCAAATTCCTGTGGGACACCTGGAGCTGGTGCTGAGCTCCTCCCGTGAGCCCCTGGAGGTGCCCCAGGGAAGGGCTGGGATCAGGAGGGTCCCAGCACAGCCCCGTGTCCCCCATGCCCACAGCAGCTGCCCCACACAGGGCCCTTCTCTGGCCATCCCTGGGAAAATCCCTTCTCACTGTGCAAGGTCACGTGTGGGTGGCACTGTCACCTCCAGAGCACAGGGAAACACCAGAGCTGCCACACCAGGAGCGCTGCCCCTCACCATCCTGTGTTCTCTGAGCCTGCCCCTGCACCTCCAAACCCTTCCCAGGGTTCCTGACCCATCCTGTGTTCTCTGAGCCTGCCCTTCTCCTCCAAACCCTTCCCAGGGTTCCTGTCCCATCCTGTGTTCTCTGAGCCTGTCCTGCCTCTCCAAACCCTTCGCAGGGTTCCTGTCCCATCCTGTGTTCTCTGAGCCTGTCCTGCCTCTCCAAACCCTTCGCAGGGTTCCTGTCCCATCCTGTGTTCTCTGAGCCTGTCCTGCCTCTCCAAACCCTTCCCAGGGTTCCTGTCCCATCCTGTGTTCTCTGAGCCTGTCCTTCTCCTCCAAACCCTTCCCAGGGTTCCTGTCCCCACAAATGTCCTGTGGCTCCTTACTCTGCCCCCCTGGCTCACAGGAGGGACGGGGTTGGGTCTGGTGGGTTTTCTCCATTGAATAAACATCTCCCAGCCTGGATGGGGCCAGGGACCATCCCGGGTGGCACAGGGTCCCTCCCAGAGGGGACCCCAAGCCCTGCCCCACTGCCTTCCCCGTGCAGCTCCCTCCTGTGCAGGAGCTGATCCCAATTCCTCCTGGCTATTTGGAAAAACAAGTTTACACGTGAGGTTTCAATTGACACTGGCTCTGCTGAACTCCTCCAGCTGTGACACAAAGTAAGTGAGAGACAAACCTACAAACAGCAGCGTGACCATTTCTGAGGGCTTTTTGTGAGCTCTAATGCCAAACCCACTAAACAGATTAACTTCCAGCATAAACAAGCAAGTAAATCTTTCCCCCAAGGCCCTGTGTATCCAAAGGAAGCTTTAGAAGTTGCTTCCTGCCATTGTGGAGGCCCTGCTGGGAACCCAGGAGCATTTCAGTCCCTGGCTTGGTTGCCCAAACCCTTCGGATTGCTCCCAGCACCACTGGCTGCAGCGCCACGGGGACAGATGGTGGCAGGGACGTTTCTGTCCCCATCACCCTCAGGCAGGGGCAGGTGGGGCTGGAAGTCACAGATGATGGCAGGGAGGTTTTGTGCCCATCACCCTCAGGCAGGGGCAGGTGGGGCTGGAAGTCACAGATGGTGGCAGGGACGTTTCTGTCCCCATCACCCTCAGCCAAGGGCAGGAGGGGCTGGATGTCACAGATCTTGGCAGGGAGGTTTTGTGCCCATCACCCTCAGCCAGGGGCAGGCAGGGCTGGATGTCACACACCTGCCAGGAGGGTGTGAGCCCCACCTGGGGGGTACAGCCACAGCTCCCCCATGCCAGGCAGGGCAAGGAAGGGAGGAAGGAGGTCTCCAAAGGAGGGACTGCCCAAGGACAGGGGCACCACCCAGCAGTGGCCAAGGCCAGCAGGCTTCACCCCCTGAGCGCCCTCACACAGCCAGGGCAGCATCCACTCCTCCTTGGGAGGGAGAACAACAAACCCAGCGCCTGAGACCTTTCCAAAGGTGTGTGCACCCCTGGGAGGCTGCAGGCTCAGCGCTGGAGGCCACTCCTGTGTCCCAGAGGTGCAGGGGGACAGGGGACAGTGCACAAAGGGAAGGTGCTGGCACTGGGGACCTTGGGGCAGCCCCACCACGGTGAGCCAGCTCCAAGCCCTGGGCTGGCCATGCCTGAGGGCAGGGCCCTGAGCTGGACCATCCTCTGGGCTGGCCTTGTACAGGCACAGCTACATCCCAGGCAACCCAAAAATCCATTGAGAGCACAAGGCAAGAGGTGCCCCCTTCTCCACGTGAGGAACCTGTCATGACTCTCTGTCCCCTCTCCCCAGCTCAGGGCCGATCTGGAGGGGACACCACGGCCACAGGTGACACCAAGAGCAGCCCAGCACTAAAGAGAGAAATCCAGCTGGGCTGGCACAGCCCTGACCTCAGAGCAAGCTCCCAAATTCCTCCAGGCACCCAGCACAGGAGCAGGGAGCTCAGCACAGGAACTTTCAGCCCCAGGTCCTCCCAGGACAGGCTGCAGCTTCCTGGCACGGGGGCTTTTCTCCCAAAAGGGGCAGAAAAAGGGCTCCTTCATCACAGCCCTGCTGCTGGGAGCTGAGCAGTCCTTCATCCCAGCCCTGCTCCATCCCAGCCCTGCTCCATCCCAGTCCTGCTCCATCCCAGTCCTGCTCCATCCCAGCCCTGCTCCATCCCAGCCCTGCTCCATCCCAGTCCTGCTCCATCCCAGTCCTGCTCCATCCCAGCCCTGCTCCATCCCTCCTGGGAGCAGCCCTTCATCCCAGCCCTGCTTCATCCCAGCCCTGCTCCATCCCAGCCCTTCATCCCAGCCCTGCTGCTGGAGCTCAGCTGGCAGTGACTGTGGGCACTCCATTTCCAAAGGCTGCCCCTTCATCCTAAAACACCATCCTCATGGTGATCCCTGCTTGGAGCCCACCTGGAGCAGGTGGGACGGTGTTCAACCCTCACCTGGAGCAGGTGGGATGGTGTTCAACCCTCATCTGCAGCAGGTGGGACAGTGTCTAACTCTCACCTGGAGCAGGTGGGATGGTGTTCAACCCTCACCTGCAGCAGGTGAGACCATGTTTAAGTCTCACCTGCAGCAGGTGGGATGGTGTTTAACTCTCACCTGGAGCAGGTGGGATGTAATTTAACATTCAATATCCTCCATCATTTCTAAACCAGCAACGGGATCTGGCATCTCAGGGCCAGGGGGTTCCCAGGCTCTGGGCCATAAACGTGGGTTTGCAACCATTGCTCCACACCCTGGAGTTCCCTGAGGGAGCAGCCCCCAGCACGGAGACGAGACCAGCCTGGGGACAATGCCCAGTTAATGAGCAGCCCTCGGGGATCATTGACCTTGTTGGCTTTGGTTGCAACCCAGCTAATTGATCCAGGGAGGCCTCAGCAGGACCCCACAGCTGGATGAGGAGCAGCAGGGATCTCCCACAGCTGGATGAGGGGCAGCAGGGATCTCCCACAGCTGGATGAGGAGGAACAGGGATCTCCCACAGTGGATGAGGAGCAGCAGGGATCTCCCACAGCTGGATGAGGAGGAACAGGGATCTCCCACAGTGGATGAGGAGCAGCAGGGATCTCCCACAGCTGGATGAGGAGCAGCAGGGGTCTCCCACAGCTGGATGAGGAGCAGCAGGGGTCTCCCACAGCTGGATGAGCAGGGGTCTCTCCCCGGGCTGGAATTCCCTCATTCTCACTGCACACCCCTCACACCTGAGAGATGCTGTGAGTGCCCCAGGCAGCTGCACACTGTGTGTACACATTTAGGAGCTCTATCAACACAAAGACACCGAGAATGAAGAAACATTGGCGGGGTTTCACATGCACAGACTGCCAGAAACAATGAGAAAAGGGAAATGCCACCTGAAAGGATGGGATCTTGTTTGCCGAGAAGCCTCTGGACTGAGAGTTTAAATAGACACAGAGCACGGGGGAAGCAGCTGAAAGGGGAAGCGTTTCAACCTAATTTGAGACAACAAAGAATAGGCCTTTGTGGAAGGGATGAAAACACTTCTGCAGGCCCGGAGCAAGGCGCCTTTCCCAAAGCAGCAGCAGCAGCAGCCGTGCCCCATCCGCACAGCCCCGCCTGGAACGGCAAACACGGCAGGGAAAGCACCCGGAGCAGCCACACGGGCCCTGCAGCAGAGCTCACAGCCACGGCAAATCCCTCCCCCGGCAGCTGCTGGGGCAGTCACAGCATCGGGCTGAGCTGAGCCCTTCCTGCTCAGACACAGCAGCCGCCAGCGGCGTGACCGGGACTGGGACCGTGTCCTCTGTCCCCCGGCATCCCCCACATGGGCTGCTCCTGCCAGCTCTGCTCACTTCTGCTTCAGCCCACCCCAAACCAGCTCGTGCAGCATTCTGGGGGCACCCAAGCTGCTCCCAGCCCAAGCACTGCGGGGATTCTGAGCAATGAAACAGAGCGTTCGAGGGGGAGCCAAGGCCCAGCCCCACCTCTGGTACAAATACAGACAGAGCCCCTGCGGCACAGAGTCATTGACAATTGTCACCGAGACTTGTCACTGCCCCAAACAGCCAGGGAGCTCTCTCCTATCCCCCTCCTCGCTCCGCCAGCGGCTCCCTTCTGCCGGCCAGAGCCACCTGCGGGCCTTTCCCGGCCGGCACAGGGCGGGAGGCAGCCCCGGGCACCCCGAGGGCTCCAGCCCCGTTCCGGGAAGGAGCAGCCCAGGTGGGAGCGCTCAGCCACAGCTGCCCCGGCAGGTCCGGCCTCCAGGCTCGGCTTTACCAAGCCAGAGACTGAATCTGGGTGAGCTCTCAGGCGCTGCAGGTTCAACACAGCTGAAGTGAAACCAGCTCAGCCGCGGGCTCCAAACCCCCCAGGCTCCCTGAGCATCGCTGTGCTGCGGCTGCACAGCCCCAGCTCCGGGCTCCAAACCCTGCCAGGCTCCCTGAGCATCGCTGTGCTGCTGCTGCACAGCCCCAGCCTGTCCCAGGCTCCCTGAGCATCGCTGTGCTGCGGCTGCACAGCCCCAGCTCCCATCCAGCCGCACATCTGCCATCCCTGCCGGGCATTCCCGGCCCCAGCTCCCATCCAGCCGCACATCTGCCATCCCTGCCGGCTCTTCCCGCTGCGCCAGCCGCCGGGAGCCCAGCAGCCGCAAGCTGAAGATGCTTTATTTTTCTTTTTTTCCTTTATTTTTTTTTCCAGTGGCAGGGCTTGAAATCAGAGCTGAACAAGTCTGAAGGAGCTCCCGCCTGGCCTCTCATGTATTCCAGATGCACATGCTCCAATCGCCGCTTGCCAAACAGGATACGAGGCGCAAGGAAAGAAAGCATTTTATCTTCAAGCTCTTCCAAGAGGGTATTAGAAACAATGGGGAGGAAATACAAAATTAACACTAGAGAAGAGCAATTGGCAGTGCCCTCGCGAGGCTGTTCTTCATTACAAGGCTGCCTATTCAGCGGCTTTCATGAGGAAAATCACATTGCAGAGCCATTCCCAACAGTGTCCCTATTTCCTAATTAGGCTTCGCCAAAGAGCTGCATCTCTGAGTTCCCGCCCGGCGCACAATCACAACAATTACCATTTCATTGCACCCGGCCGCCGAAAACACCGCAATTAAAGCATCTGAGGAGTCACACGGGCGCGTCAGCAGGGAGACAAGTTCTCACGTCGTGCTAATTGGTGCCAAAGACGGATCAGAAGGACGGGAACGGCGGGGTTTGGTCTCCGTGCTGGGAAAGGCGCTCCGGAGCTGCGGCCGCTCCCGCCAGGAGCCGCGGACGGGGCTCGGTGCCAGCGGGGAGCGCTGGGGACAGGTCCTGTCCCCGCTCGGGGCTGCGGCACCGGGAGATGCTCTCCGGGTGCCCGGGAATATCCTCGGGTCACACCCCCGTACCAAAGAGCCCTCCCCAGTCCGGTGACGCAGCCCTGCGGGGGTGGCAGATGTCACCTGGAGCCCCCGGCCATGGCTTTGGGTGGGTGGGACCTGTCCTCACACCGGACACGAGGGACGGGACAGGGAGGGGGAGTCCTGAGCCTGGGAGGGAAGCTGAGCAAAGGAAAGGGAAGGGAAAGAGCTGCAGGGCCTGGATTGCACCCACAGCTCCCGTTTCCTCCAGGCAGTGACATTTCCAGCCCGAAGCAGCAAAGCACAGAGCTGCAATGTGGGCAGCAGTGCGATGCCCAGGGAGCTGGGGGGCAGTTTCCATATAAACCTCATGCTCTCTCCCCATCCTCTCACCTGGAAGCTCAAACCGCTGCTGGGAGCAGAGCTCAGACACAAAAGGAGCCTCTCGCTGCTCAAAAGCACCTGGGCCACTCACCTGAATGACACCTTCAGGCACGATTTTCCCCTTGCAGAATAGAAATGCAAAATTGGGCAGCCCCACTGCTCAGCGGGCACCCAGGAAAGAGAAGTGGAAACTGCTCCAGGCTGAGCAGCAGCATGGCAAGGTCCCCGTGCCGAGCTGGGCTGTCCCTGGTGCCCAGCAGAGGCAGAGCACTGACGCTGGCAGCGCTCAGCCCCGGGGCTGCTGCAGCACGGGCAGCTCGCCCTGCCAGAGCAGCTCATCCCGCTGGAGCAGCCGCTGCTCCTCTCTGCCAGCACTTCCCACTGCTCTCAGTTCTTCTTTCTCAGTGCAAAACCCACATCTTCATTTCCACATTCAGCAAGAAGGCACTCGGGGCCACTTCTGGTTGGTTTCTGTCCCAGCTGGATGCCCTGATCTCCCCGGGGAGGAGGGAGAAGCAGCGGCACCATCCCACAGCCCGAGGTGTAGGGCTGCCCCTCACCCAGCCGAGGCACAGCAGAACTCCGCTTCTCCCCCTGCAGGGGCACCTCCAGCACCTCTCGTGGCCTTTCCTCTGCCCGGAGCAGCTGCAGAGCTGCGGGAGCAGGACAGGGGTGCCCACACAGGGCCGGGAAAGGCAGAGCCCTGAGCTCACATCCAGCCCCCACCGCAGCACACCTGGAAAGCTGCAGAGCATCCCCGGCGTCACCGGAGCCCTCCAGCCTCACACAGCCACCGTGACTGAGGGACAGAACCGCTGCCACCACCACAGCCCGGCTCTGCCTCCTTATCTTCTCACCTTTCTATGTTTGAGCTCTAATCTGAGCAGCACCCCGAGCTCCAAACCACTTTGCAACCAGGTTTCGGAAACACTTCACAGCTCCATCCGAGTGTGTGCTTTGAACAAGAGCAAAACCCAAACACCAAACCAAGAGACCTTTCTGACAGCAGGAAAATCAAACCCTTAACATCCTGCATAATCCCTGGAGTTTGCATGGACCGAGATTTAGAAAACTGACCTGAATGGGAAAACAAACCAAACTGCAGCTGTGCAGCATCAGGGCAGGCAGCAGGAGCAGCCCCAGCCCGCAGCTGCCTGAGCAGTTTCGCTGCCCCGGGAGCAGCACGGCCCGAAACCAGCCCTGAGCACCGCTATCGGTGCTGGGGACAGCAGCCAGCTTGTCACAAACATCAAAACAAAGCGCTGAAAGCTCTTTTCTCCCGCTTTCGTTAGTGATTTGAATCAGCAGAGCCTTTTTCTCCCTCAGGGCCCATATCTCCAAAGCAGCTGTGGGGGAGCCGGGCCGGGCAGGGGCCGGGTGGCACTGGTGGCACTGGTGGCACTGGGAGGCCACAGGAGCACCTGCTGGGAGATGCTCTCGGCAGGCACCGCCAGCAGCACGGGCTGCTGAGAGAGGCAGCGCGGGCACGGCCGGGGCTGGCGCGTGTCCAGCCCCCGATGCTGGAGGGTGACGCTGCTGAGCTTGTCACATCCCAAACCACATCCTGTTGCCAAAGCAGAGCCTTCCCTGGGGCTGCTCCTCAGCCCCCCGGGCTGCCCGGACCCGGCTGAGGAGCGACAGGCGGCCGGTGACCTTTGGGTCCCTTCAGGGCAGGGCTCCTGTGCAGCGCCCGGGTGAGTCACTGCCCGCAGCCCTGCCAAAACCCCGGCGGGGAGCGGAGAGCCCCCGGCATTTCCCGGGGACCCCGCCGCGGCACGGGGGTCCCCTGGGGCGGGCAGGGCCCCACACCTGGCCCCGAGCGGCAGCTCCGTGGGGCCACGCGGAGGAAAACAAACAGAGAGTCCCGAAATGAGTCACAGCAGCCGGGCCGTCCCCACCCGGGGTGACACCGGCTCCTCCTGCCCAGGCACGGGCTGCAGGGACACCGTCCAAGGGTGCCAGAGAAACCCCAGCCCGGGCAGTGACATCCCGCTGGTGGGTTTGAGAGGTGCCCCCAGTTACATACGAGCCCCGCACGCCGCCGCTTTCTGTCCCCCCATTTGCAGCGAGTCCCCGCCAGCGGCACTGCCCCTCCGGGCACAGCGGTGCCCAGCGCACCAAGCCCCAAGCCGCGGCTTTCACGGACACCCGGGAACACAAGGGAGCTCTTCCTCCACGCACACGGGGTGTACGGAGCCCCCCGCCCCGGTCCCCCCGGGCTCGGTGCGTGCGCTGTCCCTCACCCTGGTCACAGGGACAGCCCGGGCTCGGTGAGTGCGCGGTCCCCCTGTCCCGGTCACCCCGGGCTCGGTGCGTGCGTGGTCCCCCTGTCCCGGTCACAGGGACAGCCCGGGCTCGGTGCGTGCGCGGTCCCCCCGCCCCGGTTTCCCCCTGGCTCTCCCACCTGCGGGGCGGCTGCCGCCGGGGCTCCGTGCCCATCCTCGGCCGGCCCCGCCGGGCTCTCGCCGGGCTCCGCTCCGCTCCGGGCGGCACCGGCGGCACCGGGCGGGCGGGGCTGGCGGCGGGTCCGCCCGCACACGTGCGCGGCCCGCCCCGCCCCGGCCGTGCCCGGGCACCTGCCCCCGCCCCGCGCTTCCTCCACCCGCCCAGCCCTCCGTGCTTCCCTCCCTCCCTCCCTCCATCTAGCCGCGCCTCTGCTCCTGCCTCCCTGCCCGCACCCTGCCGTTCATCCATGGATCCCCTCATCCATCCATCCATGGATCCCCTCATCCATCCATCCATGGACCCATCTATTGTAGCACCACCACCACTTTCCCTTCCACCCTTCACTCTTCCATTCATCCACCCCTCCTTCTGTCCCTTGCTCCTGCCATTCTGCTCCTCATCCATCCGTGCATCCACCATCCTGCTATTTATCCATCTGCCCTTCCCTCCATCAATCTCTCCTTCTTTCCATCCATCCATCCATCCATCCATCCATCCATCCATCCATCCATCCATCCATCCATCCATCCATCCATCCATCCATCCATCCATCCATCCATCCATCCCTGCACCTTTCTAACCCTTCACCTGCCACTCCATCCATCCATCCATGCATCCATCCATCATCCCTCCCTCCCTCCTGTGTGTGCTGTTTTCCTTCCCTCCCTGCACTGCCCTGTGTCACCTTTGCAGGACAAGCCCTCAGCCTCTCTGTGCCAGTGCCAAGCCCGGGCTGGTGACACCAGGCTGGGGACATGCTGCTCTGGTGGCACCTGGGAATGGCATTTTCCCGTTGCCCTGGGGGCTGCGCCTGAGCAAAGGCTGGTCCCAGCCTGGTTTCTGCCCCACACCTGTCCCCTGCCCCCTGTCCCTGTCCCCATCTCCTGGCCAGGTCCTGCCCGGCCAGCACTGGGGCAGAAACCTGTGCAGGTTCCTCTGTGGATTTTGGTTTGTCAAAGAGAGTGACCGCTGCCTCTGCTGCTCCGAGAGTCGAAACTTGCACGGGGGCCAAAATAGCTGTGGGTTCAACAGTGAAATTCCAGTGAATTTTAAAAAAAGCAAACGCAGTCAGAGCCGAAATCCCCTTTCGTTGGTGGCCCACGGAGACAAACACCGCTGTGCAAAGCACACACGCGCAGTGCCTGCGTCACCTGCACCAGGTGAAAGCCCAGGGAGGGACATGGGCCCGGCCTCCGCCAGCTGCGCGGCCACCAGCAGTTCAGGAGAAATCCTGAGGCAGCAGAAATAGCAGACAGGGAAGGTCAGGTGACGATGTCACGATGTTACAGTGCCACCTGCCCCAGGCGCTGACCTGGGAAACGGCCAAGGGCTCCAGAAGAGCTCTGTGTCCCAGCTCCTCCTGGCCAGAGCTCTTCACTGGGCACCAGCCTGGGATGCCACTCTGGCCTTTCCCACCCCTCCTGCCCATTCCCACCTCCCCGTTTCAGACCCAGCTTCTCAGGCACATCTCTGAATTGAGGAGCTGGGAGGTGTCTGAAGGGCCAAAACTGCCGAGGCCAAACTGCAGCGTGTCCCCTCCTGTCCCTTCCCTCCCCAGCTGAGGCAGTGGCAGCTCCTTGTTTTGCTCCTGGGGGCCCGGGGCAGCTGAGGAAGTTACCAAACATGGGCTGGGGGGGCTCGTGGCGGCGGAAGGAAGCGGAGGAGGGCAGGGAGGTGCCGTGCCAGGGCTGCAGCAGTGACAAACAGCACGTGGGGCCACCAGGCTGACACAGCCAGCTCGGGGAAAGGGCTCTGGAGCAGGGCCACCTCCAGGAGGTGTCGACACCAGCATGTTCTTGGGAGCTCCTAGAGCACGGAGCTGTGTTCCTCATTATTGCTGCTCTGAGTTCAGGGGAACCTGGGGATGCTGGTGCCACAGCAGGCAGCAGGAAGCGATCCCAGGTGGCTTTTGGGGTCACACAGAGAGCAGGAATGGCATCCCCAGTGAAGAGGGAGGGGTAGCACTGAGTGTGGCAGTGGTGACACCAACAATGATGAAGCTCTTGGAGCTCCAGCCAGAGCAGGCCATGGAGCACCGGTGGCTCCGCACATCCCAGCTCAGCTCCTGCCCCTGGAGCTGCCAACCAGCCCCAGCAGGAGGAGGAACCTGAGGCTGTGCTCTGATGAGCTCATTTAGTCCTCTGGGTTCTCTGTGAACACCCCAGAGACAAAGAATGGATTCGGTTGGAAAGGACCTTAAAGGTGATCTTGTCCCAAACAACCAGCAGGTGAAGGGACACCTTGAACTGACCAAGGTGCACCAAGTCCCGTCCAGCCTGGCCTTGGACACCAAAGTTCACCTTACACTGAAGTTCAGTTCATCACAGCCTTGTTCCCATTCCTCTGTGCTCCACACCCAGACACCCTCCCTGAAACAGCACCTCCAGCCCAGCCCCACACTGGGAATGGAGCATTTCAGCCCCCCAAAAATGCCGTGAAGTCACCAACTCTATGCCCAGGCCGAGCTCTGCAGACTGCAGCCAGCACAGCTCCCCGGGCTGCTGGCGCGCAGAGCAGGGATTCCAGCAGCTCTGGGATGCTGACCTGTCCTTACAGAGCCTCTGGGTGCTGCTGGCGCCAGAGCAGGGATTCCAGCAGCTCTGGGATGCTGACCTGTCCTTACAGAGCCTCTGGGTGCTGCTGGCGCCCAGAGCAGGGATTCCAGCAGCTCTGGGATGCTGACCTGTCCTTACAGAGCCTCTGGGTGCTGCTGGCGCCCAGAGCAGGGATTCCAGCAGCTCTGGGATGCTGACTTGTCCTTGCACAGCCCCGGGGTGCTGTGGGCTGCTGGGGCTGCACAGGCTCCAGGAGAGCCCTCTGCTCCCCTGTCCCTGAGTTCCACAGGAATGGGATCCCAGTCCAGCAGAGCAGCTCTCAGCCTCCTCCTCCTCCTGTCCTCGGAGGGAAGGGGAAGCAGCGTCACTGAAAAGGGAACCTTCTTGTCTCTGGTTTTCCCCACAACTTGTGTTTTTCATTTCTCAGAGCACACGCAGAGGATCCTGACAGACTCTTCCGCAGCCCTTGAGAAATGAAACTGGGGCAGAGCCCTCGCTGTGGGCAGATGTGACCCCAGACCTTCCCCTTCCACCTGCCATGGAGGAGGAGACAGCAGAACTTTACATGACCCAGCCTGCTGAGGTGTGGAAGGTTTTGTGGCCAGTTCGGGGCTGGGAGGGCTCCAGAGCTGCCCCACTTTCAGCAGATTGAGTCTGATCCGCCCTGCTCTGGGGCTGCCGGCACTGCCAGCCCTCCGCTCAGCCCCGGGGGACACTGGAGCCCTCTCCTCGCTGCTCAACAGGGCATTCCTGCCCGGATTCCTGCCCGGATCCGTGTCCGGGGCCAGGCGGGGCGCGGGCAGCCCCGGGAAGGGGCAGAGCGCTGGGAAGAGCCGGGCCGGGAGTGGCTTTCCCGCGGGCTGAGGTTTCCACCCCGTGTCCTGCCGGAGAACTGCACTGATGGAGCGGGCTCAGCAACCCCGGGGTGCAGCTCAGCCGGCCCTGCGCGCCCAGCTGGGCACTGAATCCCTGGAAAACACTTGCCAGGACTGCTCTGCCTGTAGCAGCCCCCCGGGTCAGCTCCGGGGAGCAGGGAGGATTTGAGCGCTGAAATTCCGCGGGTCCCGTGCTGGCTGCGGCTGTGGTGACCCTCAGCCCTCTGCCTCGGCCACCTCAGAGCCTCCAGAGCCGGCAGCACCTTCACTTCCCAAAGCAGCACAGCTCCTGTGAGCTCCTCAGCAATCCAACCGGGCTCTGGGAGCCCCCTCTGGGCGCTGCCAGCTCAGCTGTGCCCACAGGAGCTCCCTCTGGGCACTGCCAGTTCAGCTGTGCCCGCAGGAGCTCAGTCTGGGCAATGCCAGCTCAGCTGTGCCCACAGGAGCTCCCTCTGGGCACTGCCAGCTCAGCTGTGCCCGCAGGAGCTCAGTCTGGGCACTGCCAGCTCAGCTGTGCCCGCAGGAGCTCGCTCTGGGCACTGCCAGCTCGGCTGTGCCCACAGGAGCTCCCACAAAACCAAGGCCGGGGATCCCGTGCCCTTGCAGCCCCTGGAGGATCCCTGCCCGGACAGGACCCGTCCCGATGCCGGCCCGGCGCTGGGAGCCCAGCAGATGGCAGCAGGGCCTCGGGCTGAGCTCCTGCGGATCGCTTCTCCCCGCGAATTCCCCTTTTCCCGGCTCGCTTTAAGTGAGGGTGATCACCCCGCTCACATCCGCTGCAGATGCTCCTTGGGCTAATCTGCACCGGGACAGGGACATTTTACCTTAGCCTGCTGACAAACTCGGCGTCCTCCGCAGGCACCCGAATGCTGTGCCCACATCAGCCGTGAGGAGAACACGGGGTTTGCGACAGGGTTTATCTCGCCCTCGGTAAAAGGGAAAAATGGGACAAAGTCTCACCCAAGGCAAGCAAAAGAGGCTGGAAGTAGGACAGAGCCGGCCTGGAGCAGCCCGTCCTCAATCCTCCTTTGGGGGGAGCGGGGCGGGCAGGACATGGGGACGTGCCCAGGTGGGCACAGGTGAGACCTGCAGCCGCCCCGGCTGAAGTTCGGAGCTGCCTTTCTGCCTCCTGAGCTTTCCCAAGGCCGCGAGCAGCACTCTCTGCTCCATGTCCGGGGAAACTGAGGCTGACCCGGGGCGCTCCATTCGCCTTCTCCCGCCGCCCCTCCATCCCCGCCCCTTCGTGCTTCCCGTGCGCTCTGCTCCGGCATTCCCGGGCTCGGGCACGCCGGGATCGGCTTCCAGGCAGGGGACGGTGCCACTGAGCAGCAGGCGACAGCGAGGAATTCAGACAGCCCGCGAGCAGCCGCGGGGCCGGGCCGGAGCGGGCCGGGGGTCCCGGCGGGGCTGGGGGCGGTGCGGACCCCTGGCACACAGGGGATGGGCCGGGCCGGGGCTTTGGGCTCTGCTCGCTCAGATCCAGCCGTGCTCCCTGGCCTGGCACAGGCACCATGCCCATTAATGAATGGCACCGGTGATGGCTGGAAGGACGGACAGAGAGCCGGGACAGAGCCACGGAGCTCGGCCCAGCACCGGCAGGGATGGCTCTGAGTGAGCCCAGCCCTGGCACGGGGGTGGCTCTGAGTGAGCCCAGCCCTGGCACGGGGGTGGCTCTGAGTGAGCCCAGCCCTGGCACGGGGCGGGATGAGGGTTCCGAGTCCCGGGAGGGGGCACGGGAAGGTTCCGCCATTGAGCTGCGGCCCCGTCCCCAAAGCCCGGCCGGAGCCGCTCCCGCCGCCTCTCCCCGCGCTCCTTTAGAGGGTTAGAGCCACTCGAGGGCCACTTCATCCCCGCTTAATGCATCCTTCATTATAATTCGGTTAGGATGGCTGCCAAAAGGAGCCCGAACGCTGCGCAGCGCCCTGCAGAAGGTCCTGGAAAGATGGCAGGGCTGCTCAGGGCTGGGCCGGGGCTCGCTCGCAGCACCCCGAATTTGGGGTGCCAGGAAGGCCCCAGCACTGGCCGTGCTCTATCTGATTCCAATGGACAACTCCCTTAAGGAAGATGCAAACCCAAAGCCTGGAGGGGCTGTGCATGACCCCCTTTGCCCTGCCCCAGCTCTGCTGGCTCAAACCCTACAGATTGTCCCACTCCTTCCCTCAGAGAACAGGATGCTTTCTGGAATATGTTTCTTTTTATTACTTCTAAACAAAGAAAGCAACAAAACGGCCCCCTCATCTGCAGTGCTGAGGCAGAGCCTGCCCGGGAGTGCCCCAGCTGCAGTCGGAGCCCACTTGTCACTGCGGAGGGAATGCTGGAGAAGAGTTAATTGTCTGGCAAAGGGAGTTCCCGAGAGCTGGCAGTCCAGAGGCTCTGGGGATCCGTGTTTCAATAATCTGCACCTTGGGCAGCTGAAATCCACCCAGCCCTGCCTGCCCTGGCCCCAGCCTCTGCCACACTCCCTCCCTCTCCCCTGGAAGCCCAGCCCAGGTTCCACCTTTTCCTTACACCAGCTTAAGGAGATCGAATTCCTTTTCACAGGGAGGAACATTCCCGCTGAAATGAGGGTCTGAGCTCCACGACCTTCCACAGGTCCCGTATAAAACTGTGATTGAGACAGCAAATCTCTGCATGGGCCACTTTCTTACGCCAGAGACAAAAAATCTCCCATGTGAAGTGACACCAGCAGTGTTCACTGTGCCCAGAAACAATTCTAAAATGTAGATGAAGAGCAGTCTCTGCTCCATTTAATTGTTTTTAAGGAATATTTGTTATTTTAAAGGGCCGCGGTGCACGGCTCAGTCACTGTCCCTGCCCTGAGCACAGCTGGGGTGCCCTGTCCTGCCTGGCCTCCCTCTGCTCGGGGCAAGTCTGGCTCTCTCCAGCTGTATTCCCTCAGCACCACAGCTCCAGCGCTGGAGCTGCCGCCCACACTTTGCTGAAGGCCCTGGGTGAAGGGATCGATGTTCTCTGAGTAGCGCCGCGCTCGGATCAGAAGGGAAAGGCTTTGGTTGCTGTTATCTGCCCCCAGCAGGGCCCGGCTGTGGATGGCTCTTCATCAGGGCTGGTTTTCTCCCAGAGCAGCCGCTCTCAGTGCCCAGCACTCTCGAGCTGCTGGCAGGCAGTGCCGCGGGTGTGAGGGGGCAGCCGGAGTGGGGACATCAAACCGGTGTGCAAAATGCTGTGTGGGGTCCGAGCTTTGGGACAGGGATGCTCACTCTGAGTCCCCAGAAGCCTTCCTGGCACCCGGGCTGGGTGGTCTCTGCGGGCTCGGTGGTGGGGTTTGTGAATTGCTCAGGTGCCCCTCTGCCAGTCAGACCCACAAATACCGGATATAAAGGGAACAGTGGAGCAGGGAGCCCTGTGCAATGGGTGGAGTTGCTTCAGGTCCCCTGAGATCCTGGCAGGTGCTTTGAAAATCCAAAATAAAATCTGCAGAGTGGCACCAAAAGCTCAAGGAAGTCTCTCTGAATCAAACATTTTACTGAATAAACTGGATGTCCCCATCCCCTCCTCTCCACACAGATCCCCAGCGATATTTATGCAGAAATCTGCCTCCTCCAACCCCAAACCTGTTTCCCTCACCCCACATCTCCCACACCTCAGCCTGGCAACGCAGTCCTGCAGGTCCCTGAAACTGGGGCTACAGAAACACCCCGGGATGTTCCCTGCAGCAGAGCAGGGGGTCCCCCAGGCCCCCATCAATTCAGAGCAGGGAGATTTCCCCAGCTGTGCGGGGCATTCCCAGCAGCCGAGCTCCCTGTTCGTTCGGGTATTTCTTTCCCCTGGAGCTCAGGACGTTGTTGTGAGGTCACCGAGTCCGTCTTGTCCCATCGCTGTCATGTATTGCTCAGAACAGTGATTTGGACTGGGAAACAGCTTCCAAATATAGGAGCCTGTTTTAAAAGTCAAACGGCTTCGGGTGCCCTTGTTCGGAGGGCAGGAGGAGCTGGGGTCTGGAGGGTCTGCTCTGGTCCTGGACCTGTTTTTCCCTGGATGAGCCCCCAGCAGCATTTCCCAGCCTAAGCTGCCTGGTTTGTGCTGTGCTCCATTGCACCCACCCAAACGAAGCCGTTGTTTCTGTAGGGAAGTACACAAATACATCAAAGGGTTTGACAGCGCTGCCACCCAGGATCGCCCCTGTTTTCCTGGAATATCTGGGAGCCGCAGTGCTGCAGCGGCTGGATCCACCTGCGAGCTCCCGGCAGTGCCTGAGCCGCTCCGGACAAGCCTGGCTCCTCTTGGGGCCAGCCGGGATCTGGGTGTCCCGCAGCTCCGCTGAAAATAAATCAAATATTACTCACTGAGCTTCCCAGCCTGCCCGCCCTAAAGAAAACATTTTGCAAGAGGAAATATAGTATTCCGGAGGCTTATCTCACTTGGTGGCAATTGTGGGTGTATAATTGAAAACCGAGTTGATCATTAGAGGTTCACAGAGATGCTGAATAGCCCAGTGTTCAGTGGTCTCCGCCGGCCACGGCCAATTTACATTAAAGGCTTGATTCCTTCTCCAGCCCACTTCTCAGCCCCTGGGAAATCTCCTCGGTGCTTATTCCTCGTTTGCAAGGACTGTCTAGTGCGAGGAAAGTCTTGCCTGGCTCTGCTGCCCAGGCTGGGCCGGGCTGTCCCTCGCTGACCGTGGGCGTTCGCAGGGGCTTCAGCATCATGTCCAAAACTGAGAGTCAGGCTTGACCCGCCGTTTCCTAAACGGTTACTTTTTAATGAAAAATTCCTTCCATTTTTTTCCCCTCATGAATGAGAGGAGCCAGAGGTGTGGTCTCCCGGAAACTGAAGAGAAAACTGGATTAGGGGCCAAGGAGCTACAAAGCGATCGGGGAAATTACATTTGTTTGGGAGCAAAGCGTAAATATTAGAGCGACAATAATAACAATAACTGCCTGCCGGGAGCCACAGAGCTTTAGGGTAGAGGATTAAATGTCATGTGCAAATGTTGTCATCTGTGCTGGCAGAGAGACATCAGTCCGGGAAGAGCCAGCGGTGCCTTTTTCCCTAATTCCCTCGGACCCGGTCTTTCTCCCCTTTCTCCGCGGTGTTTCTGTGACCCTCCGAGCCAAGCAACGCAAACCCAGTTATGGATCAGCATCCCTGCGCAATCCTTCGCCCTCCCTTTCCCCCTCTCATGGCAAAGACGCGACCGGCCGATCATTCTCGATCCCCGAGGCGGCCCTTCGGAGCTGCGGGAATTCGGGGATGCCCCGGGCTGGCTCCGCGGCGGCTCAGCCGCCGATAAACCTCTGCAAACGGGTCTGGGACAGCGGGGCTGCTGCTCCCTGCGCTGCGGGACCGGCGCGGGGGTGATGGAGAGTCCCCGGGACGGGGAGCGGGGAGAGGCGGGCAGGGCCGGAGCGGCCGCCGGAGCCCTGAGCGGCAGCAGCGGCCTCGGCCCCGGTTCAGCCCCGGTTCGGCCCCGGTTCAGCCCCGGTTCAGCCCCTGTTCGGCCCCGGTTCAGCCCCGGTTCGGCCCCGGTTCAGCCCCGGTTCGGCCCCTGTTCGGCCCCGGTTCAGCCCCGGTTCGGCCCCGGTTCAGCCCCGGTTCGGCCCCGGTTCGGCCCCGGTTCGGCCCCGGTTCGGCCCCACACGGAGCCCGCCGGAGGTGAGGGGTGCGGCAGCGGCGGGGCCGTGCCGGAGCCGGGCCAGGGGAACCGGAGCGGGACCCGCGGCCTCTCCTCGGTCGCTCCGCCCGGCTCCGGCCGCCGCTGCCTCCGAGCGAAGTTTGGGGCGTTCGAGGCGAGCAGCCCAGGCCGCCCGCCGTGCCCGTGTTTAAAAGATCGCGGAGATATTTTCACACCTCAAACCGCCGCCCCCCTCTCCCCTCCAGCCCCCATCGCCTTGATTTAGCCCTTGGTAATTAATTTGGCATTTCAGAATAGCTACTGGGCTGGATAATGGCCTCATTCATCTCCCCAGCCTAATCTGAACAGAATCTGGAAGAAAAGCTTTCAGAAAGACAGAAACTGCCATTCGGCAACTGCTCAAAAGAACTGTCACTCCAGGGGAATAAATCGCTCCTGATTATTTCAACCCGGGTCTTCTCTGCTTTTCCAGCCGCTCCCGGTCCCGCCGGGGAACGGCCCCCCGAGAGCCGCGGAGCAGAAGAGCCGCTCGGCTCTCCCCCTCCCTCCTCCGAGCCCGGGCGGTGCAGGGGGAGGTGGGCGAGCAGCAGCGCATTGTTCCCGGCGAGGAGGACGAGCTCCGGCGCCCGAAGCCATTTGACTTTTAAAACAGGCTCCGAGCGCCGGGGCCGCCTTTCCCGCTGTCCCCGGTGCGGCTGAAATCAAATCCTTCCCGGTTCTCCGTCCCCGGGGCTTCTCCCGGGCCAAACGCGGGGGAACGGTGACGCTCCGCTCTGCCCGGGCCCGCACCTGGGGCCGGCCGCTCTCCCGGGCAGGGACCGGAGATGATGCCCCGGTGCGGTCCCAGCGCTGTTTCGTTCTCGGTATCGGCCCTGGAGATGCTCCGGTGCTGGTCCCAGCAGTGTTCCAGCCCCGGTGCTGGTAGCAGCGAGGCTCCGGTCCCTGTGCTGGTACCGGAGATGTTCCGGCATCTCACCGGGGCTGACTTGGGCAAGGATCCGTCCCCTCCCGAGGCAGGACAGGGCCGGGGCTGGCTGTGGCTGGTGCTTCATGACAGGAAAATCAAATTCGAGTTGGAGGCCGGTCCGCGGAGGGCACGGCCTGGTTGCCCGAGCATCCCCCGTTCCGTCCTCCCGGGATGGCCCCGGGCCCCAGCCCCGAACAGCCCGGCAGACCCGGGCCCGGGCCCGGCAAGCTGCGCCTCGGTCCCCGCCGAGCAGCTTACATGCATTTAATAGCCCGAGGGCGAGGTAATTAGAGGAGAAAGCCTCAGTAAATCACGTTAATGACCGCAAGAGCCATTACAAACCCCGGAGGTTGTGAAACGCCGAATAAACCCAGCGAGAAGGGCAGGAGGGAGGCGAGAGCCGCAGCCCCGGGAACGCCGGCGGGCAGCGCGGAGCCCGCGCTCGGCAGCGTCGGGATGTTGTTAAATTAACACCCTGCTAATGGGATTAGGCAGCACCTCGGCTTTGCGGGGCAGTTCCGCGGGGCCAGCTTTCCTTACATTCACCCCAATTTTTGCTGTGAGGAGGTGAAGGACCCTGCGGGCTTTGAGGGGCGGCTGGGTGACCTTTAGAAACCCTCACGGATTTTAAAGAAACGCTGAAATTTCGGCCCTGCCCTGAGCACTGGGGGCATTCCCGGGCCGCGGCCGGGCCGGCGAGAGAGCGTCCGGAGCGAACGGAGCCAAACCCGCACCTTTCCCCGAGGGTCCCGGCAGCGGCACCTGCTGCGTCCCGAGCGAACCCCGCGAGTCCCTCCGGGCACAGGAGCCGTCCCCCTGTCCCTGTCCCTGTCCCTGTCCCTGTCCCTGTCCCCGTCCCCGTCCCTGTCCCTCCCCGGCACGGCCCGGACACGGCCGGACAGAGAACCCACGGCGGCCGCTGCTCCCGGACACGCGGGGCCGAAGGAAAAGCGCCGGGCGAGTAAAGCGGGGAATCACGAGCGCTGAGAGAGATGCTGATGGCGGACCTGCAGGGTCTGTGGCCCGAACCCGGGGCTCCGGGCGGGGGATTCCCATCCCCGGTGTCTCCCAGCCGCGGCCGCCGCTCTGGGAGAGCCCGCACGGCCGGAGATGTCCCGGGTCCCTGTCCCGGCCTGGCCCCCACGGCCCCGGACAGCTCAGTCCCCCTCCCTCCTTGAGGCGTCTTCCCAGAGCTGGACGGGAGCACACCCCCCATCCCAATTCTGCAAACAGGGCCGCGATTCAGGAATGGGGTTAAAGCGTTCTCCGGGGCTGGGGGATCCCGGGACTGTTCGTGAGTGTCCCGGGTGTGCCGGACTGCGGCCGAGTCCCTGGGTGGCTCGCGGGGGATGAGAGGGACCGGACCTCCCCCAGCCCCGGCCCGGCCGCATCCCCATCCCCATCCCCATCCCCATCCCCATCCCCATCCCCATCCCCATCCCCATCCCCATCCCCATCCCCATCCCCATCCCCATCCCCATCCCCATCCCCATCCCCATCCCCATCCCCATCCCCGCACTCCCCTCCTCTTCCCCCGGCGGTGGAGGTGCCGGGAGCGAGACGGAGGGGCCGTTTCCCGGGGAAGAGTTAACAAATCCCGGGGGCGGCGGGGCTGGGGGGGCGGCTGGGGGGGTCCGGGGGGAGCGATGGGGGCAGGGAGGCTGCGGAGCCCCGCTGCCCTGCAGGGAAGGCGGTTGCATTGCCAAAGACGCCCCGCTGGGCTAGCAGGCCCGGGAGCAGATTAATCAGGCACTAATTCAATTTACAACAACCACTTTTATTCAGCTCGGTGGCAAGGAATTCAAAGCGGGGAGAGGGGCGGGCGGAGAGGAGGGGGCGGAGGCCGGCCCGGGGCTCGCCGCTGCCCGGGCAGCTCCCGTCCCCTCGGGCCGCCCCGCCGCTGCTCTCCGGGGAGGGGAGCGCGCCGCCGTGCCAGGGCCCGGCCGCTTGAGTGACACGGCGTGGGCAGCGCTCCGAGAGAGGGCACCTCCGTTGGAAAAATAAAAGTGCCCTTTTAATCAAAGAGGGAGGGAAGGGGGGCGAGCACGGCGGTCGGGAGCCGAGGCAGGGAAACTCCTCTCCCTCCCGGGACGCTCTCCGGGCTGTCGGTACCGTCCCCCGGGCTGTGCCCCCGGCCGGCATCGCAGTGGAGCCCCAGCGGGTCCGGGGGCAGCGGCCGTCGGGGGCGGCCCCTCGGCACCGGGGGTCCGCGGGTGGGTGGGAAGGGGAGAGCGGGGCTGGGCCACGGCCCGGTGCGGGACAAGTGCAGCCCTTTAACCCCTTCCTCGCCTTTACGGGAGAGCCGACAAACTGCAGAGCGAGGTGGGGGGCGGCAAGAGGCGCCGCGCAGCCCCTCGTGCCCGGTCTGTCCCGGGGCTGTGACAGAGAGACTGCCCCTTTTCCCCGAGACCAGCCCCTAAAACCACCTGCCGGGGGTCGCCAGGCCCAGCAGTTCCCGTGCTCTGCTTCCCCCCGTTAAACTTCCCGGCAGCGGCTTTCCTGTCCCAGGGCTGCGGGAGCCCACTGGGGCCGGTGTCCCTTCCGATCCAGCTCAGGGACCAGTCCCCGTCTGGCCCGGTGGGCAGGGGAGGCCAGCAGGGACCGGGTGGGACACGTCCCCGTCCCGATCCCCCCGGCGTCCCCACAGGTGGGCGTGGGGCTCCTCCGGGCCGCTTCCCCCCTTCCCGCCCCACGCCCCCGGAGCATCCCCAGCTGCAGGCGCGGGCGGCCCCGGCTGCCCCGGCCCCGTCGGGTGCACAGCGGGGCGGGGGGAGCGCAAGGACCCTCGCCCGGCTCCTCGGGGCGGCTCGGGAGCCCCGCGGCGGAGCTGGCGCCCATCACCGCGGTGTCGAGGCGGGCTCCGTCCCACTCCCATCCCCCCCAGCGCCCTCCCCGAGGCCTGTGCGCGTCTCTGGCTGAGCCGCCAGTGGATGTCGTTGTTCTGTTCCTTGAGCGCGATGTCACTCCTTTAGCATGACCTCAAACGCGGCGGGGGCTGGGACCGCCAGTCATTCTCCGTGCGAGGGCCGGGGCGGGAGGCAGGCGGGACCCAGCCCCGCCGCCAGCCCCACTTTTGTGGTGCCGCCGCCGTCGCGGTCTCCCCTTTCTCCGCGGGGCTGGCCGCGGGGCGGGCGATGCTCCGGGCTCCCTGAGCCGCCGCACCGCGTCCCCGGCCGAGGTGCCCCGCGGAGCGGCGCGGTCGAGCGGCGGCTCCCCGGCGCGCCCCGTGTCCCCCGGCCCGCCGTCCCCAGGCCGCGCGGAGGTCGCGCAGGATGCCGCGGAGGGGAGCGGAGGCGCCGCTGGCCCTGCTGCTGGCGGCGGCGTGGCTGGCGCAGCCCCTGCGCGGCGGCTACCACGGCGTGAGCATGTTCGCCGTGCAGAGCGCCCAGCCCGACCCCTGCTACGACGAGCACGGGCTGCCCCGCCGCTGCATCCCCGACTTCGTCAACTCGGCCTTCGGGAAGGAGGTGAAGGTGTCCAGCACCTGCGGGAAGCCGCCGTCGCGGTACTGCGTGGTGACGGAGAAGGGCGAGGAGCAGGTCCGCACCTGCCACCTCTGCAACGCCTCCGACCCCAAGCGCGCCCACCCGCCCTCCTTCCTCACCGACCTCAACAACCCGCACAACCTGACCTGCTGGCAGTCCGACAGCTACGTCCAGTATCCCCACAACGTCACCCTCACCCTGTCCCTCGGCAAGAAATTCGAGGTGACCTACGTCAGCCTGCAGTTCTGCTCGCCGCGCCCCGAGTCCATGGCCATCCACAAGTCCATGGACTACGGCAAGACCTGGGTGCCTTTCCAGTTCTACTCCACGCAGTGCCGCAAGATGTACAACAAGCCGAGCCGCGCCGCCATCACGAAGCAGAACGAGCAGGAGGCGGTGTGCACCGACTCGCACACCGACGTGCGGCCCCTCTCCGGCGGCCTCATCGCCTTCAGCACCCTGGACGGCCGCCCCACCGCCCACGACTTCGACAACTCGCCCGTGCTGCAGGACTGGGTGACGGCCACCGACATCAGGGTGACCTTCAGCCGCCTGCACACCTTCGGCGACGAGAGCGAGGACGACTCCGAGCTGGCCCGCGACTCCTACTTCTACGCCGTGTCCGACCTGCAGGTCGGCGGGCGCTGCAAGTGCAACGGGCACGCGTCGCGCTGCGTCCGGGACCGCGACGACAGCTTGGTGTGCGACTGCAAGCACAACACGGCCGGCCCCGAGTGCGACCGCTGCAAGCCCTTCCACTACGACCGGCCCTGGCAGCGAGCGACGGCCCGGGAGGCCAACGAGTGCGTGGGTGAGTGCCGGCCGCGGGCGCGGACACGGCGGGAGGAGGACGGGGACGGGGCGCGGAGGTCCCCGGAGGGGAAGCAGAGGGAGGGCAGAGGGAAGCAGCCGCGGGGGACGGCAGAGAAAGGCACGGGGACATCCAGGGACACGCCGAGCAGCGCGGGGACAAGCAGGGACGCGGAGAACGGGGGAGGAGCAGGACACTGAGGTACCGGAGAGCAGAGGGATGAGGACGGGACACCGAGGGCCCTCGGAGCGCGGAGCGGGGATGTGAAGGCACTCGGGAGCGCAGGGGAGGGGACGCTGAGGCGCCCAGCAGCTCAAGGCAGGGGACACTGAAGTACTCGGGAGCCTGCCGGTGACAGCACCGAGGGACCTCCAGGTGCAAAACGGCGGGCACGGGGAGCCTGGGAGCACCGGGCAGGGCACAGGAATTTGGGGCAGGGGATACCGAGAGCCGCGGGGCCGTGGGACGGGGACGCCGGAGGCAGCCGGCGGCACAGGACGGGGTCAGCGGGGGACTCCGATGAGCAGAGCTAGGGGAAGCTCAGAAATGCGAGGAAAGAAAAACCAAGGAGCTCAGGAGAGGGGCGTTCAGGATTCCGGGAAAACGCCGCTCGTGTCCGGAGGAGCGGGAAGGGGCCCTGGCTGGCCGGGCAGGGGCTCCCGTCCCGCTCAGGTCCGCCAGGGGGGCCCGCAGTGCACGGCCCGGCTCCGGTCCGGGGATCCCGGAGCTCGCAGCAGCCCCGCTCTCCTCCCCGGGACACGGGCTCGGAGACCCAAGCCCGGGACGCTCCGTGTCCGGCCGGGATCGGGACGGGCTCTGGCCCTTTCCGGAGAGGGAAGGCGGCCGGGAGCAGAGCAGGAAAGCCGGGCAAAGCCTGCAGCTCCGGTCCCGGCATCCTCGGGAGGAGCGGGTGGCCCTGGGAGGCGGCGGAGGAGACTTGAAGGAGCCCCAGGGCCAAATGAGAACCGGGCGGCAGCCGGTTCGTTCCATCTGGAGCGAGAAACCCGCGCAGCGCTGGCTGTTCCGGGCGGAGACGGAGTGTCCCTCGCCTCTGCCGAGGTGGACAAGGGTTAAGGGCTTGGGCAGTTCTTCCCCGAGAGTCCCCGCACATCCCGCCGAACGTTCCCTCCGATCTTCCACCCCCGCTTCCTCAGCGGGATCCCCGCGCGCTGCCGCTCCTCTCCTTGCGGTTTCGGGGGCAGCTGCTCAGCCGTGTGCCCGTGGGGACCCGGCCACGGGTCGGGATGGCCCGGCCTGGGCTCCGCTGCCCGCGCCGGGACCCCCCGGGCCCGCGGAGCGCAGCCCCGGCCCCGCCGCCGCCGCCGCCTTGTTTACAAGGAAAACACGGCCCCGTCTTCCAAAATATTTGCAGCTCCGACTATAGGAAAAAACCCTCGCCGAGCGGCCGGGGTTGGCCGCCTTTTTTTTTTTTTTTTTTTTTTCCTTTTATTTTGTTTTCTTTCCCTTCTTTTCATTTTTTATTTTTTTCCCCAAATCACAATCAGATGTGTGCCTTGCAGAGAGCGCAATTTCTTCGCCGGCGTCTTCAGCAGGAAGGCACGGCCATGCCGGGGTATCTGGCGGGGAGGGGGGCCCGGTGGCACCGGGGCACACGCGGTGGCGGCTCCGGGGTCCCGGCAGCCTCGGGGCGATGCTCGGATCCCGTCGGGACGGGGGAAGCGGCCGGGAGATGCCGCGTCCCGATGCCTGAGGCTGCCGGGGTCAGCTCCGGGTTCGCTTTTCCGCCGTCCCGCGGGTCCCGCTGCTCGGGGACGGAGCTCCGCGTCTCGCTTCCATCCCAGCGCTGTCTCCTGCCCAGCAGCGAGGCCGGGGGGCAGGAGGGGTCCGGCTCTCCCAGCCTCAGCCCCGCTCCCTGCCTGCAGAGACACCGCTATCGGCGGTGCCGTAAAGTTCAGTGCGGTCTCGAGGTGATATCGGACCCCCGGGCTCCCCTGCAGGATCCTCAAACTCTCCTGAAAACGCTTCTATTCCGTTATTGTGCTGGCGCCGTGCTCCTACCATCCTTCTCCCTTCCAATGTATTTCCAATAAAAGGGAAGCAAGTTCCCAGTTTCCAGTAAAATATGTCACTTTTATGCCAGGCTTTGCATTTCAGACCATGTGTGCTCCTAGCCGCGTCAGACTTCTGCAAACGAAAATCGCTCTGTTTTTTCCTTTTCCACCGGCTTTGCTGGGAAGTGAATGTTTTGCAAGGATGAAGCTACCGTAAAACAATTTTCCGCAGCCCAGTCCCGCCGCTCCTTCCCTGGGGCCGCACCTACCAGTCTGTAAAAGCAGCCACGGCCGAAACCCCGCGCTGCCCTGCCAAGCCCGCACCGCCTGGAATAATCCCCCCAGATAAAGATCACAATAACCCCATTCAACTCCCACCCACTCGCTCATGACCGTCGGCCCACCCTGGTTTCTCTCCCAAATCCCAGAGAAAGTCAGGCCCCGGGGCAGGGAGCCGCGCTCGCGGGGCAGGGCCGGGGCAGGGCGGGAGCTGCTGCCGGAGCCGCCGCTCGCCCGAGGCTCCTCAAGGCTGCTCAGGGCACCAGAGCGGCCGTGCTGAGGGAAAGGGGCATCAGCCAAATCAGCTGAGTTTGCATCGAGCAGCGCTGGGAGAACTGGTTGCGTTTTTTCTTTTTCTTTTTTTTTTTTTTCTGAATTTATTTTTTTCCTTTCTGGAAAATCGTTGGGAGTTTTATTTTTCTTTTTCTTTTCATCCAAAGAGAAAAATGATAGAATGTGTCTGCTTTGCTTAAAAATTTGGGTGTTTTCTTCGGTAAGCCCATTCCCCCTGCCAAAACTGAATCTTTGTTCCTATTCATGCTTATTTGGGGCTGAGAAAGAAATGCTCTGGAGTTTCTGACAGAAAGTCAAAATTTCCCATGGGAACGCTTTTCGCCAGCCAGATCGAATTTTTCTCTAGAGCTCCTTGCGAGACCCCAGCACTGCACGTGGAGAGGACAGGGCTTGTCCCAGGGGGATGTTCTCCAGGGATCTGCTCCTGCAGAGCTTTCACAGCTCAGGTTCCCATCAGCTTTACCTGGCAAGTAACTGCTCCACGTAGAGCTTGGCCTTGGCCGGCTTTGGCCGGGCGCCTGCGAGCCGGAGGGCTCCAGGGAGGACTGGGCTTGGAGAAGAGCTCGGAGGTCTGTTCTCCATCCTGCCTCTCTCCAGCGCCGCTGGGCTGGCTCTTTGCTCAGCCCTGGTCCAGCCCAAGCCCCCTTCTCCAGCCCAGCCTGCTCTGCTGCAGCTTCCAGCTCCCCCAGGAGAGGAATTGCAGCTGGGAAAGGTCTGGAGTGAAACGCTGTCAGAGCTCAGCTGCCGGTGAGCTCGTGTGGACACAGGAAAGCGCAGGCAGGGTCTTTGATCAGATTTAACATCACTAAAATGCAACGTGCACCGTTCCAGAAATAAACACCACTAAAACACAACGTGCACGATTTCTCCAGAACCACGGCGTGGTTCGGAGTGCTGGGAATGAGCCGGAGCAGCACCCTCCCTTCACTTTGCACCTTTGCCTCTGCCTGGATAAGGCACTACTGGCCGAGCCCAGGCTGCATCCCGCTGACAGGCACTTGGAGAGCTCCACACTCCATCCCAGCGCCGGCTCTGGAGCCCCAGCGCCTTTCCCCACGGAGCCAGGGGATGCTCCCGGCGCCTGCAGGTGTTCCTGACGTCAGCCTGGCTGCAGGTGCCGGGTTTGGCCCTCGAGAGCGTTTAACGGAGCGGGAGCGAGGGCAGGGGGAGAAAGGAAACACATTGTGCTCCCAGATAGGGGATTTGGCACGGGCAGCGCGGGGAGCCTGGCGCTGCACAGGCCCTGCCGCGCTGCCCGAGGGTTCCCAGGCTGGGATGTGTCTCATGTCACAGCGATTTCCCAGCAAGTTCTTATTCAGCGGAAAGGAAACTTCACCTCAGACAAGGAGCTGACCAGGAACTCTGAGAGGAGCGCCCACCAAACACTCCCAGTGAAAAACCTCCAGCCAAACCTGGGCCTTTGGCACCTCCGCGCTGGTCCGGGGAGGCATTTGCAGGGCAGTGCTTGCTGAAATAGCAAACGGGGCCCCTCCACCCTCACCACAGCCAGGGAAATCAGATCCTGCCGCACAGCCCTGCTCCCTCACAGGGACGGGAGGGGTTTCATGCAGGGAGTTCCTGGTGTCCCGCATTAAATTCAGGTTGTCCCTTTGCTTTACCCTGCATTAATCACCTCCACCTCCAAAGCTCTCCCAGTTCCCATCCTGGCTGTGACCATTTTCCCGGGCTGGCACAGCGGGGTACTGGGGAGCCTCATGAGAGGATTCCTTCCCATTCTCCTTGGCCTCCAAGTGGAAGAAGGGCTCAAGCTGGTGGTGACTTTGGCTCTGTCCCTGCAGGGATTCCTTGTGAGCCAGTGCCTGTCTGCAGGGGTCCAGGCACCCCGAGTGGGCAGCGCAGGGAGCCAGGGCCAGGCCTGGGCCACCAGGGGCTCCCAGGGGCCAGGAAGGGCTCACATCCAGCCAGGAAGGGCTGGGCTGGTGGGAGATGTCCTTTCTGCCTGCTCCTCTCCCTGGTGGTTCAGGGCTTTGCCAATGATTTATCCTGAGGGGGACAGAGGGACAGAGGGACAAAGATTGGCTGCAGTGCTGGGAAAGGGAGTGTGGGTGGGACTGGCAGAGCTGGCAGGGACCTGGTGACACAGGGGCACATCCACTGCTCCCTCAGTTCCCTGGTGGGATGGGTCGGGCCGAGGAACAAATGGCTTTGCAGACCCCTCTGTGAGGAGAAAAGCAGCCTGAGTGTCCCTGTGTCTGCCCTGCTTATGGCCACGGCTGCTCCAAGGGATGGGGACGGTTGCAAACATCCATCCCTTCTCTTGGAGAGACAGCCACACTCCCAGCCTGGGCAGAGGGGCTCTGAGCAGGACCCCCAGGCTGCCCCTGCAGGATCCCAGGGTCCCACAGAGGATGCCAGGGTCCCACAGAGGGTCCCAGGGTGCCACAGAGGGTCCCCATTTCCCACAGAGGATCCCAGGGTCCCACAGAGGATCCCAGGGTCCCACAGAGGATCCCCAGGTCCCACAGAGGATCCCAGGGTCCCACAGGTGTTCCCCCACAGTGTAACCTCCTTTGTCCACCGAGGCAGGCTCTGGTGCGTGGATCTGGCAGCACAACTCAGCTCTGCCTGTGGCTGGATCCAGCCGGGGCTCTCAGGTGCCTTTTGGAGCTGCTCTGTGCTGGCGCTGTCCGTTACCTGCTGATGATAACAGGAATGCTTATCATGTCTGATATCCAGCTTTGTCTTGGGCCTCAATGCCCCCATGTCTAGGGAGCAAAGGGAAGCTCTGTGAAACCCTTTGGATTTGGGTTCAGCAGGACACGAAGCATTCCAGCAGCATCCTTGTACTCAGGAAACTGCAGCTGGGGCAGCTCCACCAGCCCCTGGAGCAGACCCTGTGGGGGCTGCACTCCTCGTGGCCCCAGGTGCCATCCATGGAGCCACAGGCCCTTCCCAGCCCCTCCTGGTGCACTCCCATGGATTGTGCTGCAGGGGAAGCACAGAGCAGGGGTGGCTGTATTGCTGAGCTGATGGGTGCTGTAGCCATAGAAATTCGGGCCCAGGAGCTGCTGAGGCTCCCATTGTAGCCTCCCAAGGGAGCCTCGCATGGGCAGAGCTTTCTCACAGGCTTTTATTCTCAGGAAGCTTAAAGTTAAACTGATTTCCAACAGAAAGGTTTTTACACCAACAAACAAACAAACAAAAAAGCGCAGTTAAGGCTAAAACAAAACCAGGCTTGGCACTCCGGGTTGGACACTTGCCTTCCCTTGAGCTTGTCCACGGCTAATCTCTGCCCTCCTCTTTCTGGGCCAAATCTTGTCATCCTTATTCAGCCTCCGCTGTCCTCGCCTCGCAAACCCCCTGTGCCTGCCCGGGGGGATGTGCTGCTCTCCAGGGATGAAGCAAAAAGCACCCGAGGCTCTGGAATCCCCACAGCCTGTAAAAGCACTCCCAGGCTTCTGGGATTTCTGTCTGGGAGCAGCTGGGAACACGAATTTGTCTCTATATTCTTTATTTATCTCCCCTTCCTGCTCAGGGATGGGAGATGGATTTTTGTGGCCACGGAGGGTTGATGCTTTTTTGGCCCTAGGTCTCTCCTGCCTCCCTTTTGTGACACCCAGCTTTTTGGTGGTGGTTTTGGAGGCTCTTGTGCTTTTTATG
Organism: Camarhynchus parvulus; assembly: GCF_901933205.1. NCBI lineage: Eukaryota > Metazoa > Chordata > Aves > Passeriformes > Thraupidae > Camarhynchus > Camarhynchus parvulus. The sequence continues at coordinate 6,744,168 of NC_044588.1, forward strand.
GGACTGCAGGATTTCATTCCAGGGAGTTCCTGGTGTCTCTTATTAAATTTAGGTGATTCCCTTTCTCTACCCTGATTGATCACCCACCTCAAGCGCCTTCACAGTTCCCATCCTGTCTGTGACTCTTCCGTGGTAGGGCTGTGCAAGCAGAGTTTTATTAAGGGCTTCCTGGAGGATTTCAGGGCGCTGTGGTGAGTTTTTCCCGCACCAGTTTTGTCCTGGGGGACATCCAGGGCAGAGGAGATCATGGGTGAGGACGGCTGGAGCAGTCTGGCGCCTGCCTGGCATCGCAGGGGCTGCGGAGCTTTGGGCCACTTGTTGCTGTCAAACAGCAAAAAACCCCACAGCAGCCCCGGGACCCATCAGATCCAACACCCACCTTTCCTGGAGAGCTCTGGCACAGCTGCCTGGAGCACAGGGCCCCAGGGCAGGGCTGAGCCCCAGCGCAGAGGGTTCACAGGCTCCCCCTCGGCAGGATGATTTATCTGCAGCGCGTTCATGGTGACACCGAACAGATCCCCCCGGTTTTGAGAAGAGAAGGGAGGGATTCGCTGCAGGATCAGCCCGTGCAGAGGGCTCAGAGCCGGGGCTGGGCGGTGGCACTGCCACATCTGCTCCGTCCCCAGGGCGCCTCCGGGGCCGCGGCTGCCGCTTGGCCTCTGCCGCTGCGAGCAGCAGGGAACGTTTGCTTTGCATGGGCCGAGCTCCCGTCCGAGCATCCCTGCCAGATCCCCGCTGCTCCCGCGCGGAAGCGGGCACGGCTCGGGCTGGCACGGCTCGGGCTGGCACGACTCGGGCTGGCTCTGCTGCCCGGCGGGACAGGGACAGGCGCCGTGTCTGAGCAGGGATCAGGGACAGGGACAGGGACACGGACACGGATGGGACAGGGATAGGGACACGGACGGGGACACGGACAGGGAGGGGACAGGGACAGCCACACGGACACGGACACGGACACGGACACGGACACGGACACGGACACGGACACGGACACGGACACGGATACGGATAGAGAGGGACAGGGACAGGGACATGGAGGGGACAGGGACAGGGCCAGGCCGTATTCGCAGCCGGAGCAATCGCAGCTCTGCCCGCCGCAGACTCATCCCCGCTGACCACGCTCCAAAGAGCCCGGAGAGCTGGGACGGGGCTGCCTGGAGTGACAGGCAGGCTTTTAAACAGATACCTGTGTAATGGATTGCGTTTATAAGGGGATTAGGATGCCCTAGGGACTGATAAGGAGACGGGGAGGCTTTTCCTGCTCTCAGCCAGGGCAGCACGGAGCTCTGGGAGGGAACGGAACGGGAACTCCGCTCCCGATCCACCCCAGGCAGCAGCAGAGGGACCGGTGGCACGGAGGGGCTCAACCCCACCGAGTGAGAGTTTGATTTAGGATCAGCAGAAACCGGGGAATCAGTGCTGGGGAGGGGGAAATCCTGTAATCTTTTGGGAGATACCAAATAAACACTGACCCAGGAGAGCACGGGGATGGAGGAGACACAGCTCTGCTGGGAGGTGAGTTTATGGGAGTGTTTTGTGCACCGCTGGTTTCAGTGCGGACTGGAGTTTACAAACTGATGGGGGGATTGGGCACAGAGATTATTTTGTTCTGGGGCTCAGCTGGCACTGGGGGCACTGACAGCACAAACGGGGCACAGAACTGCTGCCCACAACTGGCACCTCCTGCATCGCTGGGATGGCAGAGAGAGAGAAAGGAACAGGCAGGGAAAGAGCCTGGGTTCATGTCCCACGCACAGCTCTGAGACCGTGGAAGAAATCTCCCTGGGCAGACGTTTCCACAGGCAGAAATTTTCCTTTCCAATTTTTCAAAGTGTCTTGTGGGTGACGGGAGGGCTTAAAATCGTGTCTGCATCTCCCACCTGGACAGAGGGTAGGAGAGCAGAGAAGGAGCAAACCTTTGTTTCACTCTCTCCTGGAAGTACAGGGGTTTTCTAAAGTGTTCCACAGAGGGCTGGAAGGGGCCTCTGGCTTTGCCCAAGGCCTGTTGTCACCCAGGCTGTGCTTGCTGGTGGAGAGGAGTCCCTTTGGGCTGAGGCGGGACCTGGGGGGCCTGCACTGGCAGTGTCAGCCCCCAGGCCGAGTCCTGTTCCCCTGGGGATGGAGGGGCTGCTAAAGGATGAGCCCGGCAGTCCTTGGCCCTCTTCTGCCAAAAATAAGCAGCAAAAAGCCTTGTGTGGGCAGGTGAGTGGAAATTCCAGCACAGGCAGGGGGGAGCAGCCTTGGGAACCTCTGCTTGAGCATCAAAGCTGCTGCATCTCCCATCTGGGGAGAGAATGGAGAGCCCAGGCCTAGACCCAGTACCCCAAATTTCCCCTGGGAAAGGGCAAAAATGCCACGAAGGGCAGGAGCAGGCAGTGCTTGACACAGGCTGGGAGCAGCCCGGCTCTGTGGGGTTGTTTTACAGCAGATTTATCCTTTTTGACGTGCTGGGGTGGGAAACTCTCTGTGCCAGCGAGAAATAGGCCCGGATTTGTTGGCGGTGCCTCATGGAGAAGGGACAGCACCCCCAGTTTGTCATGGCACGGGGAAGGGAGGGAGGGGAGGGTCCTCCCCGTGTCCCAGGCGGGAATTGGAGGCGGAGCACGGCAGGAGTGCTGCTGGCTCAGCCGGCCCCGGCTCCGGGCTCGCTGCCACGTCCGTGCGGGGTCCGTGCGCTGCCGGCCCCGCCAGGAGCAGCCCAGCTGCTGCCCCGACCCCAAACTCGCAGCCGGTGTGCTCCGAGCTCGGGCCGGCGTACAGAGATGGATGAGGTGTCCACGTCACCCTCCCTGCGGTATTTGGGGGCCATCCATCACCCCGATCCCTGCCAGGCTGCGCTGGGTGGGTCACTGCGATCCGTGCTTAGCTTTGACCAAGGCAGCAATCTTCATTGGAATTATCATTAATTATCCGACGGGAACAATTAACGCCCCTTAATGGCAGCTCTGAGGGTATTTAGGGTGCAGGCTCGGGCAGTCGGAGCAGAGCGGGCGAGGAGAGAATGGACCGCACATCTGATTGGAAAAGGGAGTTTAACACTCACTGGGGACTGTCCCAGCAATTGCTTTGCTCTCACAGCCCCAAAACCACTTTCCTTCAGGGTCTAGAGTGTCATCTCCGCCTGGTCAGGAGATGCTCTGGGGAGAGCTGAGCCCTGCGTGCAGGGAGGGGAGGGAGGGGCAGTGCAGGTGAGACCTAAACCCCCTGGCCGCAGCCTCCTGTTCATGAAAACCTTCCCCGGAGGGCCGGCCCTGGCTCCTCCTGCCCGCTGGCTGCCCCACGTAGCGATGGCCGAGCAGAAGGAGCCTGTTCCAGCAGAAGCGAGCCCGGGGAGCGCGGCAGAGGCACCAGGACACTGGAAATGGAGCGGGGACAGGGAAGGTAAAGGACGGGAAGGGCCGCGGACAGGAGGAAAATGTCTGGGTTTAAAAATCAGGGTTTGTGGTGCACGAGAGCCCCGAAGAGCGTCCTCGGGGTGGGTAAAGCCGCTCCCTCCTGGCGCTGCCTGTTGTTTCCCAGCCCCATCTGATAAGCGGCGCAGGACCAGCCCCGCGTTCTGCCTTCCTCCGCCGGCGCGGCCCGTCCGAGCCGCGGCTGTTCACTGCCTCATCCTCCCCTTGTGCAAGAGGGAGTCAGCTCTGGTTAATGTTGGAGATCGGAACGTGATTACCGAAAGCCTCATGAAATTAAATCCCTTCCCTTCAAAGCGTCCGGGGAGGGAGGGAGGGAAGGAGGGAGGGAGGGAGGGAGGGGAGCATCCCTCCGGCAGCGGCGGTGGCCGGGCGGATATTGAGAGCAGCCCGGTGGCCACAATCGGGCTCTGACAGAGGCACGGCGAACACAAACAGCAGCTTGTGTTTGCACACAAAGGCTCCGTGCCCGCCATCCCCGGCCCCGGGCTCTGCACCCTCGGCTCTTGGGCAGAAAGTGCTGGGAGGGTCGGAGGGAGGGAAAGGCGGCTGAATATTCAGGGATGAATTGAAGTGTGCAAAGAGCCTTTGGGAAGCTCGCGGTGCAGCGCCTTGGATCAGCTGCCCGCCGGGGCTGGAACGCAACCGCTGCGCTTGAAAGGGCGACTTTCACGCTGAAGCAAAACGGGACAAAGGAAGATAAATGAAACGGGCTCCCGGCAGGGTTTGGTTTGTTTGTTTTTGTAACTCGGCTAATATTCCCGCATTGTTCAGCCCAGCGGCCCAGTGTCTGTCCTTCACACGCTGCTCGTAAATCGGGGCTGGGCGGGCGGCGCAGGCAGCGGGCGGTGCAGGAGGGACCAGCGGGACAGGGACAGGACCAGCGGGACAAGGATGGGACCAGCGGGACAGGGACGGGACCAGCGGGACAGGGACGGGACCAGCGGGACAAGGATGGGACCAGCGGGACAAGGACGGGACCAGTGGGACAGGGACCAGTGGGACAGGGACAGGGACAGGGACAGGGACAGGGACAGGGACAGGGACAGGGACAGGGACAGGATGCGCGGGACAGGGACGGGACGAGCGGCTGTGGCCCCGGCCCTGGTGACCGGGGATTGTCCCCTGCGGCTCTTGCGGTGCCGGGAGTTGGGACCCCGCGGTGCACGGCGCTGAGCTGGGCAGGGCTGAGCCCGAGCGGAGCTGCTCAGCCCTGTGCACCCCCAGCTGTTCCTGCCATCAGCCAGGGCCGGGTTTGGGCACAGTTAAACACCCAGGAAAGTTGTGTCAGGGGGGTCTGTGCACCAGCAGAGCTCTGCTCCCTGTTCATTCCTCAGCTGAGCGGGGCATGGCCTGATGATTTTTCACGGAGCTGGCAGCAAATCTGCCGGGATTGTCCAAGTGGGGACACCCCGGGCAAACGGTGGGTACCAGCGCTGATGTGTTAGCCCCCGCCATCCCATCCCATCCCATCCCATCCCATCCCATCCCATCCCATCCCATCCCATCCCATCCCATCCCATCCCATCCCACCCCATCCCATCCCATCCCATCCCATCCCATCCCACCCCATCCCATCCCATCCCAGGCCAGCCCATCCCAGGCACAGCGCTCATCCCCACCGTGCCGGGGATGGATCCCTGCAGAGCTCAGAGCCTGCCCAGGGCTGATCCCGGGGGATAGACGTGAATTCGGGATTAGGGATCACAGGGTGAACACACAGAAGTTAATACTGGTGCTCGTTTGATTGTAAGGATTAGAAGATCCCCAACGTAAGCCTCTTGAAAATTCCCTTTCCCTCCGGATTTTAGGCAAAGCAGGTTTAACACCGCAACATTTCTCTAGTGTGAGCTGAGTAAGCAAAATTTAATAATCAGCTGCATGATAATTTAGCTCAAATCAAAGACCAAGAGTAGCGTCGCCTTTAAAACATTTGAATAACATTTAATATCCTCTATAGCATTTACTTTTCACAAGCCTCTGCAAAACCACCAAATTTGGCAAACAGAAATTTGGCAAACTGACTTCTGCACAAACCCAGCCCCCGCGACGAGCTGTTTCTTAGTCTCCACTTCACAAAGTTTCACCCAATCAACAACAACCAAAAAATCCCAACAAAACCCCAGACAGCGCCTCACGTGCTGGGGGCACCAAAGAAATCCCCTGGTTTGGGTGACCAATGAATGTCCCCAGCAATGAAAAGCGAACAATTTGTCGGCAGCCCCTGCACTTGAAAACGAATGATCCAAATTATTCAGCGAGTCTCCCTGGATAGTGAATCCATTGAAAGGGGATCGAGACAGAGTCATAAATTATTCATTACCCCGAAGAGAATGAAATGCATATAATCATAACAATAATAATAACAACAACAATCGTTACACTAATAATAGCAACCAGAGCCCAGGCAGCTCTGCCCGGAGAGCCAGGGAGCCATGAAGCCTCCCAGAGTTTATTTTCCATTTATCCCAGCCCTTGTTTAGAGCGGCTGTGTTAAATAAAGGAATGTAAAGTGGGTGGACATTTGGAATAAATGTATTTATCGCCGATAACTGGACTCGCTTGCCTTGGTCGGGGTGGTGGACTTTGTGCTCGGGTCCTTGGCAGGGAGCAGCTCCATGAGCTCCCACTCGTCCCTGGTAATTCCTCCATGGAATGGATTTCTCCGTGTCCCGGCTGCTTTTAAGGAGCCTTTGGCAGCGGCTGCAGCGAGGCGCGTCCTGTCCCCGTGTCCCTGGAAGATTTATCGGTGTCCGCGGGCTGAAAGGGAAGTGGAAGTGCTGGCCTGACACACATCCCCGGCTCTGACTGCTCCTGGCTTCGATGGGACCTGGGCTGCGGGGCCATTGAGCGGAGAGGCCGCATCCCTTGTCACCCAGCCCGAGTTCCCTGCAGCCGCTGCCCCGCCCGGGTCCGCCTGGCTCCGGAGCCTTCCAGCCTCGGCAATTCCCGGCAATTCCGCTGCCCTCGGGGGCCGGGTTCCCTTGGGGCATCCTTGACTTGGGAGCTCCTTCCAGCAGCCCCGCGGGATTGTGAGCACGGGGAGCTCTCTGCCGGGCGATATTGAGCGTTCGAGCGCATTCCCATGCCGGCACGGCGGTGGAAGGAGCCCGGCTACCCCTCCGGCATGCAAATGAATCCGGCCGTTCGCAGCGCGGGGGCTCGGCCGCGGCACTGGGCCATTCCCGAGTTTCCCACAGGTCACAGGGAGGGCTCGGAGGGGCCCGAGGGTCTTTCCTGAGGTCCCTCGCAGCTTCCTCCACCTGCTGCTCTCCGGGACGAGAGGGGAGGGCTCCCGCTCTTCCCTGCGTGCCGGGAAAAATGGCATTTTTAAAGCCAGGGAGCAGCAGGCTGGGCCGGGAAGGGTTAAAGCGATTGTGGGTCCGGCTCTGTCAGCGCTGGGGCTGCAGAGGGGGCTCAGCACCCCCAGGGCTGGGTTTGGGGGCTCAGTGCTGCAGGGGGGGCTCAGCACCCTCAGCACCCCCAGGGCTGGGTTTGGGGGCTCAGTGCTGCAGAGGGGGCTCAGCACCCCCAGGGCTGGGTTTGGGGGATCAGTGCTGCAGCACAGCCAGCCCATGAGGGGCAGTTTGGACACCAGTGCTGCAATGGTCTCACAGAGCTGGGTTTTGTTTGGTTGTTGTTTGGTTGCTGAGTTAATCTGCAGCTCAGGCTGAGCCACCCCAGGAAGGGGTTAGAAAGATGGGGGAGATGAGGCAGGGCAGGGTCCGGGGCTGAGCCTGGTGCCCCCAGCCGGGCTCGGGGACACGTGGGACATGCGGGGCCCTCCCTGTGGCACGGCAGGAGGGCCGAGCTCGCACATCCTCTGCTGCCGGGCAGCTGCGAGGCAGGGAGCAGAAGAAAGGGTTCCTGCTGGCATTTTTGTTGGAAGTCGCCTGAGTATTAAGTGGAACACGGTTTTCATTACCAGCTCCGCTTTGGTGCAATAAATCACGAGCTAGAAACACACTTCTGGCCTGGATTCTGCCCTCAGCTCTGAGTGGCAGTAACCAGAGGCAAAATCCAGCCTCGGCTTCAGCCTTGCAGCCCATATGGTCACCTTTTGGAATTCATTTCTTCTGGTAATTTCTGTGTAATTAGACAGCACTGAAGGCTGCTTCCTCTCCTGGGCAATGAGCGGTGCCGATCTCGTGCCAAAGGTGCACTTTGCCCGCACAAACCCGCGAGGAGAGACCAGCTCAGCCTCCGGGGGACAATCGGGACCCTCGGCAAGGGGACCCCGGACACCCCCGGAGCGCTGGGAGGCGATGGGGGCACGGAGCAGCAATCCAGCCCAGAGCCAGCCCCTGCTGCTGGGCTGTAAGGAGAGCTCGCAGTGTTTGCGCGAGCTCCAGCTGCTGCTGGAATATTTGGGAGGTCATCCCGCCGAGCAGGAACCTGTAATTGCAGCAGATGCTCTCCGACAGCGGCGGCCCCGCGGGGGAGCAGCGCCGCTCACCCCCCGGGCAGCAATCTAATTTATATCTCATAAGACAGTTTTATTTTCGGGATTACCGCGGGTTCCGTGCCAGAGAGCCCCGCAGGCTCCGGCCGCTGCCGCAGCAGGGGGAGTGCGGCGTTGGGAAGGAGCCTCCTCGTGCTGGGTTATGGGGCCATAAAATTATCCTGCTACGAGCCGGCCGCCCTTCCAAAGGAGCCATTTAAACGGAAAACAAAGGCAGCCCCGCGCCCCCCTCGCAGCTTCTGTTCCAACAGAAGTGTGGATGGGGAGGAGAGCGGCGGACGGTTTGCTGGAGCCGGGCTCTGTGCTGGAGCCGGGCTCAGATGGGGTTTGTTGGAGCCGGGCTCAGATGGGGTTTGTTGGAGCCGGGCTCAGATGGGGTTTGTTGGAGCCGGGCTCAGATGGGGTTTGTTGGAGCCGGGCTCTGTGCTGGAGCCGGGTTCACATGGGGATTGCTGGAGCCGGGTTCAGATGGGGTTTGTTGGAGCCGGGTTCAGATGGGGTTTGCTGGAACCGGGCTCAGAGGACAGAAAACCCCTCTGGTTTTACCTCCCAGCAGCACCCGGAGCTGGGGCTGGACCTGAGCACCCTTGGGCGACACACAGGGACAGTCCAAGGTCTGTCCCCACCCCGGGCTGGATGCTGGGGAGGCAGTCACAGCCTCTAAACAACTCTCCAGGCTCCCAGGCTCCCGAGAGTTTAATTTTTGGGAAGCTTTAACATCCCCAGCTTAGCAAGCTCTGAAAGAAAGGTCAGCTAATCCCTCAGAGCGTCTGAATGAATTCAGGCCCAGGAGTAAGATTACTGAGCAGGGGAGGGGAGGCCAGGGAGCTGCACGGATACAGGGACCCTTCCCAGAGGCAGGCCTGGCTTGCTAAAGAAATGAGAAATGCACCTTTTATTGCAGTTCTCAGCCCCCGGCAGGAGAGAGGGGTGGGCACAGCCCCCAGCTCCTCCCCAGCAGCACGGGGTGGTGGAGGGGGGCCCTGAGAGAGACCTGAGGGTCCCCATCCATGGAGGGACAGCGGGGACACTGGGGTGTCCTGTGGGCACTGAGCAGCACCCACGGCCTTTGCTCTGGGTGTCAGCTCAAGCATTTAGGGAAAAAAACCCCGAACCCAGGGTCCTCATGTCCCTGTTTGTCTGCTTGGGCTCCAGGTCCGTGTCTGGAGGCACCAGGCACAGGGTGACACTGACGGAACAAGGAATTCAGGGCATTGTGGCCATTGCTGCGTCCCCGTGGTTGAGGCTGAGGTGGCCTGTGTGGGACACTGAGCTGTGTCTGGGCCGAGCAGGGTGAGGTGGGTGCCTGCAGGGCAGTGGGCACCGTGCGGGGCTGCGGGGCACTGCGGGCATCCCCCACCCTCATTGTGAGCCCCGGGGGATGACATGACAGCAGCGCTAAGGACGGGCTTCTCTCCTGCAAATGCGGTGTCCTGCTCAGTGCGGAGCGGCAGAGCAGAGCCATTGAACAGGGACGGCCCGGGACGAGCCGCGGTAACCGGGCTGCAGCGTGCAGTGCAGACACCAGAGCCCAGCGCCCCTGCCAGCTGCCCAGCCGGGTGTTCAGGCCACAGGGGCTTCTGTGCTGGCCCCAGACACTGCTCTGCACGGCACAATCCTCTCTCTTCTCTCCCGGTAACTGCAGAACTGTGCGCTTGCACTTGGAAGGTTCCATCCCACTGCAGAGAGCTGGGCTCGGCCAGGAGCTGCTGCCCAGGGGTGGCTCTGCCCTCTCAGGGGACAGTGGTGGCCCTGAACTCAGTGCCCAGTGGTGGCCCTGCACCCTCAATGCCCAGGGACAGCGGTGTCCCTGTCCTCTCAGTGCCCAGGGGACAGTGGCGACCCTACATTCTCAGTGCCCAGGGGTGGCTTTCAGGGGATTCTCACCTGTGGGCTTTTGGGGGACTCTCACCTAGCTCGGCCTGGTTCAGGCTGGGCTGGTTTCAGGTGTACCTGAACATCTCCACCTGGTTCTGCTGGCCCCGAGCAGGGACACACATGGACCACAGGAGGGTTGGGACAGCCCCGGTGGTGCCCTGCCTGGCAGGAGGTGCAGAGGGCTGTGCCAGCGCTGAGGAGCGGGGCACAGCGCTGTCCTTGGCAGGGTGACAGGGTCCATCCCGTGTCCCTGCTGTCCCCTCGTGTCCCAGCCCTGGCTGAGCCCCTCTGAGCCTCCCCAGCCGCCCCCTCCTCAGCTCCCGCCCCTCCAGACGCTGCCCCCGGCCATTCAGCCTCTCTCCGGATCATTAAACATATTGAGCAACACCAGTCCTGTGACTGGTTAATTAGTAAAGACCTGACTAATTAGTTAATCGTGTTTACCGAGTGCTTTGAGAGTGCTCAGTGTCATTATTCGGAGTTCTGAGTGGGCGCGGGTGCCCCTCCCGTCCAGGGCTCCCGGCCTTTGTCTGTGCTCCCCCGGCCGGGGCTGGGATGGCAGTTTGGTCCTTCTACCCTGGTCACAGGGGTCCCAAACAGCCTCTTGGGGGTTAGAGAAGCCCCTCACAAATGTCCCTGCACCCTGGCACACCGAGCTGCTCTTCCAAAGCCATCCCTGGAGGAGGCCGGGCTGGCTCTTTGTGCTCCCCTCATCCCACAGCCCCCTAAGGGAGCATCAGCCACATCCAGCCTTGTTCTCTCTCCCAAATCCCAAATCCAGCCCCCGGTGCCGCGGTCACCTCGGATCTGGGAGCCTCCCGTTCTTTATGAGAGAAATCAGATTCCCAGCAGAGGGCAAGGCAGGTCATTCCAGATCTGAGGGGAGAGGAGAGGACGGCGAAAGGAGGAGAGGAGAGGCAAAGGAAGAGAGGACGGGCAAATGAGGAGAGGACGGGGAAAGGAGGAGAGGACAGGCAAAGATCTCATCTGCCCAGAGGAACGGGAATGGGGTTTGTTAGTCAGGGAGGGTCTTGGCATCCCTGAAGAATCACCAAGTCTGATCTCCTTGGGACTGTCCTAATTCATAAAAATGTCATCAGCTCGTTAAGCGCCCTCATAAAGAGCCCCAGTCCCCCCTTATCACTGTGGGATCTGCAGGGGAGGCTGCCAGCGCCAGCTGCAGAGCACAGCCACCTCCAGGGAGCACCTCCAGGAGAGGGGGAATCTGCCTCTGGAGCTGACCCAGAGCTGTAAAAGTCACCCAGGGCTGCCAGGGGAGCAGGGCTGGGGAATATTTCAGCCCCTGGGAGCTGGTTGGGGTGCTCATGGCAGTGACAGCGACTCTGCTGCCTTCACCCTGCTGTCCCAGGCTGCGGCTGGCAGCTCCCGGCTGCTGCTCTTCCAGAAAGCCCCCAGAGGTGAGGTCAGGGCCTGCCACCCCCGGGTGACACTCACCTGAGTGGGGATCCCGCTGCAGGACCCTGGAGATGCTGGCTGGGAGGGGGATGGAGTTTCCCTTTGCACTCTGAATTTCCTCCTGGAAACCCTCCCTGCCTTGGGGGCTGCCAGTGAAGGGCAGAGCAGCCCAAAAGGGGCACCAAGCAGAATGGCAGCGATAGTGGGGCTGGAGCCCACCTCAGGCTCAGGAACTGGTCCTGGCACTGGCCATACTGGTGCAGAGAAAGCCCCTGTGGGTGCAGGGTCCTGCTTCCAATGCGAGCAGCACCAGACTGCCTGGGGGGTGCCTGAGGATGGAATAGGTGGGGTTCCTTTGTCATTTGGGATTTCTCTGTCATTTGGGGTTTCTCTGTCATTTAGGGACTCTGAACCACAGATGGGATCCTTGCAGTTCATTTTAGGCACATATCAGTGGTAAGAGTGGTTTAGTGGCTCCCACTCCCGCTGGTCACACACCCAGGACATCTCCAGTGGTTTATATGGATTAACTGCTACGGGAGAAGGGCTTAGAGGAGGGTGGGACCGTTTGGAGTCCGGAAATTCGATTCTCAGCTGTGCTGCATGGGTGTCCCCATGTGTAAAGGTCAGAAGGGCCCTGGGCTGTGCGTGGGCGGTGGCCCCAGCCTGCTGTCACCCCCAGGAGGGAGCCCCGGGGTCACTGGCGCCTGCAGGAAGGGCAGGAGCACCAGAGCTCGGTTTAGTTCCTTGCACAAGGCAAACTTTCCTCCTTGTTTGACCTCCTGCCCACCATCCTCCTGTCAGAAGCCGTTCCTTTGCTCCTCCTGCGGGCGGGGAGCACCAGGAGCCCCTGCCCATTGGGGAAACTCCTTTCCTGCCCAGTGCTCCTGGGCCAGGCAGGACCCGAGCCCTGCTCCCAGCCTGGGGGCTGGCAGGGTGGCACCGTGTCCCTCGGTGTCCCTCGGTGTCCCCTGGGTGCCAGAGCTGTCTCTGTGCCCCAGCATTCCCAGGCAGGAGGAGAGGAGAGGAGAGGAGAGGAGAGGAGAGGAGAGGAGAGGAGAGGAGAGGAGAGGAGAGGAGAGGAGAGGAGAGGAGAGGAGAGGAGAGGAGAGGAGAGGAGAGGAGAGGAGAGGAGAGGAGAGGAGAGGAGAGGAGAGGAGAGGAGAGGAGAGGAGAGGAGAGGAGAGGAGAGGAGAGGAGAGGAGAGGAGAGGAGAGGAGAGGAGAGGAGAGGAGAGGAGAGGAGAGGAGAGGAGAGGAGAGGAGAGGAGAGGAGAGGAGAGGAGAGGAGAGGAGAGGAGAGGAGAGGAGAGGAGAGGCTGCTCCACGAGAGAGGAGAGCCAGGGCAGGCAGGGAGGGAAGGAAACAGCGCTGCACCTGGGACATGTCAGGGTTGGTTTTGCAGCTCCGCACGGGCAGTGACAGCAGCTCCGTGGGGGCGTGAGCAGGCGCAGCAGGGCAGATTTACAGCCGTGGGTCAGGCCCAGGCTGAGCCAAACCTCCTGCCTAGCATCAGTTTTATGGACAAGATGAAGTGCAGAGGCTCCAGTGCGAGCGCCCTGCGAGAGGAGAAACGCTGGAGAGCAGGAGCAGGGGGTTCTGTGAGGGGCCATGCTGCGCCTCCCTGCCCTGCTCTGCTCCTTCCCAGCCTGGGCTAGGGGGTGCAGAGAGCAGCAATGAGCAGCCTCAGCAGCTGCTGGGTCTGGTCCCGCAGCCCCAGGGAACTCACGGGCTGGGAGCCACGGGCAGAGCAGCTGGAGGCTGCAGGAAGCCGGAGCAAGGGCTCCCCTCTTTCAAAACAAAACAAAATTCACAGCAATTCCCAGCCCTGCAGAAGGGAGCAACACCAGACAGGGAACTGAAACCTCGGAGACAAATCCAAATCCCAATCCAAATCCCAATCCCAATCCCAATCCCAATCCCAATCCAAATCCAAATGCAAATCCACGCCCAGCTGGGCACGGGGCAGCCAGGCCAGGGAGATGCTGTGGGGATTGTCACAGCACCACAGGACACCAGGCCAGGCCAGGGCTTGCCTTCCTGGCCAGACACCCAGACTGAAACTCTTGTAAACTCAGAACCTCATAGAAAAGATGAAGCGAAATTCCTGGAGGCTCCCGGCTCTGCCCGAGATCGGCGTGGGACAGACCTTTGTCCCAGATGTGGTGAGATTGTCACTTCATCACCGTCCGGTACTGAAAGCTGCGTTTCAGCTGGGCTTTGACGGGTAATTGATGGATGATGCAACGCTTGTTGTGCCTGCAGCGTCCCCACATTGTCCTCTTTGGCAATGCCTTTTGATGTCCCTCTTCAAAGGACACATCCTGCCCTTTCCCTGCCAAGGGGTGACCAGGAAAGTCTTGGCAAACGCCAGGAAAGTGCCTGTGGTGTTGAGGCTGCTCCTCCTTCACCCCATCCCGAGGCAGGCGAGGTGAATTTATTCCTGACACCTTTGCTCCATTGGGGCAGATCCCCAGGTGAGCTGGGGGGGTCAGGGCAGTTCTTTGCCAGGGGGTGCTGGGTATCCACACAGTGCCCTGGGCAAACGAAGGGCACGGCCCAGTGGCTCTGAGTTACAAACCCTCACCTTGGATCCGTGATCCCATGGAAATGCTGTTATTTATTTATTCATTTATGCATTTATTTATTTATGGGATTCCAAGGGCTCGTTTCATGCAGGATAAAGCCTGCGGAGGAGCTGGTGGCAGCTGCTCCTCTGGAGCTCATGGCAGCATCCCAGTGATCCCAGTGGGAGCAGGGCAGAGCTCCAGGGGAAGCGCCAGGGCTGGGATGGGATGCCTGTGCTGAGGATGAGCCCAGGCAGCTCCTGCTGCACCAGCTGCAACGGGCACAGCTCCTCGGGCAGCTCCAGGTGCCCCAGAGGCTTCCAGCCGCAGTGGGGTTATTTATTTCCCAGGGAAGCCACAGCCAGAGCTCAGCTCCCCCCAGCTCCACTCCAGCTTTCGGTACTGCCCTGGTGAGCACCAAACACCTTCTGGCTCAGCAGGGCTGCCCAGGACCCTCACCCAGAGCCTGCCTGGGTGCTCTGGGGCTGACAAGGAGGGCAGGCATGCAGGGCAGGTGGTGGCTCCCCCTGCCCAGCCAGGCAGGTCACTGATGCTCCTCCAGCCCAGCCAGGCGGGTGGGGAGGCTCCTGCAGTGGCTGTGCTGAAGTTTGGGAGCAGCTGCTTGTCCTGCAGCTGGATTTGAGCCTGGCTCCGGCTGGGAGGGCTCCACAGCCCTCTGCAAAGCCCGACCCGTGAAGGGAATGGGGCAGGAGGGGTCTCTGTCCAGGGACGGGGGAGCTCCTTGCTGAGCCCTGGAGCCACATCCCGACAGCCCTGGGAGGGGACACGGGGCTGGGGGCCACTGCTGGGACAGGAGACACTGCAGGGACATGGGGACTGGCGCAGGAGGGGGTGAATGAACCAGGGGGATCCTGATCCAAGCCAGATTCAAGGATTCCATCCTTCCAGCACTGAGGGGAGGTGGGGACCTCCTCACATTGGGATGGATGCAAGGATGACAGAGGATTTGTGGCCTCAGGGAGCGGCTGTGGGGGGAAAGCGGAGGCTCAGATTCTCTGTGGACATGTAAGGCGAGCTTGACTCCCTCTTTGCGTTTGTGCTGGCAGGAGAAAACTGAGAAGTGTCTGCACACCTTGGGACTGGGAAGGCGCTGGAAGTGGCGGCAGGCTCAGCGCTGTCCCTCGGGAGCAGAGCCCAGAGCGGGTTTGCCGCTGAGCAGAGCCCAGAGCGGGTTTGCTGTTCAGCAGAGCCCAGAGCGGGTTTGCCATTGAGCAGAGCCCAGAGCGGGTTTGCTGTTGAGCAGAGCCCAGAGCGGGTTTGCCATTAAGCAGAGCCCAGAGCGGGTTTGCTGTTGAGCAGAGCCCAGAGCGGGTTTACTGTTCAGCAGAGCCCAGGGCGGGTTTGCCGTTTAGCAGAGCCCAGAGCGGGTTTGCCGTTTAGCAGAGCCCAGAGCGGGTTTGCCGTTTAGCAGAGCCCAGAGCGGGTTTGCCGTTTAGCAGAGCCAGGTTTCTAGAGAGCCCAGAGCGGGTTTGCCGTTTAAAGGCGGGTTTGCTGTTCAGCAGAGCCCAGAGCGGGTTTGCCGTTTAGCAGAGCCCAGAGCGGGTTTGCCGCTGAGCAGAGCCCAGAGCGGGTTTGCCGCTGAGCAGAGGAAGCCGTGTCAGAGCAGGATCTAAAGGCAGATTACAGGGGATTCCCGGGGCGGCATTGAGCTGCCCCAGCCCGGCATTGACATTCATTGTGCCGGCCGCTCTCTCCCCCGGGCTGTCCGTGTCTGCAGCCCTGTGCTGTCACACAGGCAGTGACACGCTGCCCTTTCATGCGCACACACCGGGGCTCCCCAGGAGCCTTTCCCGAGCATTCCGATGCCGCAGCTTGTCAGGGATGCCCGGAAAGGGCCGGGCTGTGCCGCGGGGCGCCCGGGCTCCGGCAGAGCCGGGTTCAGCACAAGAATAACCCAGTCAGCAGGTGGGACACAGCAACCCCTAATCCCAAATCATTTTTCTTGCCGGCATCCGTTTTTTGTTGGGAATGGCGATGGTTGTGGGCAGCAGCAAGGCGTGGGCTCGCCCCTGGGAGAGCGATATTATTCCCCTCCTTTTGTGCCCGGGCCGTGTTTGAATTGGGAAACAAAGCTGAGCAGCTTGTGCCTCCTGTTGGAAGCCTTCCTATCCCGCTGGGGATCCGGGACCTTTTCATCTCAGCCCTGCACTCCAGAGGCTTCTGCCTCTTCCCGTCTTTAAGTCTTTAGTAAATATCAGAAAAGAGAAAATAAAGGCGATCCCCAGGGCTCGGCAGTGTTACCTTCCCTGCATGAAACAGAGGGGGGGAAAGAAAAACAGATATTTATCCTCATTTTAGCATGTTCCATGTGGAGCTCGCAGAGAGTAAATAACGCTTAGTCTGATTTTGCAAGCTGGGGACACTGTGGAGCAGGGTGGGCTTTACTCTTTGTGTGAGTGCCCAGATTTTGGGGGGATCCAGACCCTGAGCCACGGCAGGGGAACAAAGCACTGCCAGGCCAATGCCAGCTCGGATGGATGCTCGGTGCCAGGGATTCCGGAGCCATGGGCAGGGCAGGCAGAGCTCAGCCCCCCAGAGCCATCTGGGCACTGCCCAGCTGCAAACCAGGCTCCCTAAACTGCCCCAGGGTCAGGCGGGGCAGCAGGCAGGGCAGGGAGGCTGTGTCCTCTGGGGAGGCAGGGACATTGCTGCTGGGAAAGGAACAGCTCAAAACCATCCAACTCCTGCTCATTTACTGTCTCAGGTATGATGTGAGTGTTTGGAGGGAACTCTTCCCTTTCCCTTTCCATGAAGTTTTTGATTATCTGATGGAAGGCAATTCAAAACAGGACAGGAATATTTCCCTTTTTTTTTTTTTTTTTTTTTTGAAACCCAAACTTTTGGCTTGGCTTTCAAAACCCCAGATGAAATCATTGAAATCTGAAATACACCCAAACATGTTTCTAGTATGTTTTGATGTTTTTTCTTGGCAAAATGAAAGTTTTGCTGCCGCAGCCTCCAAGCCCCTGAGATTTCTGTCTGAGGCTCTCACTGAGGTCAGCCCCAGGTCTGGCACCCAGGCTGGCAGGGTGGCAAAGGCCAAGCTCGGCTCCCCAGCCCGGTGCTCTGAGCAGTTGCACAATTCCCTGTGACTCCTCCTGCCGAGGAACTCCACAGGAAGAGATTCCTGGCACACATTTGGGGGTGGCACTGCTTCCTCTGGCTAACCCTGTTCACATGTGGCTGCTGTTCACTCCTTGCCCTTTAGTGCCTCCTTTTCCTCCAAAGCCCTTTCAGGCCAGGTTTGCAGCTGGGCTCATCAGGGCAGCTGCTGTCCCCAGTTCTGCTGTCCCCAGAGGCTCTGCAGGGCCTGCATGCTTCCAGGGTGGCTCAGGGGACATTCAGAGCGTCCCTTGCCCCCTGTGCCGTGTCCCCTCTGAGCAGGGAGCTCAGGAGCATTCCTCCCTGCCCAGCAATGCCAGCAGGCTGGGGACAGTCCCCAGAGCCAGGACGGGACATGTGAGTGAGGCAGCTCAGGGCTGGGGGTCACAGAGAGCACCAGAATCTGCTCCTGCCACCCTTGCAGCAGTGGGGAGACCCAGGAGGGGGCAGAGTCACAATCCCACCCGTCCCCAGTGTCCAGGCCTTGGAGCGGGCACGAGGCACGAGCCAGATCCCAAATTTACCCCACAAACAGGAGTGTGATTGGGAAAACAGCCCCTTCCCGAGGCACCCCTGAGGAGCTGCAGAGCCTGAGCCCCCCCAGCCCTGGTTTGCAGCCCCCTGGTCAGTGGGGCTGGGCCAGGAGCCCTGGTACAAATACAGGAGCACAAATAACGAGTTTGCTGCCCTGGCTGCTTGGAAGAGCTCCCAGAGCCACCCCTGGCCTGGGAGGGCACAGGAGCCATCCGGGGCTGTCTCCATCCCCTGTCCCAGGGCTGGCAGTGACAAACACCCCCAGCAGCCCCAAGGGGACCTGCAGCCCATGGCACTGCCAGTGACAGAGGGATGCTCTGACTTTGGAGCTGTTCCTGGTGTGGTGGGGCTGATTTAGGGCTTTTCTCTGGGCTGTGAGGGCGAGGGCTGCAGCCAGGAATGCAGTTCCCTGCAGCCCTGCAGCTTCCCCCAGGACTCCATCATTGCTCCATTTGCTTTGCTGGGCCTCATTATTTCCAAGTTTTCCAGCCCTAACGCCCAAGGAGGCTGTATTGGATGTAATTATTACTCAAAACTTTGGAAACTGAAAGGAGGGAAAATAGGCCATTAAACAATCCAGGAGCAGAGTAACAAGTGAGAATGAATGATGGCCCTGCCCTGTGGCTTGCCTGTGACGGGTTTGTTCCACCCACGGAGATGCTGGGGCAGGGAAGCTGAGCGGGCTGTTCTGTTAATCTCTGCGCTGTCAGAGGGGCAGTCCCCCGAGAGTGCAGATCTCCAGAGAGATGTGCCTCCCCTTTGAAAGGCAGCGCACATGCCCAGCTCCCAGCAAAGGACTTTTGTTCTGCTCTGATTTATACAATTCTCTGGGGCCAGCAGAAGTGGCTGTCATGGTTGCAGGGATTACTGGCCACTGGAGGCCAGGGTGGGCTGTGCAGAGTGATTTGTTCTCTCGGCTGGGCACAGAGATCCTGCTCGCCTTGCACAGGCTCCAGCTCTCACCCACCTGGGTGCTGACCCCCAGAACAGGCTGCCCTGCCATGGGGGTCCCTGTCCCCCCACAGAGCCAGTGACAACCTGGGGACACTCCTGCGCATGGCCAGGGCTGGAAGGAGACACTGAGAGTCTCACCCAGAGCAGGGGATGCTGCCAGCAGCTCCCTGCACACCTCAGAATGTGCCCAGGGCAGCACCAAGAGGTGCCAGCTGCTCCCCGGTGGCTCTGGGAGGGAATTGGGGTGTCTGGCTCCAGGGTAGCTCTGGGAGGGAATTGGGGTGTCTGGCTCCAGGATGGCTCAGGAAGGGAATTGGGGTGTCTGGCTCCAGGGTAGCCCATGTGGCTACTGAATCAGCCTGTGGCTTCCTCCATGGCCACAGTTTGCTCTGGGTGCACCTTGTGCAAGCTCTGTCTGATGTCCATGAGGAGCATCCCCTGCACACCCACGGCCCTGGCAGTGCCTGGGGTGAGGTTCCTGAGGCAGGAAATGCCTCTGAGCCTGCTCCTGGTCTCCAGGGCTGTTCCCAGGGCTCCTGAGGAGCTGAGCACAGGGTGGTGGATATGTCCTGTCCTGTAGAGCCCAGAGGCTCCGTTTGTCCATCCCCACCACCACCAGCAGCACCTCGGGCACTCCGGTGAAGGACAGACAGACATGCCTTCACTTATCTGCTCCCGGCATTTCTCTGCTTGTTTGCTTTGTTTTCATCCCCTGGGGGGGAGGAGGAGGAGGAGGAGGGTGGTGCCTCCACACGCCCGGGCCCGGCCACCTCTGAACCCCAGTGCCAGAAGCCTTTCCATGCTCTATAAATTTTATTGGAAGATGTGTTTCTCTTGGGGGAGGGGGTGGTGCTGGTGCATTTCTTTGCTGTGCTCAGGCACCGTGAAAGGGCTCGTTAAACACCAGCTCCTGGCCCCATGAACCCCTCCAGGCAGGCAGAGGTGACACAGACTGATGGCATTTCCAGCCGGGCTGTCCCCTGGGATGCAGCACACAGCTTGGACGGTGCCGAGGTTGCTCTTGGCTCTGCGGCTCGTTTGTGGTGGAGGAATGCCTGAGGAGCCAGGAGAGGGCCGTGTCCCCAGCAGGACAGGCAGGGTTGGCTCTCATCCCCTGGGCCGTGTCCTCAGCAGGACAGGCAGGGTTGGCTCTCCTGGGCTGTGTCCCCAGGCAGGGTTGGCTCTCATCCCCTGGGCCGTGTCCCCAGCAGGACAGGCAGGGTTGGCTCTCATCCCCTGGGCTGTCTCAGGGTCACCAGCTGCTCCCAGGCTGTGGGAGGGCAGGGAAGGTGAGGGGGCACATCCCAGGTGCTCCCATGGGCCCCATGGCACGGGGCAGTGCTGGCTGAGGGCTCCTCCCAGAGCTCCTGCTGTTTTGCTAACCTCAGGCTGCAGCCTGGCCCTGCCGAGGCTCTGATGTTCTTGGACAGCCCTGGGCTGAGGAGACACCTTCCCAAACAAGAGCTGATTGAGAGACTGGCCGGCCCTTGGCTCAGCAGGCGCAGCTCCCAGCAGAGAGCACCGAGCTGGAGCTGCCTGGATCTGCCACTCCCTGTCCCCAGCACTGCCTGGGTTCAGCACTGCAAATCCCACCTTGTGACCGTGTCACAGGGGTCCGAGGATGAGGGAAGAGACGAGGATCTGACTCCATGTTTCAGAAGGTTTGATTTATTATTTTATGATATATATTATATTAAAATTATACTACAAGAATAGAAGAAAGGATTTCATCAGAAGGCTGGCTAGGAACAGAAAAAGAAGGAATGATAACAAAGGCTTGTGGCTCAGACAGAGAGTCCAAGCCAGCTGGGCTGTGATTTGCCGTTAATTAGAAACAACCACATGAGACCAATCACAGACCCACCTGTTGCATTCCACAGCAGCAGATAATCAATGTTTACATTTTGTTCCTGAGGCCTCTCAGCTTCTCAGGAGGGAAAACCCTAAGGGAAGGATTTTTCACAAAGATGTCTGTGGCACCACCTTTTCCAGACCCTTCTCCACCTCTGCTGACAGGCCAGCCCTGCCTTGTGGGGCAGGTGCTGGGGTGCAGCAGCAGTTTAAGAGCTGTGAGAAGCCGCAGCAGAAACCCTGTCCGGCCCCAGCAGTGCAGCTGGAGGCAGGAGGAGCGGGGCTGTTCCCAGGCTGCTCAGGGACGTGCCTGGGCCCACCCAAGGTGTGCGGGATGCAAGGCAGACCCCGCTGGGGAGGTGCCAAGGTGCCTGAGCAGTGCTGATGTTTCTGTGCTCACATCCAGCTCCGCGGTGACACCGGGCAGAGCTCCAGCAGCAGAAATTCAGAAATTCCCTGGCCCTGGCAGCTGCCCCTGCCCTCAGCAAACATCCAGCCCCTCCTCAGGCAGGCTCTCACCTCAGCCTGGCCTGGCACCAGCGAAGGTGTGCCCGGCCCTGGCTCCACCTTTGCTCCGAGGGTCTCACTGTGGTGGCCAAGAAACATAAAGGCTTGTAATGCTTTGTTGGGCCAGGAGTAAAGGGAGTCTGTGGCAAGAAGGCTCCCATGGTGTACAAGTAAGGCAAGGGGAGCTGTGTTTGCACTGGCACAGGGCAGTTGTTTTCACTCTAGCAGAGACCAGCTCACGGCTGCTTCCTCACTGAGCTCTTGTTCATCTTGGCCTGAGCAGCTCCAGGTCAGGGAGGCAAAGCTGTGGCTCCTCCGTGGGGCAGGAGAGGTGCAAAGGACAGCACAGGGCAGCCCATGTCCTGCCTGGAGCAGGAATTGGGGTCAGACACAGCCCCTGCCAGCCCTGAGCTCCAGCACAGGGTCCAGCTCCCAGCCAGGGCGGGTCCAGAAGCTGCCCTGAGCCCCCTCCCAGTCCCAGTCCCAGTCCCAGTCCCAGTCCCAGCCCCAGTCCCAGCCCCAGTCCCAGTCCAGGCCCCAGTCCCAGTCCCAGCCCCAGCCCCAGTCCCAGTCCCAGCCCCAGCCCCAGTCCCAGTCCCAGTCCCAGTCCCAGTCCCAGTCCCAGTCCCAGTCCCAGTCCCAGCCCCAGCCCCAGTCCCAGTCCCAGTCCCTCCCAGCCTGGGAGATCTCTGAGCAGTGTCAGGGCAGCCTCTGGGCACCAATCCCATCCCGCTGGGCATGGCAGGGGTCAGGGAGCGAGCAGCACACCCACAAACTGAACCAGCCAAGGATTATCCAGAGTTTCCTGTCCTCGGTCTTGGTAGCAGACCTGAAGCTGACCTGAAGGAAGGAGACAGAAATGTGATGCTTGGCATAGGGAAGGTTTCGCAGTCCCTGCTGAGTGAACTCTTTCAAGAGGTTCATCACGGACCTTGGGATTGCAGAGACGTCTCAGGGGTCAGCTGAGCCCATGGGATGATGTCCTTCAGCTGAACCTGTGCCTCCCATTTGTAGCCACGATGCCCTAAAAGGAGCTTTTCTGGTCAAATGGGGAGCCTCATAAGGCTGCAGAAAAACATCAGATTGAGCTTTGCCAAAAATGCGGTGAAAGGCCCAAGCTGTGGCAGGAGATGGGCCAGGAGAGTTTTTCCCTCGATGTGGTAAAAACAGGGTGGCAACAGCAGCAGCGGCTCTGCCAAGCTGGGCTAGTTTAAAAACGACCCGTGCAGAGCTGAGCCGAGCTGAACTGAACCGAGCTGAGCTGAGCCGAGCCAAGCCTAGCTGAACTGAGCCTAGCTGATCTGAACTGAGCCGAGCCAAGCTGAGCCGAGCCAAGCCGAGCTGATCTGAACTGAGCCGAGCCGAGCCGAGCCGACCCAAGCTTGGCCCCTGAGGGACAGAGGCACCCACCACCTTGGGAGCACAGCTGGGGCTCCCCAGGAGCTGCTGCTGCTCTGCAGAGCAGCTGGGCTGCAAATCCAGCCAGGAAAGCTTCTGTGGGAGAGGTGTGGCCCAGCAGCCCCTGCTGCAGCCAGGCGTCCTGGAGGCCACAGCCTGGCCTCTCCCACAGCTGCAGGTTGGTTCTGGGGCCAGCAAAGGCAGCTCTGGGTGGGAAGGGGGCTGTGGGGTGGTCACCTCCAGTCTGGAGGGGTCTCCCATCCCAGGACACAGCTTGGTGGCCCCATGGGAGCCAGGAGTGGGCGAGTGCCGGCGGCTCTGGCCAAGCTGGGAACTGCAAAAGCTTTTCTGTCCGGAGGTGGGCTCGAGCTCAAGCCTGCTTCCTTTTCCCTGCCAAAGCATCTGCTGTCCTGCACTCTTCCCTTCCCCCTCCCCTGCAGCGATTCAGGCCATGGAAATGTTTGATGCGATCCCCCCAGCACAGCTCCCTGTGGTTGGATTCTCTGTGGTTTGACATCCCTCCTCTGGCTGCCTTGAGGTGACCTTGGCTTTGCAGTGCCCTTTCACACCGGAAAACCAAAATATTGCATTTCAGCATTGCCCAGACGGGTATTTCCAATGAGCTAACAGGAAAAGGAGCAGTTCTGCACAGCCCCACCAGCCCGGCTCTGTCAGCAGCTCCAGCTGGTCCCAAGCTGCTCTAATAATCAATAATTTATTGGGCTGGAAGTGTCCCCAGCCAGGCTGGGATCCTGCAGTCCTGGGGCCGCTGGGTCTGGGTCCTGGGGTGATCCCTGTGGTCCAGCTGTGACCCTGCTGTCCAGCTGTGGTCCCAGTGGTCCAGCTGTGACCCTGCTGTCCAGCTGTGACCCTGCTGTCCAGCTGTGGTCCCAGTGGTCCAGCTGTGACCCTGCTGTCCAGCTGTGGTCCCTGCTGTCCAGCTGTGGTCCCAGTGGTCCAGCTGTGACCCTGCTGTCCAGCTGTGACCCTGCTGTCCAGCTGCGCAGCATCACAAATGTGACAATGAGGTGTAAGATGTGAATGTGCCGTGTCCAGAGAGGAGCCTCTGAACTGCTGCAGGCACAGCAGATCCCAGGGGCAGGAGCTGAGGTGCCACCACGGGACGTGGCTGTGAGGGAATCATCTGTGCTGGCCGCCTGACCACTGCGGGGTGAGCCCTGAGGGAGCTGGCGATGGAATTGGATGATGACCCCACTTGCCAGGTCAGACTGGGTTTAAATGCTGCTCTGTGTCTGCACTCTCCCATTGAACCTCTGCCAAGGTGGGCGGCACAGCCGGCAGCAGGGTGGGGGCTCCCCTTGCCTTTGACCCCCTCAAACCCCTCCTGGATCTGCACAGGGATCAGGAGGTGCCTCCTGCTGCTCCTGCCCTGCACAGCTGGCTCTCAGCGCACAGCAGGAACCCCTGTGGCCCTCCAGGACAAGGGACCAGCAGGGATGTCCTCCTGGCTGAGACCTGGGGAGGAGGGGGCAGCTGGAATGAGGAGCACCAGGGCAACCACGGGCACAGCAGCACCAGTGCTGCGGTGTGTGTCTGAGCTGCTCAGCGCCCTCATCCCAGCAAAGCCAGGGTCCCATGTGCCAGATCAGGCCCTTCCCTGAGCGGCCATTGTGATGGAAAAGCTCCTGAAGGGCCTGTGAAGTCACTGAGCCTCACTCTGTGGCCACGCTGGAATGCACTAACCAGGAGTTGTTTTGAGGTCAGAAAGGAATAAGTTGTTTGCAGACAATCGATGTTGTTATTAAAAACATCCACGGCACAGAGGAGGGGGAGGGAGGTCCTCTTTCCTGTTTGGGAAATAGTTTCTCACTGCATCCATCAAACGAAAGAATTCTGTATGAAAAATTAATTTAGAAAAAAAAAAAAGTTTCTGGGGCACACGCGCCTGAAAATGAATCACAGCAGGATCAGAGGTTTGGCTCAGAGCTACATCCCAGACTCAAAAGCCAGATGAAAACCCAGGACTGCTCCCAGGCTGTTGCTGGAACTGGAGGAAACGCAGTTTCCTTCAGAGAAATGCAATCTCCTCTCTGTAACTTTTGGGCAAAATTCAGGAACTGCAGCTGAAGCCCGGAGCAGTCTCCCACTGAGACAGACCCCGTGTGAGCCTGGAGCAGCAGCTGGGCTGCAGGAAAGGGGGGATCACCTACAGAGAGCAGGAGAAACCTCTGGGATGGAGGGATTGGGCTGTCACCCTGCCCCACGAGGGAATGTCCCAGCAGCTTGTCCAGCCCTGTCCTGCAGCAGTGAGATGCCACCTGAGGTGTGACCTGAGCAGCAGCCACATCTCATGGAAGTGTCCCACGAGAGCCAGGTGACCCTTTCAGCATCCTTGGCACCAGGTGGGTGCTGGCACAGGGCAGGCCCAGCTGTCCCTGCTCCCAGCCACTCTGCAGGGTCACACAGACCATGGGAGGGACAGCAGGAGGACTCTCTGGACAGGAGGCAGCCCCTGCAGCGTCCCTGGCAGGTCAGGTTTGAGCTTTGGGCGTATTTTGGGATGGGAATCTGTTCATGGCTGGATTGGTGGGCACGCGGCTCAGGCCCTGCCCGTGCCCAGGCTGTGCCACGGCCCTGCAAGCCCCAGCCTGATCCCTCCTGCAGGGCGGCCAGGGACCTGCACCACGCTCCCGGGACAGGGTGAAGCCTCCCCCCGTGGTGGCGGGACTGCCTAGGGCAGTTCCAGGGACACGGTGGCACAGCCCAGGCTCTGAGTGGCACGAGCACATCTCTGAGCATCCTCCTCACCGTGGCCAGCGCTGTGCTCCCACCCCGGTTCCCGGCAATGCCTGCAGCTCTGCAGGCCCCTTTGAAACCAGCCAGGTCTGCAGCCTGTGCCGGCAGTCAGCGCTAATTACCCGTGATCAGCTAATTAAAGGGTCCCGATAAAATCTGCCCGGCAGGAACAGGAGCGTGTGGTGGCCCCGGTGTCCCCAGGGCGAGGGAAAAGGTGGCGCTGGGACACCCAGGGCTCCATCACACCCTTCCTCCTCCCCTGCCCTCGGGGGCTGTCAACACCTTTGCCTGGGGCTGGGCTGCTCTCTCTGCTCAGGTGGGGGCTGGCAGCGACCCTGGGGACAGCTGAGACCTGGGTTGGTGGCAGTGGCTGCAGGGCCACAGCCCCGTGGAGAACAAGGGGCTTGGAACATGTGATGGGTGATGGGGTGTTTGGAAAGGGGCACAGAATCCTCCTCTCCCCCAGGGAACCCGCTCCTGGGCGTTCCCATATGAAAAGTAAAGACTTGCCAGGGTGGAGCAGCCTTTGCTGCCCTGCAGAACGTGCAGCTTTTTGTCTCTGGGTGTCCCTGCCAAGCTCCTGTCCAAAGACCTGCCGGGCTTCCAGGAATGCTGCCCCATCCAGGGATTTCCCATCCTCTCCTGCAGTCCTGCTCTTCCCTGGCCTCCCTGCCTGGGAGGGAAGAGCAGCGAGGGCCAGGCTGGCCAGGGCAGGGTCCCAGGCGTGTGCAGGAGGCTGATCCCAGCAGAAAAGCCGGGAAATCCCTGTGTTTGACCAGCTTTGATCTGGATTAAACCCTCAGAGACAAACAGCCACAGCCTTCCTGGGGCTGTGTGTTTTGACTTGGAGCCATCAAAGTCTGCCCTGAGCGACCCTGAAAAGTGAGCAGGCAGCTGCAGATCCTGGCTGGGCAGGGAGGAGCTGCTGCAGTTCCAGGTGTGTCAGCCTTGCCCGAGGGAGGCTCTGGGGTCACATTTGGACTCAGGGTTGAGTGGGTGTCTGCCTGTTTCATCCTTGGTGCCAGGGTCAGTGCTCCGGCACTCGGGGCTGGAGGCAGGAGCTGTGTCCTTGCTGCTGGCAGTGTGTCCACAGCCACCCACTCCCCCTGGCCTGCCCCACCAGGCATTTCTTCATCCAAACACTCGCTTAAGGCAGCCTTGGCTCAAAGTCCCTGCCCTACAACAGTCCCGTGACCCCAAAGAGATTTGTGTTTCCAGCCCAGAATTCTTTCTGTAGGAGCCTCACACCTCAGCTATCCACAGCCTTGGGTGGAGGGGCAGGGAGGGATGAGCACACCGAGAAAAGGGTGAGCACACACATGGAGGGATGAGCACACACATAGAAGTATGAGCACACACACAGGGAAAAGGATGAGCACACACAGGGAGGGATGAGCACACAGAGAAAAGGGTGAGCACACACGGACCATGAGCTCCTGGAGTGGTGCATGTGAGGAGCACGGAGCTGCTGAACCAGCCTGTCACCTCCAGCAGACCAGAGCCATCCCTGGGGGCGCTTCCAGCCAGCACAGGCCATGGCTGCTCACTGGGGAGCAGCGGAACCGAGAAATGAGGTGGAATAGAGGAATCCCATGGCAGTCCCAGGGAAATTGAGGAGGGGACGTGCCCTGTTCCAGACGGGTGTGGGACCCTGGGCTGGCAGCTGCTCTCTCCCGGGGAGGATAAGGCCTCAGATGTTCTGATGTTGGGGTCAGGATGTTGAACACAGACAGGGCAGGACGGTCCGTTCCTGCATGGGCTCGTGGTGCTGCATCCCATGGAGACCCTGCAGGGGATGCTGAGCCCAGCCTGGCCTCCCTGAGCCCAGCACAACCACAATCCACATTGCTGCCCAGAGCCTGTTACAGAAAACCATTAACAGTAGCACAGCTGCGCTGATAAGGCAGGATAAGCCTGACAGCTTTTGATAAAACCCCAATCTGCAGGAAAACAAAACGCACCAGTGCCTTGTCGGGGTGCCAGGACCGCCCAGCGTGGCGTGGGGGCAGCGGGGCAGACAGCTCGGCCCAACACCTCCCTGAAACACCCGATAACAACGGGATGTCAGGCTCATCAGCCCGAGCTCTCCTTCCCTCTCAGATGCCCCGATAGTGTCCCGGAGATAAGATAGCTCTGTTTACCCAGGGCACGCAGCAGAGCTTTGTCCACAGCCCCGAAAGTGCGAATAGCCCTGAGCAAACACAGCTCTTCACACCTGTGGGGCTTTCCCAAAGCCAGCCCAGAATGGGCTCCAGGTGGCTGCGGCATGGGAGCTGGATGCTCACCCTGTTCATCACCATGGCCCGCGCTTGGACTGGGTTGCAGGATTATCTGAGCTTTAGGAAAGCTTGGAAGCAGAAATAAAATCCATCTCTGCTGAGCTTTCCCAGCTGGAGCTGAGTTTTTATGCCATCCAACATCACTCTGCAGATGCACAGACAATTCTGGCTCCTGTCACCCAGAGCTCTCTGCCTTTGCCACAACCAAACCCTCCCAGGGTCCCTCTCCCTACTTCAAGAAAGGGAAACTGAGGCACGGAGAAGTTAGGCCAAGCCA
Organism: Camarhynchus parvulus; assembly: GCF_901933205.1. NCBI lineage: Eukaryota > Metazoa > Chordata > Aves > Passeriformes > Thraupidae > Camarhynchus > Camarhynchus parvulus. Next base: position 6,771,580 of record NC_044588.1, read on the forward strand.
TGGCAGGGCCTGTCCTGCATCCTTGGAGCTTCTCCTCTCCAAGGACAGAGCAGCAGTGGCTGAGCCCGGACCGCGGGGCTCCCGGGGCAGCCCAGGGCTGAGATCTCCACCCCAGGAACGTGCTGAGCTGCCAACAGCTCCCCGGGGCCAGCTGGGCTCGGACAGAAACCAAAACCCTTCCCGAGAGCCCTCATCTGTCAGGCCCGGCTTAGTGTGTGGCCCCTCGAGTGGCCAGGCTGAGGTTTGTCACTCACGGGAACAGCAGCGCTCCCAAAGCCACCGGGAGCTCCTCATCCCGGGGAGAGGCACGGGATGGGGCAGATCCTGCGGGTACAGGAGGAGCAGATCCTGCAGGCACGGGATGGGGCAGATCCTGCGGGTACAGGAGGAGCAGATCCTGCAGGCAGGCACAGGAGCAGATCCTGCAGGCACGGGATGGGGCAGATCCTGCAGGCAGGGACAGGAGCAGATCCTGCGGGTACAGGAGGAGCAGATCCTGCAGGCAGGGACAGGAGCAGATCCTGCAGGCAGGCACAGGAGCAGATCCTGCAGGCACGGGATGGGGCAGATCCTGCAGGCAGGGACAGGAGCAGATCCTGCGGGTACAGGAGGAGCAGATCCTGCAGGCAGGGACAGGAGCAGATCCTGCAGGCAGGCACAGGAGCAGATCCTGCAGGCACGGGATGGGGCAGATCCTGCAGGCAGGGACAGGAGCAGATCCTGCGGGTACAGGAGGAGCAGATCCTGCAGGCACAGGATGGAGCAGATCCTGCAGGCACAGGATGGGGCAGATCCTGCGGGTACAGGAGGAGCAGATCCTGCAGGCACGGGATGGGGCAGATCCTGCAGGCACGGGATGGAGCAGATCCTGCAGGCAGGGACAGGAGCAGATCCTGCAGGCACGGGATGGAGCAGATCCTGCAGGCACAGGATGGAGCAGATCCTGCGGGTACAGGAGGAGCAGATCCTGCAGGCACGGGATGGGGCAGATCCTGCGGGTACAGGAGGAGCAGATCCTGCAGGCAGGGACAGGAGCAGATCCTGCAGGCACGGGATGGGGCAGATCCTGCGGGTACAGGAGGAGCAGATCCTGCAGGCACGGGATGGAGCAGATCCTGCAGGCACGGGATGGAGCAGATCCTGCAGGCAGGGACAGGAGCAGATCCTGCAGGCACAGGATGGAGCAGATCCTGCGGGTACAGGAGGAGCAGATCCTGCAGGCACGGGATGGAGCAGATCCTGCAGGCAGGGACAGGAGCAGATCCTGCAGGCACAGGATGGAGCAGATCCTGCAGGCAGGGACAGGAGCAGATCCTGCAGGGACAGGATGGAGCAGATCCTGCAGGCAGGGACAGGAGCAGATCCTGCAGGGACAGGAGCAGATCCTGCAGGCAGGGACAGGAGCAGATCCTGCAGGCACAGGATGGGGCAGATCCTGCAGGCACGGGCTGGAGCAGATCCTGCAGGCACAGGATGGGGCAGATCCTGCAGGCACGGGCTGGAGCAGATCCTGCAGGCACAGGATGGGGCAGATCCTGCAGGCACGGGATGGAGCAGATCCTGCAGGCAGGCACAGGAGCAGATCCTGCAGGCACAGGATAGGGCAGATCCTGCAGGCACGGGCTGGAGCAGCTCCCAGAGCTCCCAGAAATGTGTCACAAACCGAGGGAACTGTCCCCTTGGAGCCTTCTCCCCGGGGCTTTTGTCCATGCTGGGATTTCTGGATCTGCCTGCAGGGTGAGGTGCTTGCCCAGCTCCAGGGGATGCTCTCCAAGGAGGTGTCACCCTCTGGCTGGGGATCCCCTGTTCCTTCTGTTTGTGGGGTCTGGGCTGTGGATCCCCAGCTGCATGGCCATGGGGTCCCGCAGAGAGGAGGGAAGGCAGCACCAAGCAGGGCTGGGGACAGGACAAAAGGAGAGGATGCAGACTCCAGAGGGACGTCTGCAGGAGCTGGCCCTCAGAGAGGTGGTTTTGGAGCAGTGGCACCGTGGTGGGGATGCTGCTGGGTTTGGGGAGGGATGATGAGCCCTGGGTTGTGCCCAGCTCTGTGCTGGGCTCTGGCAGCAGCCACAGGGTCCCTTCGGAAGTGGGGCTGGCTGGGGCTGGTTTAACAATTCCCCTGGTCCCGCTCCAGAGGAGATTGGGAAATGATCTGGGGTTAAAACAACACATCACGTTCCTGAAGGCTGTTTGTGAGGAGGAGCCCAGCACAGCCCGACCTCACAGGAGGCTGGATTGGCAGGGACCGGGCACGGCAGCAGCAGCACTTGGAGCTGGGTCTGCTCTGGGGGAAGCACAGCCTGAGCTGGTTTGAAACCGCCTGGCTTTGCTCTCACCCCTGCATGTGGGGAAGCACAGCCAAGTTTCCTGGATCCCTGGGGCACTGATGGAGACAGAGCTGAGGTGGTTTTACCCCTGGTGCTGATGGAGGCAGAGCTGAGGCTGTTCGTGTCCCTGTCCCTTGCCTTGATGGAGACAGAGCTGAGGTTATTCGTGTCCCTGGTCCTTCCCCTGATGGAGGCAGAGCTGAGGCCGTTTGTGTCCCTGGTCCTTCTGGGCTGAACAGTTTTAATCAGATTTGAAAAGCCTTTGACTCTTCCCCAGGCTGGCTGCGTTATCAGCCTTGTGCGTTTTGGGCAACCTTTGCTCTGAATGAGCAAATTCTTTCAGGATCTGCCTCTGCTGTGGCTTTAACACTGAAGTGGCTGATCCCTCCTGGGGCAGAAAGGTAGGAGAGCTTACAGGAAAATGTCCTGGAGGATCACCTGCAGCTTTGGGGTGCTCAGCCCCGCCACTGCCCTCCTTTTGAGATGCAGGGCTCTGGTTTTACTGAAACACAAACGTACCGATGAGAGCAAGCACTTGGGGACTGGGATGAGGATTTGGGGATTTGAAAAGCATTCCCTCAACCTGCAGCAGCTCAGAGCTGCCCGGAGGTTGTCAGGCTGGACAAAAACACCAAGGTGTGGGACAGAGAGAGGAGAAATGTCCTGGAAAGCACCCCGGCCCCGAGCAGCTGAGGCAAGCTGCTGCTGCTGCTGCGGAGATCGGGACCAGATAAGAGGGAAACCACCAGGGCAGAGTCTAAGTGGGTAAATTGTTCCCAAGTGGATTCCCCTCCACTCTAAATAAACACTGGGGCTGCAGGAGCACCTTGGAGCTGGGCTGGGGGCAGAGCAGGGCCTGGGGGCTCTGTGCTGTCCCTGGTAACCCAGGGACTGCAGGGTGAGCTCTCCCACCAGCTCCTGCCTTTGAATGGCATCGGGATGAGTTACGGGATGCAAACAATTCATTTCAAAGCATTGACAATCTCAGGAGACTGGGCTTGGATGGTGAAATTAAACAAAGCAAGCTGATGACAGGCTGGTATCATCTCCCAGAGTGAAATAAAGAGTTCACTTTTTGACTTTTCCCTTCTTAAAAAAAAAAAAAAAAAAAAAAAAAAAGTATTAAGCTCTTTCCAGTTGGAAGTTTATCTGCAAACTTTCTGCACAACACCTGGTTTGCAGGGAAAATCTCCTGGTTAAATCTAAATTAAATCCTGGTCAAAGCTTTTGCTGCATGTTTTAAGCTGCACTAGGGGAAGTTTAGGTGAGACATTGGAAAAACTTTGTTCCAAAAAGAGTGGTTGGGCATTGGACTGGGCTGCACATGGAAGTGGTGGAGTCACCACCCCTGGAGGTTAAGGAAGCCTGGATGTGGCACTCAGTGCAGTGGTGTAGTGACAAGCTGGTGTTGGGTCAGAGTTCGGACTCGATGACCTGCAAGGTCTTTTCCAGCCTCGTTGGTTCTGGGAAACCTTCCCTCACTGTCCCAGCAGGACCTGGCTGTGGGAGGTGCAGGACAGACAGTGGACAGGTTCTGCCCATGGCACAGAGCAGCCCGCAGGTGAGGTCCTCTGGAGCTCCATCCCAGTGCTCAGAGCCAGCTCCTGAGGCTGGCTCCTGGTGATGCTGGCTCCTGGTGAGGCTGAAGGCTCCTGGTGATGCTGGCTCCTGGTGATGCTGGCTCCTGGTGAGGCTGAAGGCTCCTGGTGATGCTGGCTCCTGGTGATGCTGGCTCCTGATGATGCTGGCTCCTGGTGATGCTGGTTCCCGGTGAGGCTGAAGGCTCCTGGTGATGCTGGTTCCCGGTGAGGCTGAAGGCTCATCCTGACACAGCCCCAGAGCAGCTCCGGCCGGGAGAAGGCTCCGCTCCGTTCTCAGGGCAGCGCTGTCCCATCGCAGCGCTCCGGAGGAAGCGAGGGCAATTTACAGCCCATTCCCAGGCGCTTGGAGTCCAGCCGTGTGTGCTGCACCAGGGCAAGGCCGGCTTTGTGCTCCCATCCTGTATTGAGTAAGAGCGCTTTTGTCTTGGGAGAAAACGCCTTGGGTGAGAGGCTGCCGCAAATCCCAACATTGCAATGCAGCACAACGGGCCCGTGGGCTCCTCCTCCACCCCACGGCCGGCCGATGGACCCTCGGCTGCATGGCGGCTTTGGAGGAGCCCCTGCAGGTCACTGGACACGTCCCCGAGGATGCCAGCAGGGAACACAGAGCTCAGCTGGACCTCGAGGGCTGCCAGCAGCTGTTTGCCACGTGTGCTGCCTGGCACTGGGGAGAGCCTCCCTGCCCAGAGATTGTTCGAATCTGGCTCCAAACCCGAATATCTGGGAGCTGTAAATCTCCCAGGAACAAGTCTTGCTCTTGCCCCTCTGATGCTTCCTGTGGGGCCAGAAACCCCACGAGTACAGCCCGGAAACAGCTCGGGAGGTTCTGGTGCTCCAGTCCAGGCTGGAACCAGTGCATGTGCAAACAGTTATGGAGATCTCTCCCTCCATGAAACGAATCCAAACCTAGGTCAGAGCCAGTCCAGCAGGTCAAGCTCCCAGTGGTGTCTGTGGCTGTTGGGATCAGCTCCCGTGGCTTGTGGGGTGGAAGATGGAGGGGCAGCCTCCCTGCCTGGTGGGCAGAGGCTGCTGGGTGCTCTCCAAAGGGATCTGGAGCTGTTGGGAAGAGTTTTGGTCTCACCACACTGCAGAAAATTGATAATTGTGAGTGTTGACAATTAACCCTCAGCAGCTGATGTGACAAGACTTGTTCTTTCCTCTTTGGGGCCTGATCTGTGAACAGCTCTGGACTTTCTCCCTGGACCTGCTCTGAAAACCAGGCACCACATTTTGGGATGAGGCTGTGCCAAGCTGTCCATCTGCTGCCCGCTTTGGATGGGCACTGTTTGATCTGGCTCTGGGTGCTGATGGCAGCTGGTTCACCCGGACATGCCTGGTTTGCCCCAGTTGTCACTGGGGTGAGGGCAATCCCAAAACATTCACGGCTTCAATCTGCCTCACTCTGCTTTTCAGAGCTTCTCCTCCCCACTGCCAGCCTCTGCTGGAGCTCTCCCCTCCTGCTGACGGGCCTGGCAATGGCCAGGGCAGGGCAGGGCTCCACGGGCAGTCCTGGCGTGATGAGGGAACCTCAGGCAGAGGGATCAGGGTGGCACTGCCACACTCAGCACCTGAGAACCCACCAGCAGCACAGCAACCCCTGCCCCATCTCCACAGGCCTGGTTTGGGGCTTGGTTTGGGCACTGAAAATCAGATTTTCAGGGAATTCAGCTGCAGAACTCCATCAGCTGGGACCAAATGTCCCCCCATTTTCCAGTGATTGAGAAATGCAGCCAAGCTTGAGCAGCTCATCTTAGAGACAGCAACAGACACATCCCTAGCAGAGAGCAGTGTTTTTCTTTTTAAGCCTTGGCTTCAAACATAAGGGCAATAGATTTTCTTTAAGGAAACAAATCCCCAAATTTGTTAGGGTTGGCACAGCACAGGATTTTTCACTCGCCTTGTTTCTCATTTCCAGCTGAATCATTTTAGCAGGGACTTCTCTAGAAACGCTCAGCCTGACTCAGACACCCAGTCTCAAACACTTCAACCCAAACACTGAGTCTGGCTTTTTTTAATGGAAAAGAGAATGGGGGTCTCATCCTTGGCAATCCCAGGCGGGTGTCAATGTTCTGTTACCAGTGTCAGTGTCACAGGGAGCTGTTACACTTTGCAGAAGCAGCACTGACAGCGGGACATGTCCACGGCCTCTGTCCCTAAGGCATGTGGGATTTGGGAACTGCCAGAGTGGGAAGTGAAGGGCCTCCCACTGTGCAGCCTCCCCAGGGAGGCCCTGAGTCACTCTGATGACATCTCCTCCAGAGCTTTTCCACAGAAATGCCATTCCTGAGGATTTTCAGGCACGCAGAAGAGCTCTGGTCCCCAGGCCCCTTCTGTGCTGAGGGGGAGATGTCCTCAGAGTGTGCCTCCCCAGGCTCCTGCTCCCTCGCCGGTCCTGCACTGGCAGTTTGGCTGTTCCTGCTCTCAGGCGGAGCGGGGTCAGAGGCATTTGGGCTGATGAGGGCTGAGCAGGGTGTGAGGGGCTCCCTCACCCCACCAGGGGTCCCAGCAAGGCTGGGGCTCTGCCTTTCCTGCCCTCCCCCATCCCCACTGGCTGTTCTGCAGGCCAGCTCTGTGGCTCTGGCCCTGGGGGTGCTGCTGGCCACAGCTGCATTTTTTGTGATGTGTGCACACACTTCCCTCCATCCCTGAGCTCTGACTGGCAGGAAAACCTGGGTCTGGCACAGCCCTGGTGTCTGCCCCTGGCAGCCACAACACCCCCTCGGATTTCCCCTCTCCTGAGCCACCCAACCAACTTCCAGCCTCCTCTTACTCACACTCAGCTGCTCACCCAGATGGATTTTCCTGAGCAAACCTTTTTGTTTGGTGCTGGCCAGCTGGGGCTGTGGTGGTTGGGAGGGCATGGGGATGCCTGTCCTGTGAGCAGAGCTGGATCTGACCCCTCAGTCCCTGCGGCTCCAACCCCCTGGGGCCACATGTGGTGACTCTGCTCTGCAGGATTTCACCACTGGTGTTCATCCTTGCTTGGCCATTCTGCTGCAGCAGGCACGGACAGAAACCCCCTCCCAACCTGGGGTCACCCAAACCCCCAGGAGATCCCTGTGAGGTCACACCTGGAATCACTCCTGGGCACAGCCCTGGCAGCCTGTGCTGGACTGGTGGGGCCCAGTGACCTGTAGTGCTGGGAGAGCTCATCCACCACCTCCAGGGTCGTGCCCATCTGCTCCAAAACCCCAAACCAGTTGACAGTGGCTTGAAGGGACACTGTAGGGACACCCTCCTGCTGAGGACACTGAACGGACACTGTAGGGACACCCTCGTGTTGAGGACACTGTAGGGACACTGTAGGGACACCCTGCTGCTGAGGACACTGAACAGACACTGTAGGGACACCCTGCTGCTGTCTCCATGGATTTCTTTCTACCTCCACTGGCTCTGGCTGCTTCACCTCTGTTGTCCCTGTGGCTGTTCCCTTGATCGTTAAGGTCCCCAGAAATAACACCCCTGAAGTAATCTCTAGGGATTGTCTGGGAGCAAAGCCCCCCCAGGATGGGCACGGGCAGGGGGTCCCTCTCATGGACCCTGCATGTCAGGATTTCTCCTGAAAAAGAGAAATAGTGGCTCAGGCTGAGCTAGCAATTTTCTGGGAAAAGAAAACTTGCTTGGGAAAAGGATAATTTTAAGGAGACTGAGACTGTTCATAAATTCAAGTCAAATTTAGAGATTACTTTCAGTCTCTGGATTCTTCCATCCTCCCCTTTTCCTTCCCCCCTCCCCCGAATTATTGTTTGCAAAAATTAAAACAAAATGTTTTGGGGTTTTCGTTTGTTTAAAAAGCAATTTGCATTTTAAAAATTGCCAAAATATAAGCTTTGGGAGGGTGGGGTCTTTTGAAAGGGCAGCATTGTCATTGCTGAATGAAAACCACGGAGAGGAATTCGTCCTGGGAGACGCAGGGCGCTGGGGACGTGGTGGCAGCACAAAGACCACAACCACAGCTCCCAGAGCCCAGCCCCAGCCTGTGCCTCCATTCATGGCCCTCCTTTCCTGCTCCCACATGGAAAATCCTGCACACCTTGACCTCCTTGAGGGATTCATTTGACCAAGTTGTGTTTTTAACACGGAGAAGATTCCGCGGTGTTTTCTCTGCCTGGCTCCAAAGCGCAGCTTTCCTCTTTCCCTCCTCAGCCTTCCCAAGTTTTGGAACATCTGTGTTTAAATGAAATCTGCTTATCCAGAGCTGGGCCCGGCAGCTCAGGTAGAGATGCTCTGATGGAGCTCTGCACATCTGTGCACAATGAAGTCAGGGAACAAAAGACTTGTGGGGTCCTTGGCAGAGTGAGGGAAGGAAGAGAGCAGGAGATAGCAGGACTGGGCTCAGTGGAGCAACTGGAGCCAAAACCTTTCCTCGCAGAGCCCTCAGCACCTGGCCAGGTTCTGCTCACAGCTGGGTCTGCAGGAGTGCAGGGGTGTCTTCTCCACCAGGTGCAAAGCAAAGCTTGAGGGACGGACATGATGCCAGTCCTGGGAGGTGATTTTTATTACAGCCCTCAAAGGCATTCATAGAAAGAAAAAACGGGTTGCTAAAGAGCCACTTGAATACAGGGAAATTCAAACCGAGAAGCAGCGGCAGAAAATTAAAGCCAGGCCAAGTCATGTTAGGAACAAGGCAAAAGGCTCCAGCACAGCGGGGGATTAACCTCGGGCGGGGCAGAGGGAGGGCGGGAGCCGCTTCCTGAGCCTCTGTCCAGGGAAAACGTGCCCGGGGAGCCACACGCCCCGGGGCATGCACGGAGCTGGAGCGGGATCCAAAACCACCCCGACCTGCTGCTGGGGCCAGCGGTGTGCCCCGGCAGTGCCCACACTCTGCACTTCCAGAGAGATCCCACCGGGGCATGTCCCAGCCCTGTCCCCACAAGGGCTTTGCGGCGTCTGCCTGGGACATTCCTTGCATTGCCCCAGTTCCTGTGTCCCTGTGTGCCATTGTCAGCAGAAATGGGATGGGGCTTCTCCTTCATTCCCCCCATCCCTGTGTGCCATTGTCAGGAGAAACGGGATGGGGCTTCTCCTTCATTCCCTCCATCCCTGTGTGCCATTTTCAGGAGAAATGGGATGGGGCTTCTCCTTCATTCCCCCCATCCCTGTGTGCCATTGTCAGGAGAAACGGGATGGGGATTTTCCTTCATTCCCTCCATCCCTGTGTGCCATTTTCAGGAGAAATGGGATGGGGATTTTCCTTCATTCCCTCCATCCCTGTGTGCCATTTTCAGGAGAAATGGGATGGGGCTTCTCCTTCATTCCCCCCATCCCTGTGTGCCATTTTCAGGAGAAATGGGATGGGGATTTTCCTTCATTCCCTCCATCCCTGCGTACCATTGTCAGCAGAAATGGGATGGGGATTTTCCTTCAGCCAGACCAAGCCTCTCCCATGGGCATTCTGCAAGCACACCAGGCTGCAGGCAGAGCTGCCAGCTTGCCCTGGCTGATGGCCACAGCACTGACCACTCTGGCCCAGGCCTTCAGGGTGGACACAGTAATTGCAATTAAAGCCGTTCTTCCTAAGTTTGGCCCCTTTTGAGTGCAGAAACAGGTGGATCAGGAGGGGTTGGTGCTGGAAAAGCAGCCAGGTGTATGGGGCAGGCAGGGAATCAGTGCCCAGCTGTTCCCAGCTGTTTCCTCGGTGCCCTGGGAGTGGATGGAGGAAACAGAACCAAGGCTGAGCTGATGGAACCAAAACAAGCTGAGAGATCCCAGTGCAGGGGTGGCTGTGGCTCCTGGATGCCTGTGGGGAGCTCGAGGGAGGCTGTGCTGGTCATGGAGCGGGGATGGACCAAACCATGGAGCAGGGATGGAGCAGACCATGGAGCGGGGATGGAGCAAACCATGGAGCAGGGATGGAGCAGACCATGGAGCGGGGATGGAGCAAACCATGGAGCAGGGATGGAGCAGACCATGGAGCGGGGCTGGAGCAGACCATGGAGCAGGGATGGAGCAGACCATGGAGCGGGGATGGAGCAAACCATGGAGCGGGGCTGGAGCAGACCATGGAGCAGGGATGGAGCAGACCATGGAGCAGGGATGGAGCAAACCATGGAGCAGGGATGGACCAAACCATGGAGCAGGGATGGAGCAGACCATGGAGCAGGGATGGAGCAGACCATGGAGCGGGGATGGAGCAAACCATGGAGCAGGGATGGAGCAGACCATGGAGCGGGGATGGAGCAGACCATGGAGCAGGGATGGAGCAGACCATGGAGCGGGGTTGGAGCAGACCATGGAGCGGGGCTGGAGTAGACCATGGAGCGGGGCTGGAGCAGACCATGGAGCAGGGATGGAGCAGACCATGGAGCGGGGATGGAGCAGACCATGGAGCAGGGATGGAACAGACCACACCTTTCCCAGCTCACCCACTGCCTCCCTGGAGGGTTCATCCCCCAAGGCATCCACAGCATTTAGGTCGTTGACTCTGGATGAGGACAAGGTTGGCTGTTTTTAGAAGCTCCTTGCAGCTTCTTGTGAGGTTCAGCTTCTTCCCTACTTCAGGACTTTGCTGTCCCGGGGACACCAATGGAAAACTGATCCTGGGAGCAGAGCTGGGAGGAGCTCTGCACACTCTACTTATTCCTCCACATTCCTGTGCAGCTCTGCTCTTGTGGCACCAGTGGAAATGTTAGCAAAGAACTCGAGAAAATCCCCAGAGTCCTGTTTTCCTGGCTTTGCAAAAACATTTCTGCTTATCAAGCAACCCAAAGAAATGTGAAGATTTTCACTCACTCTTCGTGTGGGCTCAGCTTTGAATTTTAAAAAGGGATTTGCCAATGCAATCTTGCAAAATACTCCAGTGCCAAGTCCAGCTCTCCTAAAATACAAGTTTTAGGAGGAGGTGAGCTTCCCTTCTCCTGGGAAAGCGTGCATTTCTGACAGATTTAAGGGAGAACTAAGGCTTCTGTGAGGCCATGCCACTCCCTGGAGAAATGTCCTTTCATGTCGATCAGCAGGGACCAAATCCTGTGGTTTGTGGCACCAAAGGCAGAGCTGCTCATGAGCCTCGAGGCTTTGAACAATGGAGATGTGAACCTACAAGAGCCCTCGGGCTGAGGGATTTAAATCTTTTTTCTCTGTTTGAGACTTTGAGCCGTGCCCAGAGGCTGTGCCATGGGTGCAGGTGCTGCCTTGGGGATTAGGTGTGGCCAGGAGATCATCCCTGTGTTCCAGGGGAGGCTCTGCCCTGAGGGTAGGAACCAGCCCTGAGTCCTGCACCTCTGGGAAAAGGGTTCAACCTGGCTTGGTCACCTCTGTAAAACAAGGGCTGGGAACTTCAAACCCCCACGCGCTTCCCAAAGCTTTGCCAGTGCGTTCTGCAGGGCAGGAATCACCTCTAAAGCCCTTTGTGTGGTGGATCTGTGGTGTGGGCCGGGGCTGCTCAGCACGTGTGGGATGAGGAGAAAGCAGAGCTGAGCAGCTGCTCCAGCAGGGCACAGCAGGCTGCTCTTCCTGAGCTTTCCATGGAGGGGGAAGCCTCGAGGGGCACACCCAAATGCCTGGTGCGTGCTCCCGTGCTGCTTTCGCTGCTAAAAGCGCAGCTTCAGCACATGTAGGACCTGACACAGCCATTCCCTCTGGAGCAGGAGCGCTGTCTCTGGCTCCCTCACGGTTGTGTCCTGGTGGGGAGATGGCAGAAGCTCCTACAGGCTGCTGGGCTCATCCCACGAGGGCCAAACCGCGGCTCAAAGCCTGGCCCAGCTCCGTGGCAGGAATGTCTGTCCCTCACGCCTGGCAAAGCGCTCGCAGGCCACTCCTGTCACCATCAGCACGTCGCTGGCCACTGCTCCTGCTCTGCCAGCCCTGCTGGGGATGTGAGGCTGGGTCTGTCTGTGTCAGGGGGAGAATTCTGATGGCAGAGCATGGAGACAGCGGCTCCATCCTGCTGGGGGCATGGGGACGGGGGTGCTGCTCTCCCCTGAGCTGTCACGGCGTGTCTCAGCCAGGGATTGCTCCTGAGAAATACTCTGGGGCTGCACTGGCGTTCCCTGGGCTGAAATTTGATAATTAAGCAAATACAGCGTGGCTTTGTGTTGGGAGAGCACCATAAGGTAAACAGGAAGGAATGAGGGATTAAGACGTCTCTGCTCTGAGGGAAGGTGACAAGGCCGGAGCTGTGACACCTCCGTGCCGGGGCGAGGGGCCCAGCTGCGGGCTGGCATGGCACAGCTGCATTGTTCAGCGGTGAAGAGCAAATAAAAGCCGCGGGAAAAGAAAACAAGCTATAAAATTCTCAGCAAAGCACAGAGCCCCGGCAACTGCGTCCTGATGGCCCCGTGACAGCTCCGGGGAGAGGCGGGCGAGGGGTCGAGCGTTTGAAGTCCCGAAGTTGTCCTTTGCAAAGGCCCCCTGCTAAAACACGCCCAGTGTTGACTTTAGGCTGCATATGGTGGAGGAATTGGACAGCTCAGTCACAGCAATCAAAGCAGGGGGGCACCTTTTGGAACTTGGCTAACTGGGTGTCATCCCAGGTGGGATGGGGGATGCAGGGGCAGAAATGAGGATTATCAGCATGGTCGGGGCTGCAGGGGAGTGGCAGAGCCTGTGTTGTGGAAAGATGAGGGAGAAACCAGCTAGGAAGGTCTTGGAATGGTATCCGGAGCTCAAAGATGTGTGTGTGTCAGAGCTGGTGAGAGTGGGGAACTGGGAAGGGCAGGCAGGCGATGATGGAAATTCCTTCCCACAGGGCCTGAGGGGGCTCCTGGGGTGCAGGGAAATGGGGGTCCCTCAGCAGTTTGGGGACCTTTGCACTGAGCAGTAACAACACAAAGTGAGAGTGGATGGAAAGGGAGAGGAGCGGTGCTTCCATGGAGAAAGTGCTTGTGACAAAGCTGAAGGTGCCACAGGGGTTTGTGTGTCCCAACCATGGATGGTCCCCCGTCCTCACAGTCCCCTGTAACCCCCACTGAGATCAGGGAGAGGCAAACCTGTAGTTAATGCAAGTCAGGACAGTGAAACCTGGCCTTGGCAACCTCGTTTTGCCCTCCAAAGAGCCGGGAGGGCAATGGCCCATAGTGATGGGCTCACAGGTCAGGATGTGAGTGAGCAGCTGGCTTCCCACAGCCAGAGTGCCACCAGGGCCTCCCACCCGTGACCCCCAGCCTGACAGGGCACACACAGAGGGGTTGGCAGCAGCTCCCCGGGGTTGGCACCTCCCTGGTGGGGCACAGATGGTGACAATGTCCCCTGTTTGCCTCTCCCAGCCTGCAACTGCAACCTGCATGCGCGGCGCTGCCGCTTCAACATGGAGCTGTTCAAGCTGTCGGGGCGCAAGAGCGGCGGCGTGTGCCTCAACTGCCGGCACAACACGGCGGGCAGGCACTGCCACTACTGCAAGGAGGGCTTCTACCGCGACCTCAGCAAGCCCATCTCCCACCGCAAGGCCTGCAAAGGTAGGGGATCACCCGTGGGGAGGTGGGAATGCCCCACTCCTCCTTCCCCAGCCCCTCGTGCAGCCCCGCTCCCACAGCTCTGCCCAGCTCCTCCCATTCCTCCCTCTCCCAAACCCGGTTGAAATTGCTTTTTTTGCCGTTTGGAATTGTTTCCCATGCCCCCCGTTCCCTGCTGTCACCTCTGCAGCCTCCTGGTGAGGACAAGGCCACCCACGTCCCTTGCCATCACCTCTCCCTGCTCTCCCCAGCCTCCTGCTGAGGATGACCCCATGGAAATAGAGGCCCTCACTTCTGAGGAGGACTTCTAATTATTTCAGGCTTTGTTACTTACAAGTGGTGCTTCATCTGCTCCTACCTAGTCATTACCCTGCCAGGGCAGAGGGGCACAAAATCCCAGGTATGGGTGAGATGTAGAATTTAAATCAGCCTCCCCCAAGCCCTGTCTCCAGCTCCCACCCTTCAGGCAGAGCTGAGCCCACGCACAGAACTTGTCACTCCTCCGGACGAGGAGAGAACAGAAAAAGGGGAAACGGGTTTATTTTGAGCTCGGAGTATTTTGAGGTTTCCTCGTGTGGCCGTGGAGGCGAGCTGGGATTCAGCTGGGGCGGGAGCAGCAAGAAGAGCAAATCCTGCAAATGAACCCTTTTTACTCTCAGCTGCTGCTGGAAGAGATGGAAATCCTGAACCTGAGGTGCACTGAAAGGAATCAAGCAAACCTTCAAAAGCCAGATTAGAAAATGCTGGGGTTTCCCCCAGAAACGCTCAGCTCTTTTCTCTCTAAAGACTCATTTCAACAAGAAATGGAAAGCTTTTTGACTTCAGCATCCCTGTGAAATCTCCTTTTCCCGATCTCTGTTTTTCACACAGTGGGCTTTATGTTCCCCCTGGTTTTCCCTCCTGACTCGGGGCTTGTGCTGAAATCATTGTTGCAATCGAGCAGGTTTAAACCCAACCTCCCATCTAACAGCTCCAGCCACCTCTCCATTGATAACAACATTCATTTACCGTCTCAGCAAACCACCACTCCCAGAGCCTCATCTCCACTGGACATGGTTAAAATTAAGGAATTAACCATCCTGAGCTCCTGCCACCTCCCTCATCACTGCCTGCACCCAGCAGAACCAGATTTTCTCTATATTTTCCTCTATAAAACCTGATTCTTTAATCCATCACATCACTCTGATCATGTCCCACACATAATAAATTTAAATCTCAGAGAGCCCTGGTGCCTTGGGAGCTGCTGAGGAGCTCGTGGCTCTCACCCACCCCAGCAAGGTCTCAGTGATCTCACAGCAAAGGCTCCATGAAAGAGCTGCCAGAGGCATTTTTTCATTAATTCAACTGCATTTATTCAGCCAAAGTGACACATCCAGCTAAGCTGCCTCTCCTGTGCCTTGCATTCCTCATCTCCCACTCCATCCCATGCACGAGGTGCCTCCACTCACAACACATCCAACATCAGCAAATTAGAGAGGCTGGAGTTGCATTGTTTGAAATGATTGGTTTGGGTAATTATGCAAAAATATGACATTGCAGAAATGCTTGCACAATGTCTCCTTCTTTTTAACTTGGAGAAAAAGAGAATTCCACAAACTTTTGCACATGTTGCAGGGCAGGGATGAGGCTCAGGCAGCAAAAGGTGAGCAGAAAGCAGAGCTGGGCAACAGCTCTGTGTTTCCAACAGCCAGACCTTTAATAACTGATAAATAAAAGACTTTTCAATAGTCTGAAGTTGAGATGAGCAGTGCAGGTGAAGGCATAAGGAGCTGGGGTGTAAGGATGATTTTCCCTGATGGCTAACAGGGATCCAGCCATGCCAGGTGCTTTGCTCTGTTTGCTTCCAGTGGTTTTCTTTCCAAAAATGATAAAAACTGGAGGTTGTCAGTGGCCAGAGATGCCCTGGGACAGAGCCACGCCAGGCAGGCTGTGGCAAGGAGGCTGCAAACCACAGGCAAAGGAATTGACGACAGATGGAGCAGGGATATTGCATGGAGTGGCAATGCTGGGTGTGTGCCAGAGCCTGCCAGGCTGGAGCTGGGCATGGAGCTGGGCATGGAGGATGTGGCTGCTCCGGGTGGGTGGCCAGGCAGTCCCTGGGACACCAAGCCAGGGCTCCCCTGGCATTCCAGGGTCAGACTGCAGCTGATCCCTGCCCAGCCCTGGATCCTGGGCTGGAGGAGCCCCATGGTCCCACTACTCCTCCTCCAGGGGGCTGGGTGGGCTCATCCGTGCAGGAGGGGAGCAGGATGCCCTTTGTCCCAGCACACACATCCCACCCCATCCTGGGCACACCCCTGGTGTGGGGCTGGCCCGAGAAGCAACAAAACTCGGGGTATAAGAAATTTCCATGTTCATTTTTCAGACTGGGACAAGGATGAATTGTTCCTCTTTTCTCCCTGGTTTTTGAGAAATCACCAAGAGCTCCCAGCACGCTGAAGCCCTGCTTCCAGCTCCTTCTGCTTTCCCTCTGCTCCAAATGATGTTGCAAGTGAAATTCCACATCTGGGTCCTGCAAACCTCGTCCACCCCGCTCTGTCATGGGCCGCTGTAAATCAGGGCCCTGCTGTTGGTTCTTTTGATTAAACTCCCTCCTGATATTTGCCAGATTATTGGCACTAATGTAATTCCATTGGAGTGGAGAGTCTGCAGGGTTTATAGCCTGGCTGTAAAACAGCTCTGCGCTTCGGGGAGAGGCTTTGCACACTTTTTGATGAAAAGATGACAAACGAGACGTGCTCTGAATACACTTGTGCTGAGGCTGCCAGCACAAACCCCTTGTGCAGGGGCAGGATTTGGCACCTGGAGAGGTCACATCCATCAGGGCTCAGTCTTTTGGGAGGAAATGGGATTGTCTGTGTGCCTGGTGCTGCTGCAGCCTGGGGAGCTTTCCGGCTGTGCTGCAGCATTTCATGCCTTGTGCAAACCCCAAAAAGCACTCCCAGCCTCCCTGCCTGTCCTGGCCTGCACCCACCGAGGGTCAAGAGTTGACATTTGCATTTGGAGGCAGTTTGGGCTGGAGCAGGGAGAGGTGAGAGCTGTCCCCATGGGCTCAGCCTCCCTTCCTTGATGTCATGGGTGCACATAGAGGGTTTTACCCCACTGAGTCTCAGACATTGAGTGAGGCAGAGCCCAAACCCCTTTGGCTTTGGGAGAGCTGAGCAGAGCCCCCGGTGACAGGGACAGTGGCACCAGTCCTGTCTCTCTCCAGTGACTATAGAGGGAGCTGCGTGACCAGCTTAGAGCTGAGAGCTCATTCCCTGGAGGCTGGGCCAGGGGAGATGGATCCTCTCTGTTCCTGCTGCTGGGTCCTGCTGGGAGGCTGGGGCACAGGAGGTGCCACGGGGAGCACCCACGGCAGGCAGCAGAGCCTGAGAATGATGACACTGCCACCAGAGCAGAGAGTCTGAGAATGATGACACAGCCACCAGAGCAGAGCCTGAGAATGATGGCACTGCCACCAGAGCAGAGCCTGAGAAGGGTGGCATTGCCACCAGAGGTGTCCCACTGCTGGTGTCCTGGTATAGCACAGGGACACCAGTCTGCCCATGGTTCCAGTTGTGGTCAGCATCCCTCCAGCCTTGGAGATGTGCCCTGCCACCACGGTCCCCAGTCCACACCTGGGTGGGCAGACAAGCTCACAGCTGAGGCGTGCCAGAGACACTGGGATGGCCTGGCTGGATCCCAGCACCAGGGCTCCAGGGCCAGCAGGGCCAGCAGTGGTGGCTCCTGCAGGGCTCTGTCCCCAGCCTGAGGCAGATGTTCCCCTATCCAGAGCTGCTTCATTTTCATGCCCATCTCTTGTCCAGCTCAGTTGTGGTTTTAAGGCAAACTCCAAAGCAATACTTTCCAGGAATTCAGCCCTGGGAGTTGTCCTTAATGGTCAAACCTGCTTCCCTTCCCTTCCTCCTTTTGCTCCTCCTTGGATTCCAGCTGGAGCTGCTGTTGAGGAGAGAGGAGCCAGCCCCTGGTGCTGGCAGGGCTTGGGTTGGGCTCTTGTGTCAGGGCTTGGTCGCCTCTGAGGAATCACATCCCTGGAGAAATTCCAAACTTTCCAGGCATTGATCTGCCAAGCACAGACTTCAGTTCCTCCCCAGGACTGTGGAGATTCTCTTCCTCTGCCACAAGGACGATTTTCTAGTTGCATTTCCATCCTGCATTTGTCAGTGGCTGTGCCTGAGTCGCCCTTCCCCACAGCCCCATAATTCCTTATATTGACATTATTGCAAGCCCTGAGAGCTGATTTATGGCTCCTGCATCTACAACTTGTCACCACAGCCCCAGACACACACAGAACATCCAAGAAGGTTCTGGAAATGCAGCTTTGAGTTGTCCATGATCAGAGGTCACTGTGGGAGGGTCCAGGGAAGCACTGGAGGCTCAAGTGCCACCAAGTGTCACCTCCTCCATGGCACCACCATGACCCAGGGCAGAGCTGCACCATTCGCCCCCCTGGGCTGGAAGGATCCCAGAGAAAACAAGGGACACGAGCATTACTGAGACTCTCATGCTGTTCTGAGTTTGTAGAACAAAACCATGGAAAAGCAGTGATTTTTTGTTCAAGTAAGACTCAAGCTCAACACAAGACATCTCCCAGCCCATGACAGCTTTTAAAAAATCCATTAAAATTCACATTTTAATGATGGATGAGCAGACACATCAGATTAGGCAGCTGCCTCTGTGTGAGGCAGAGTGGGCAGAGTTTGCTGAGCTGTGGAATTCAGGGCAGGACACTGCTGAATCCATGAGGAGATGGAGGAGGCTGCTCAGAAAGAGCTGGAATTTCCATTCCCACCTGGAAACCACCGTAGCACCTCCAGAGGAGAGACACAGCTCACAGCTGAGTCCCAAAACCATGGCAGACATGTGGATGGCCCAGCTCAATAGGAAAATGTAGACAGCATTGATTCCCAGAGCAGAGCCAGCTCTGCATTCCTGAAAAATCACATCCTGGCAATGCTGGTGCCCAGCAGGGGTTTACTGGATGAACTGGGGGCCAGCCACCTTCCAAACTGGGGTTTGGGTTTGGGTTTCCAGCAGGGAAACATCCAGGAGCAATCCTGGAGGGCAGGTTGGGATGTGGTTTGTCAGAAGTGGTGACACAATAGAGGGGAATTTCACCCTATTAAGAAAATAAAACCAGACTAAACGCCAGCTCTCCATTGCTGCTCTCAGACTAAGGACAAAAGTTGCTAAATTCACTTGCAAAGCCAGACCTTTGCATATCCACGAGACAGAGGGAAGAAAAGAAATAATTTGCCTTCCCCATGAATGTTTTCCAATAATGGAGATAATTTCCTGCTTCAGAGCAGTTCTCAGGAGTGGAAAGTGCTTCAGGCTCTCAGATCCTGAGAATTAAACCCAAGCTCAGCCCTGCTCATCCCCACACTCTGGTTTTCAGTGTACTAAAGTGAAAAGGGTTTTTTTCTGGTAGGAAAGGATTTCTTTTCCACTTAAACAGATGCTTCTCAGAGCACCACAAACGAGGGGCTGGGATTTGTGCCCCGGGAGCTCTCACTGGGATTTCTCCCTGCTCTTGGGGTGCTGGGGACTCTCCCCACTGTGGATGCATTGGTGTCCCATGAGGGCTGTGCGCACCAAAAGGATCCTTTTCTGCAGAGCTTCTCCAGCTGCTCCCTCACCTTCCCCACTGCCTCCTTTCCTGAGCCTTGTGGCAACCTCATTATCTCCGAGACTTCTGCTCTGCTGCCAGATTTGATTTTTATTATTAGAGGGAGAATGCACTTGTAGGAACCTCGTTTCCTCCAGAGCCAGGCTAAAAACACATCAGGAAGAGAAAAACTTTGTCTCTCTTTTTTTTCCTTCAATAACAGCATTCCCAACCCACTGTTCCTCGTGCAACATCTCCCATGAGGGCAGGAGGAGCTGGGCTTGGCTGTAGGTCCATGAGGCCATCATGCCCCACTGAGCTGCTGCTCTTGGCCTGGCCAGAGCTGCCCCTGCAGCTGATTTTTGATGGAAAAATCAAAGGGATCACATCCTCCACGTGTTTCCTTCACTCCAAGCGGGGTGAAGGAAACCCCAGAGCTTCATCTCAGCATCCCTGGCAGCTTCTCCAGCCCTGCTGGAATCACGTGGGAAGGGGAGCTCTCAGTGGACAGGGGAAGTTTGAACAATTTTGGAACAAGGGAATTTTCCAGCATTTGGGGGAGTGCTGCCATAATTGTCCCATTGTGTGTGTCACTGATGCCTGCCCATGGTGCCCCTGCCCAGAAAGTGGATTTATGGCCGGGGTTCCAAGGCCCATCCGGATTAGCGGCGACTCCGGCTCAGTGCAGGCTTTGTGGCCCCGTCTGTTCCTTGTTATGGAGAAGACAAAGCCAAGGTCTGCTCTGTGAAATTTGGCCCAAACTGCAGGGCACCAAAGCCCTTGGCTCCCCCGAGTGCCAGCCCAGGAGGGGAAACGGGAGAGCCCTGAGAAGTGGCGCGGGAGGAGGGACAGCAGGAGACACCCAGAGATTGTTTGGCTCTGCCCAATAAAAGGAGGAATTCATGTTCTGCTGGCAAGAAACCTTTAAATCTCCAGGAGAATGTGCGGAGGGACACTGAGCACGAACATGATCCTTTGGAGGGCTAAACGCAGCTCCCAGTGTGCAGACAGGCTGAGGAGCTCATGGCAGAGCAGTTCGTGGTTAATATTTAAAGTCATTATTGGTATTCGGAGTCAGCACAGAGACATTTCCACCACTGCTTGTGCTCTGCAAACCAGCTGGGGCCAGGCTGGGTGGGTGCACACCCAATTGCAGCTTCTCGTCCCCAGAAATCCGGGGGATTTGCAGGACGTGCTGCCCGTGCTGGAGATGCTCTGGCAGTGCCAGTGCTCTCCCATCCCCTCGGGAGGTCCCCAGAGCCAGCACAAACCTCTCCTCAGCGCTCAGGTGCACAGGTTCGGCTCAGATCTCCCTCATCCACCGACAAATGACCGGGATAGGTACCCAAAGGAAGGAGCTCTGCTTGTTTTGAATCGATTTCCCAAAGACAGGAGGCAAAGAAAAGCTGTGAAAACATCCTGTCCCCCTTGGGACCACTTCAAGGTCACCTCTGGGATGGATTCCACCTACGGGGGACACTCCAGGAATTCTCACACCTTGAGTTCCCTGGGAAGATGTGTTCAGAGGGAGCAGGATTTAAAGTACCTGAACTCCTAAAGGCAGTGGAGCAGAAAAAAACCAACTCTACAACAAAAAAAACCTACTTAAGCAATAACGCCAGAACCACCCCTCTAAATGCTAAACCACAAGGCTAAGTGAGACATGTTTGCTGCATCAGGATGCGTTGTTGAGGCAACAGGAGAATTTAAATTGAATTTATTTTGACATTTTGACAACAAACCTGGGTTTGTTGTGATTTTTTCCAGCAGAAGTTTTCTGTAGCTACATTTTTTTTCTCCTGTTGAAGTCTTTGGAGGAAAGAAGGGAAACAACCAAAGGGAAGCAGGTTTTGGCCATGATTCTGGAAAAGCATTTTAAAGCCTGGTTAAATTTAAATGTGCACCTAAGGCACATTGGCTACCTGGGATTGAATTTGTACTTCAGACTGAGTGTGATTTCTGAATGCAGGAGCCTTCAGCACTGATTATTGCAAATTAAGGGGGTTTTTTTTCCCCAGTTGAATGCATTGTTGGGTTCCTGCTCAGTCCAGAGGCTGCATCTGGAGCCCTGTGAGGTTTGTGATCCTGGCACATCCAGGGTGACAAGAGGAAATCTGGACACCCTGGAAAATGCAGCCTTTTTTTCTTGTCCTGGCAAAAGGATTTTTCATCACTCTGAAAAGCTCCCAAGGAAGCAGCTTCCCCGAAAACAGGAAGATGCTAATTCTCAAAAAATGCAGATCTTTTCAGGCATCTTCTCCATAAAGGTCACACTTGAGGGGAGCTGAGCCTGGAGATTTAGCCCTCTGTTTACCTTTCCCCACACGTGTGTGGGGCAGGATTAGCGGCTGGGAATACCTCCGCCCCAACACCGGGGGTGTGAAAATATTTGCGTTTTTGTCGTGCTATTTGTCAGCCTTCAGTGGGGCAGAACCACCTCAGCAAGTTCAACCACCTGAACTGAAAAACCGAGGTTTTTTTATCCCAAGCACGGCGCCAGGATCCTTCCAGGTGTTTTTTAGCCCCAAACCTGAGCTGAAGCACAGAAAGGCATCGCTGGCTGGGCTGGGACGGGCGATGCTCTGCCTCGGCAGCTTTGTACAGAAAACTGGGGCTGATTTGGAAGTTCCAGACAGAGCTATAAAAGCCCACGGCAGCCGGTTGGGCAGAGGCTGGCCCCGGGGGAAATCTCCTGGCTGCAGGCAGTAGGAGCTGCCTGGCAGCGCTTATATCCGTATATATATTAATCCCAGCTAATGTAACTACAGATGTTCTCATTCAGAGCCCTATCTAATCCTGTTGGGCCCTTGCCATGGTGTCTCGTAGCAGGAGTTCTACGAGTTAATTACGTGCGGTGCAAAGCAGCGTTTCCTTTTATCGCTGAAAAGGTTGCCTTTTCAAGGCCCTCAATGTCCCTTTGTTGCTGGCTTTAAGGACCAGTGGAGAGGAGCACCTGTCTGACCTTGCCGGCGCTGTGCATTGCTTGGCAGCCCTCCACCGCCTCTTGGCAAGGCATTCCGAATCTTTTCCGTGGGTGCTCTCCGTGCCTTTCAGCGCAGCTCCCAGCTGAGGACGTGCTATTGATTTCTATAGTGCCCTGATATGAATTCAGAGTTTCTCTCTCCCGCTTTCACAGCACAGCCTCCCATCTTGTGGCTCTTCTGAGCTCCGCTGCAATCAGCCAGATGTTTCATTGAGTCCCAGATCTTTTCCTGGAGTGGATGCAGTTAATTGGGACCCTTCAGCATGGATGAGCCATCCTGTTCCCTCCTTCCACTTATGCCTCCTCCTGCACTCCGGATTTTGGCTGCTGTCCCCTCATCCACTCGGCCGCCCCGGGTCTGTCTCGCACAGAGCGCCGTGTCTCCTCACATCTGGAGCAGCCAGGCTCAAGGTGCTCACCGGGGACTGCTCTCCGCTCCCTGCTTTCCTGATGGTTATTTGACAGGCAATTCAGCCTCTGGGAGCACAGGCACCCCCACTGCTGCCCCATTGCCCGTTAAAGCCTCTCCACAGATTCCTGCTCCTTGTTTTCTCCTCCACAGCCATGTTTTCAACCAAAAAATAACTTCTTTTTCAGTAGGAATTCCTGGTCATCTCTGCCACAGACACTCAGCATGAATTTTTCTTAAAGGTTTTTGGAAAAAACTGAAATCCTGAGAGTTATTTCCCTTCCCTCGATGCTCTGTGGGCGTTTTTCGTGCTCCAGCATCATCCCCATTTGCTTCTCTCCCATCTCACCGTACCCTCCGTGGGGTGATCCTTTCAAGCAAGGCACGAGGAAAACCCCTCGTTATCCTCCTCATCATCTCCGGGGTGTTCCGGACACTTCCCTGTGCTGCTCACGGAACTGCCCTCAGCTCCGGTGCCCCGAGGGCTCTGCTGAATTTCTGCACCTCGGTGGGGGATGAACAAATCCACAAACCCCCGCACCGGGGGAAGGTCAGGGGTGAGAGCCAGGCAAGTTCAGGAATGCAAACGTGTTCTGTGAGTGCCAGGGTGCCCATCGGAGATGCCAAAGGGGCGTTTGCAGCGATCACCCCCCCGCTGGCATCCTGGTGCACACTTCCCTCAGTTTGGGCCCAAAGGAATTTGAACCGGATTGGGAAAATCAGCATCAAGCACCAGCAGCCCGGCCCTCCATGGCTGGGGAAGGAGAAGAGCCTGTAATTGCTGGCTGCAAGTGTTTGCACTGGCCGGGGAACTGTAAATTACCTTTAATTGCTCCTAATTGCTGGCGCTGGTTCAGTTTCTCGAGGATAGGGACGGCAAATCCCCATCTGCAGGCACGGCGAGAGCCCCTCCTGCTCCCCCGGCGGCAGCGCCGAGCTGCCCTGGGCCCCGGAGCTTGGGAGCAGACCTGGCTGGGCCCAGGGGGACGCTGGGGACAGGTGACACAGGTGGCACAGAGCCCGTCCGTCACCCAGAGAGGAGGATTTCCCATCGGTGTGGCAGAGATCGCCGGGATCTCATCCCGGTGAAATCCTGACACAATAGAGGGGAATTTCTGGTCCCCCACCCTCTGCCACTCGTGCCCCCTGCAGCCCTGGGCTCATCACCTCACACACGGGGACATCAGAACCCTCACAGAGCCCGGCCTGGGGGGACAGGAGACAACCTCAGAGAGATTCAGCTCTGAAAATAACCCAGCAGCTCTGGCGAGCTGGCCGAGCCACTGCCTCATGAGGGAAGGAAGCAGCAGCATTCGATGATTGATTGATTGATTGATTGATTGATTTCTGTGCTGTCCAAAGAGCGCTCTGTGCTCTCAGCCCGGCCTCAAGGGCCTGGGGATCTTACTCATCACCAAGCCTCTTTTCCCTCTTTTCCCCTTTCCCCAGTCGGTCCCACTGTAATGAGGGCGATCCCCTCACCCGGGGGTTCCTCCCAGGATGGGCTCTGCCTGGAGCAGCCCCGAGGGCACGCCTGAAACATGAGGCTGCTCTCCCCATCCTCCTGCCCTTTGCCTCTCCTTGGGTAACCCTTCCTTTATTTTTGTGTTAACTCCTGACTCTCTGCTCTTCTTTGGCTCTTTTCTCTCCTGTTTCTCCTTCAGGCCTTCACTTAATGTGTTTTTATTTCCTCTCCCCCAGCATTACCCGAGCCATCCCTTGGGGCTGCAGCGGGAAGGTTTTCCCACCTCAGCATCCCTCTGCTCATCACCAGCCACGCTGACTTCCCGTTAAAACGTTTCCAATCTAAATTAGCTTTAGAAAAGGAGATTTCTGCTGTGGGCATGTTTGCAAGGAGTCCTTTCCCAGGGGAAGCTCAGGGCGGTGGGGAGAGAGAGACTTTTAATCAAAAACCTCAAATCAGAAGTGTTAGGAAAAGAGGAGGAAAGAAGCAAAAGCTTTGTCGGTTTCTAGAGGGGTTTCTTTCCCTTCCAAGTGAAAAATCATCGGGTTTTGGCAAGGCTCTGTCTCTTCCCACGCAGCACCTGTGGGGTCAGGGCTGGTGGCAGTCTGGAGCTCGGGATGTCCCCAGGGAGCAGTTGGACATCCCAGAGCAGGGGTGCTCCAAACCCTGCTGGGCAGGGATCAGCCAGGAGCTGCTGCCCAGTGGGGTCAGACTGGGCGCTGCTGGGGCAGGGTCTCACTGGGCTGGCCTGGAGGGAGCCTGCAGCCAAACACCAACGCTTGGGAACCCAAACCCAGCATGGGGTGTGCTCTGCTGTCCCCAAATGAGGCACATTTATGGTGTTTGAGAGCCAGGGGGGTGCAGAACAAACCGAGCAGCACTGCAGGGTCCAGGAAAAGCCCTCTTGGGAGTGCTGTGCCAGTCTGGGGGGCTTGGGGGGTTTGAACAGCAGTGCCCTTGGGGACACTCACCCTGCCCTGACCCCAGCACAGCCCCCTCCAGGGCCCAGGCAGTGGGACAGGCTTCCCCCAGCCCCTGTTCCTGGCAGGCAGCTCCCCTGAGGGGCAGGAGGAGAGCGGGATCAGCGCTCCCCAGGGAGGGATTTGGCTGGCTCCTTCCCGGGATGCTGCAGAAGAAAAGGAAAGTTTCCTGCCTGCCTGCCTGTCCCTGCCACGGCTCAGCAGGGGCAGCCCACAGTCTGGCACGGCGCTTGCAGCTCTTAGAAATCAGGGCTGTTAACAAATGTGCGAGGCCCTAATCCTTTTGGAGCAGTGATGATAACAAGCCCTGATGCTTTTCTTTTTTTTTTTGGCTTTTCTTCTTTTTGCCTTTTTAATTTCCCCCCCCCCCCCAAACAGCTGTGCCGGTAAAGTCCCACTGTGGGCAATGAGATGGCGAATGTTTGAATGTTTTCAAGTGCAGTATTTACATCCCCTGCCAAATCCTTCACATCTGCCCGGCTCTGCCGTCAAGGCTGCATCCATCTGGCCGGGAAGAGCAGGTCCTCAGCCCGCCTGCATCCATCCCACAAGGGCATTTCCTTCCTGTGCCCGCAGTGCCAGCTGCCAGGGATGCTGCTCAGCGGGAAGGGCTCTGAAAGGACCGCTTTGATTTTTCCTGGAGTGCACGAGGAATGAATTCCCGAGCGATTGCTTCCTGCCCGAGCTGAGGGGTGGTGGAACCCTGCTGGGTTCGTACCTCTGTACCACCCTGCTGGGTTTGTATCTCAGTACCACCCTGCTGGGTTTGTACCTCTGTACCAGCTCTGCTGGGTTTGTACCTCAGTACCAGCCCTTGCTGGGTTTGTACCTCAGTACCAGTCCTGCTGGGTTTGTACCTCAGTACCAGCCCTGCCACCGCCCCCGGGCTTTGGGGCTGCTGGGTGGGGGCAGTGGGTGATGCTCCCCTGCCTTTAAATCCTGCACATTCCTGATCTCAGCACTGATGGGGTGAGCAGCTGTGTCCGGGGGATACACTCCCGCGCTGCCACCCAGGATCTGTCATCCTGGCTGCGCTTCTGCCCCCGCAGCGGGGCTGTGACAGGGCCACCCCCTCTCCAGCGCTGTCCCCCAGCCCAACGCCAGCTCTGGTCCGGCTCATTCCGGGGTTTTGCCGGAGGGCAGAGAGGATGGAGCGGTGCCGGGGGAGCTGCCCCGCTCCCCGCCGATGCCACACCGCGCCCCGTGCCCTGCCCTGACCCCGCTGCCGTGTGTCCCCGCAGAGTGCGACTGTCACCCCGTGGGTGCCGCCGGCCAGACCTGCAACCAGACCACGGGCCAGTGTCCCTGCAAGGACGGCGTCACCGGCATCACCTGCAACCGCTGCGCCAAGGGCTACCAGCAGAGCCGCTCGCCCATCGCCCCCTGCATAAGTAGGTGGATCTTCTTCCTTTCTGTGGAGTAGGGATTTTAACCCTTAAAACCCTGCCGGAGCCGCTGCCCAGGCTGGGGGTGCTGAACCCCACAGCGCTCGGGGGTGGAGCTGCCTGGGGACCCCTCCGCTCTGCCCAAACGGGGTCCCAAACCCACAGCAGCTTCCAGCAGCTCTCCTGCCTCCTTGGGGGGTTCTGTGAGTGCCTCTACAGCCAGGTTTGCTGGCAATTACGGTTTGTTTCATGGAACAGAGGTGCTCCAAGAGCACATTTATTTAGGGGTGCCACATCAGGGCTGGATGCTAAAGCGGATCACTATAAACAGGTTCTTCTCTCCAAAATCAGCCTGTGCTGCACTGGCACAGAGCAGCTGCTCCTTTGATGGAGTTTCCATCACAGCTGAGACCCCCTGGATTGCTGCAGGGGCTCTTGCACTCACACAGCCCTGCCATGGGGGGGTTTACCCTTGGCTTCCTTGGGTTTGCTTTTCAATCTGCCCTCCCAAGGCAGGTACAGCTCCCAAAATGCCTCCCTTGCAGCCTCTGCTCTGCAAACACCTGGATCCCCTCTCTCTCCCTGCCTGGGAAGGTGGGGTTCAGTCCTGTGTCCCTCTCTCTGCCTGGGGGGTTTGCTGCTGTTGGACCTTCCAGTGGCTCGTGCTCCTTGTGGGACATCCCCTCCTGCCCTAACAAAGCAAAGCATCAAAATGAGCGTGCCTGGGATGGGATGGGATGGGAAGGAGGAACTGCTCCCCTAAGGGGGGGAATTCCCTGCTGCTAAAAGGAGAAAAAGGCCCAGCAAGAAAAGTGAAGGTTAAAAGATTCCAGCCTTTGTTGGAGACCCACAGTTATCAGAGTTCCCACACCATTGCCCCCCCAGCATGGCCATTGCCAAATTCTGGGGCTGAGACCCTTTCTCCACCTTCTCCTGCTGAAGAAAACACACATTCCAGGGTGGTTTGGAGTCACTTGAGATTCATTTTCCCCGTGTTGCAACGGGACAGCAAGAGCCCAGAGCAGAGGCTCGCTGTCCCCAGGACCTCCAGCCATGGCTCCAGTCTGCTCTGCAGCAAGTGTGCACAAAGGTTTATCATGAATCATTCCCCAGGGCCAGGGGAAATTGGAGAGCAAATTGTTCCTTGCATCAGCTCCCTCAGGATTCATGGCATTTATAAAGACAGGCCCAGGATTTCAACATGGCCCATCCAGGGTTTGGGGCTGGGCATGGTCACTCTCTGATTTACCACCGCTGGTAATTCCCTGTTCCCAGAGACTCGTAGCCATGAAAAGAACACCTTGGGTCTGTGTAAGGCCTGGCTGAGCACCCCCAGCCCAGCTGTGGGACGGCTGTGCTGGCTCCCAGTGCTGCCTGGCCATGCACCGTGGCTTGTGCTGCATTTCATTGCACGAAGGTGAACTACCCCAAAAATCACCTGGGGCTGATTGGGCTGCAGCCCTACGAGCTGCTGCCACACCCCCAGCAAACCCTGCCTTGGTGGGTGTTCCCCCAGGATTCCCAGGAATGCAGGGAAATGCCAGCACTGTGCCCTAAATGCAGGAAGGATGTCCAAGGGGAGCATCCTGCACAGCTGGGACCGTGCAGCTCCCTCCCTCCATCCACAGTCCATCCTCCCAACAAACACAGCCAGGCCTGGGAACGAGTCTCCAGAGCATGATGTGGTTCCAGCTCTGCAAAGCTGGCCCCAAAGCAGAGCCAGGGACCGGGCAATTGGCACCAGATGTGTTTGTGTTTCCTTTAAACGTGGGAAGCACCCCTTGCACCCCAGCAGAGCTGCAGTGCTGAACCTGCGCCCTGCCTCTCACCAGGGGAGTGCCAGCACTGCCTCCGAGCTGGTGACAGCAGCTGCAGGGGACAGCCCAGGGACAGGCTGGATCCAACAGCAGCCACAGGGGCTGGGCCAGTGCAGCACGCAGCCAAAAGCCAGAATATTTTGTTAAAAGCCCCTTTGTGACAGCTTTGAGGGATGCCTGGTTCCCCAGTTCCCACTGTACTGTTTTGGGGGCTCTCGCTGGCACACAGGGCTGGGAGGGGAAGCTGCAGCGTGGCAGGAGCAGCTCTGGGGTTTGCAATAACTTCTCCTTCCTCCTTTGTCCGCTGTGCGTCCGTGTGCCCCGGCTGTCCCGCAGAGATCCCGGCCGCGCCGCCCACCACGGCCGCCAGCAGCGCCGAGGAGCCCGCAGGTACGTCCCGTTCCCTTCTTTGGAGCATCTCCGGGCTCAATGTCCCCTCAGCAATCACGTCCCTCGAGATAAATTGCACCAAAGCCATAAATCCTGCTGCTCGTACCGGGACGAGGGGTTTCCTCTGATGCCCAAACGTGCTGGAAAGGCGTGGGCAGCATCCTGAGAGCCGGTGTGCAGGGAGGCTGCAGGAGGATTTCCTGCTGAACCTGCGAGCACGGGGGCGTTACCCAGTGCTGGAACCACCACTGTCCCCCCCTGTCACCGAGGGACCCCGATGGTGCTGACCAGGGGATGGCAGCAGGAGCCAGAGGGTCCCTCAAAGGCTGACTTGTCCTGTGCTGCTGCCTGGAGGCTCCCGGGGTGTTTGAGCCCCAGGTCTGAAGGACAGGAGGTGGAAAAGCTGTTTACTTCTGTCTCAGCGGTTCATAAATTAAGGAGTTTGTACTAAAAGTGACAGATGTCACCTTGGATTGATCCCTGAGCCGAGTGCTGTGGCAGGGATTGTCACCCAGGCTCCGGAGCAGGGGACAGTCCTGGAATCTTCAGTTCCCAGTGTTTGTCACAGGGGGTGTGGGGGCTGGTTGAAGGGACAGGTTTTACCCCGTGCAATCACAGCAGCAGCTCTGCAGCCTGCCATGGGAGAGGGGCTGCTCAGGGGTCTAAAGCCCAGCTGATAACTGAGAACACAAAGCTGCATGAAGCTGATAACTGAGCACACCCAGCAGGGTCAGAGCCCTTCCTTAGCTCAGGAGGCCTGGCTGGAGGCTGGAGCAGGTTATCCGTGGTCTGGGAGGGATGGGAAATGCCTGCACAGTGCCTTGGGGATCCCTGTGTCCCTGGAGGGCCCGATGTCCCCATCCCCTGCCCAGAGGGGTGACCAGGGACCCGGACATCCCACCAAGAGCCTCCTCTGCCACCTCCCAGTGAAAGCCCAGCGAAGGCTGAGCCAAGCTGAGCAATCCATCAGGCCCAGAATCCCATCATAATTCTTCTCACTGGGATTTTATTTTGGAGTTTTTAAGCACTGCTTTGTCCAAGGAGCTTGAACCCTCCATATTTCATCCCTTTTCCTCAACAGCGTCCAGCAGTGCTGTGTCTTGGCACCTCTCAGCTCCCATCCCCACCCTGCTGAAATCTGTGGGGTTTTTCACAAATCCCTAAATCAGTGTCTGTGAGACAGAGCTCCCATGCTATGGGAGAAAAAGGGTTTGGAAACAAGATGGGAAAAGCAATTAGTGGGAGACTTTGAGTGCAGGCAGCTGTGGGAGAGGTGCTGCTCCATTTCCTGTGCTCGTGGCCACGTGGGACAGAAAGTGGCCAAGAGCTGAGGGAGCATCACCCCAACCTGGGCCATGGAGGAAGACCATGGGCCAAGCTGGTCTTGGAACGAGGGGTGGGATAATGTCAGCTCTGGTGTGGGGGGTCCTGCCTGGCTCTGCTCTACTCTCAGGGGTCCCAATCAGTTTGGGAAAATCAGCCAAAAGTGGATTGTTTAGATGAAATGCATCCATGCTCTCCCATGCTGGGAGGTTGGAGGAAGAGGAGGGGCTGCTCCTCATTTCTGCTGCCCGGCAAGAGGAACTTTTCTGGTACTTTTTTTGGTCCCTCCCAGACAGAAGAGACCACAGTGAAAGGGCAAACAAAAATAGCAGTGGGGGTGTTTACAAAGGTTTACAAACCTGCCAGTCAGTCCTTGTCTTATCTGAATCAAATCCAGATTTTCTGGGGAATGATTATCTGAAAGGGATTATTTCAGCCAAGGGGCCTTAAATAAAACCAGGTGAATGGATTGATGCAGCTCCCCATGGTTTTCCCCTGGAAATCAACCTCTGCAGTTTCTAAACCATATCTGGCCCTTCCAAATATCATTTTGGGCCCTTTTGTTCCTGGCTGGTGGGGAAGAGGCTGGATGTAAGTGCAGGAAAGGGAAAAGCCAGTTCTGAGGGACCCCTGGCCCTCCCAGACCCAGAGCAGCTCTGGCTGCAGGTTGCAGCTTTCCCAGAGGGCAGAGGAGACCCGGGGCAGAGCTGGCTGCGTGCTGTGGTACCCAAATCCTAGCCTGAATCCTTCCCCACGAACCAGGAACGGGGAAACTGCCCTCCCTGCTGAGCTGGAGCTCCTGTTTCAACACTGCAGGGAGAAAAGCCCGAGGCCTGGCTGTGGGGAGGTGTCAGCCCTCGGAGAGCCGGGAGCATCCCGAGCCTGGGAACAAAGCCCTGCCCAGCTCCCTGCGGGAAGGCGGGAGGGGAAATCCTCATTTCATTCAGCCCGGGGTAAAGCCGGGCTCGGCCTGGGAGACTCCAGCTTTGTGCCCATCCAAAGGAGGAATTCATTCAGCCCTGCCCGGGCTTTCTCTGCCTTGTCCCAGCTGTAAGCGAGGTGATGGATTGGCTGCGTGATTGATTGAGTGATTGATTGATCAGCAGCATCCCGCTCCCTCTGAAAGGTTTCTCATGGTGATCCCGGTGAATGGCTGGGAGCACAATGGGGGAGAGGGGCTTCCAGTGAGGGAGCTCCTGATCATTTCAAAACAGCTCAGAAAGTCTGAAGGAAAAAAACCTAAAACAACCCCCAAAACTGCTGAAATGCAGATAAACTTAATATACAACAGAACTGTGCTCTCATCATCCCAGTGCTGGGCTTCCTGCAGCCCCATATCCATCCATTCCTCCATCCTTGCATCCTCCACCCCAAATCCCTGCATCCCTCCACCCCAAACCCCTCCATTCCTCCACCCCAAATCCCTGCATCCCTCCACCCCAAATCCCTGCATCCCTCCACCCCAAACCCCTCCATTCCTCCACTCCTTTATTCTTTCATCCCCATATCCCTTAATCCCTGCAACCCTTTATCCCCACATCCCACCACAGGCACGCCTCGAGCTTCAGAGTCAGGACTGACAAGCTCCCTCTCCCCATCCTGGGCCATTTCCAGAGGCTCATTCCCCCTGGAGACACAAAGCTCTTGTCCCAGCCCCAGCTCCCTGTTTCTGCATCTCTCCTGAAGAGAAAACTCCGATTTCCCCCTGCGCTGGGAGCTGCTGTCAGGCAGGAATTTATGGGATGCTCCGCTCCCGAGGACAGGCGTTTTCCTGGGAATGTATTTCAGTGTTGGCAGTGGCTCTTGGCAGGGCACCCCTGGATCTGTACCCCAT
Source organism: Camarhynchus parvulus (assembly GCF_901933205.1). Lineage (NCBI taxonomy): Eukaryota > Metazoa > Chordata > Aves > Passeriformes > Thraupidae > Camarhynchus > Camarhynchus parvulus. Next base: position 6,803,094 of record NC_044588.1, read on the forward strand.
GTCCCCAGCGTGTCCTGGGGCTCAACACCGGATAAATCCCGCGGGAAGGGGTAGGAAATTTGCAGCTGCACGGATAAATCCCGCGGGAAGGGGTAGGAAATGTGCAGCTCAACACCGGATAAATCCTGCGGGAAGGGGTAGGAAATGTGCAGCCAGCCCCGGCAGAGGGCTGAGCAGGGGCAGAGGTGTGGAAGAGCTGTAAAAGCCCGTGTTGCTGGGGAGTTTTCCAGTGAGGTGTTTCCCAGTTCAGTGCTGGTTTTCCAGTGCAGTGTTCCCAGCGCAGGCTTTTCCAGTGCAGCGTTTCCAGTGGGTGTCTGGCGCAGCTGGACTGTCCCCAGCAGCCATCTCCTGCTCCCGGGAATATTGGGATGTGCTGCTGAGGTCACGCCTGTCCTGAGCCACCAAAAACCCCTCGGGCCGTTCATCCCCATCCCCAAACCGGCCCAGGCAGCTCCGGGGGCAGGGAGGGAACTCCCCGAGCTGCATTGGCGCTGGGTGGTGCCTGCGCTGGTGCCTGTGCCCAGCGCTGCCAGGGAGGGACCACAGGCAGCCCAGCCGGGACCGGAGCGGCCGAGGGGCCTGCGAGGACATGGCCGGGATGTGGGGGGACAGCCCGGTCACATCCTGGAGCTGCTGCTCCTGCTGGACCACCGGGGCTGGGGCTGCGGAGATGTTAAGGGGCTGCGGAGGTGGGGAGAAGGGGCTGCGGGCTCCGGGAATCCCTCGCTGCCGCTTTCCAGCCGCTCCAGGCGAGAGGCTTTAATCTAATTACATGCTTTATTTGCGCCAATTTGTTTTTCAATCAATCTTGCTCAGCCAGAAGAAAGGAGGCTACTGTGGGCTCATTTGCACCTTCTTGTTCCAAGGGAGAGGTTAATGGCCGTTATCCGCTGGGATCGGCGCTCCCGGCTCTGCCTGCCCGGCAGCTCGGGATCCTCCCGCAGCACGGGCAGCGAGGTCCCAGCCTGGCACGGGGCACTGGGCAGCATCCTGGGGACACGCTGGCTGTGAGGAGCCGCTGCAGGCACGGCTCGCGATGCTCCCAAGGTGGCATCCCGCAGGAAAGGTTTTGTGTATCCATTGCCAGCGATGGCAGCGGGGTCCCAGGGGAGAGTTTGGGTCTGCAAAGCACCGAAACAAACAAATGAATTCGAGTGGAAATTACTCCTCCCGCTTTCCCTGCAGGGGAATGGCACGGCTCAGTGCCGTGGGGGCTGTGCCCGGCACAGGGCAGGGCTGCCCTCGGTGCCCCCGCACTCCTGTGCTGGTGCCAAGGGCTCCTCAGCCCGCTTTGGGGAGCAGAGGATGCTCCGATGCTCAGCAGGTGCCTCTGCCTTGGCAGACTGGTCACAGATCCCCTCAGCCGGTGGGACAGACCCCTGCCAGCTCCTGGGACTGCTGCTCCCTGCTGGGAGGGGACCAAGGACACACCACGGCCACTTGGTTAAACACTACCCGTGCCAGAGGCTTGCTGGGCACCAAGGCTTGGCACAGACCCTCTGGGGCAGGTCCAGGGCCCTGGAAGCCCTGCCCACAGGCTGAGACTGCTTCACACCTGGGGACCATCCCCAGATAGCACAGCAGGCACGGCTGGAGCAGCCCAGCCCGAGCTGGCCCCAGGTCCAAGGCCTGGAAGGGATGTGGCTCCCTGCTCCAGCTCCTGGCCCTGCTGCAGGAACGGCCAAGGCCACCCTGCTGGGGACATCCTGCAGCTGCCCAGGCATGAAGGGCACTAATTTGCACATGAGAATTGCAAAGGGCATTGTCAGGACAGCTGGGGCACGGCCAGGTGAGAAGAGCCAATTAGTGATAATGGACGCAGTTCAGTGATAACAGACCTAGTTCATGATAACAGACCCAGTTCAGTGATAACAGACCCAGTTTAGTGATAACAGACCCAGTTCAGTGATAACAGACCCAGTTTAGTGACAACAGGCCCCTCTCCACTCAGCGGCCAGACAAGGGTGCAGCAAAGCACAGGACAAGCGATGCCACTGCTGAAATGAATAACCTGTGGAGGATTCTCTGCCTTAGCTTTGCTATTTTATTAAAGCTTCTTTACATTAAAGCAGACAGCTCCGAGACAAAGACTCCCAGTGGAGCCCTGCACAAATTAAATTACAGCAGTGATCCCTCAGGGATCACTGAGAGGTTGCAGTCCCTGCACTTGTCCCAGGGGGATGAGCCCATCCCTGCTCCCTGGGAGAGCAGGGGGCTCCTGCGAGCACCCCCTCCTTCCCCAGGCCGTGTGCTCAGCACAGGGCCAGAGCCAGCAGCCTGGAGAGAGCAGGGCTGGAGCTCTCCAAATGACTCCAGCAGTCATTCCTGGGACTGATGGGGGACATGGTAAAAGAATTTTTGGGATGGAAGCAAGGGGCAGCCTCAGTGCTGTGGGAGGTGAAGCAGGAGCTCATGGTCGTCTGGGGAAAACTCCAGAGCTCTGAGAGCCAAAGGCATCCCTGCCAGAACTGCTACAGGGCCATCCTCTCCTGTCCCAGGGCTGGATTACATTTTATCCCGTGTCCCTTGGGAATGTGGCTCCCAGCTGCCTTTGGGCTGCTCTGGAGTAGCTCACAGAAAGGTTTTCATGCTCAGGGGAACATTCTGAGCCCACACTCAGCCCCAGAGCAGACACGCGACATTGCTGCCCCTGCCCTCCCCAAGGGCAGCCCCCCAGGCACCCCCCTTTTGTCCCATGAGCTTTTCCTCCAGCCCCCCAGGCACCCCCTTTGCCCCAGGAGCTTTTCCTCCAGGCCCAGCCACAGCAGAGGATGCAGCCCTGTGCAGGTTCAGGGCTGCCCATGGAGAGGTTTAGCTCAGATTTGGCCAGAGCTAGAGGGGAGCTTGAAGCTGCCGTGTCCCCCACGGTCACTGCTGCTCACCCCCATCGGGAGGGGCAGCTCATGCACAGAGGATTTCTGACCAGGAACTCTGGGGAGGGAGAGAAAAGGGCAGGAACCCAAAAGCTGAATCCCAAATTCAGCACAGCCTCCCCTTGCACTGCAGCAAAGCAAAGCAGCCCCACTGATCTGCCCTGCCCCACTCTGGGGGTGTCTGGGACCCCAGGCAGACCCCACTCCCGTGTTCTCAGCCCTGCTCTCTCTGGTAAGGGAATCACGGATTTAGGATTTGCTATTTGGGGCTGCACCTTCCTTTAGTGGCTCAGTGTGGCTGCACATCCCTGCCAGTGACAGCAGGAGATGGGGGCACCCAGATCCCACCTGCAGAGCCCCCAGAGAGCACAACCCTGGCAGGGAGGGCAGGACAATGCCCCTCACCCCAGTGCTGGGCTCAGGCTGTCAGGGCCGGGGCTCCCTCCTAAGCCACGACACCTCCACCTTGGATCACAGCCCACAAAGGCATTTAGGGCCCTACCTGGGGGAAATCAATAGGAATTTAGCTGCATAAATTCGGATTAGAAATCTGAATCCCCTTGGGGATCTAAGCCTTATATCTGCATTTCCAGTTAGGTACCCAGGCCAAGAAATGTGGCTTTAATCGCTCTATCATGTCAGAATCAAGGGGCCTTTAATTTCCGTTCCCAACATGTGGCTTTTGCAGCGGCTCAGAGCTGAGCTGGGAGCTGGGAGTGCAGCAAGAGGTGCCTGGTGCATGCAGGGTCTCTCCTGCAGCAGCACTCAGCACCCGCAGCTCTGCCGGCAGCACCTCCCTGCTGCCCAGCCCCAGCAGCGTCAGCACCCCGGGCACAGAGGGATCCATGAACAAATCATGGGATCTATGAACAGATCATGGGATCCATGAACAGATCATGGGATCTATGAACAGATCACGGGATCCATGACCAAATCATGGGATCCATGAACAAATCACGGGATCCATGAACAGATATGGATTACAACAAATCATGTTATGAACAAATATGGGTCCATGAACAATTGGGATATGAACAGATATGGGTGGCACTCAGCACCCCGCTTGCCTTCCTGCGTGCCATCAACCCAGCGGATTGTGAACAAATATATTTATATATTAAGTGTAGAACAAACGGGATGGGCACTCAGCACCCGCAGCTCTGCTGCCTTCCTGCCCAGCCCCGGCATCATCAGTGCCCCAGGCAGGGCAGGATCCGTGAGCAAATCATGGGATCCATGAACAAACCATGGGTCCATGACCAAATCACGGGATGGGCACTCAGCACCCTGCAGTTCTCAGGCTCATCACAGCAACCCCAGACAACCCCCAAACCAAAGATGTTTAAAGAGAACAAAATTCAACTTTCCGCAAAGAAAGAAAGAAAGAAAGAAAGAAAAAGAAAAACAAAGAAGGTGTTTAGCTGTGAAAAGTCTCTGCCCAGCCAGAGAATTAGCTCTATCAAGGGGATGGGCTGAGCTGCAAAGCTGCTGAAGGCTGTGCTGACACGTTTTACTGAGCTGCGAGCGACACGAAGCAGCCGCCCGCCACCTGCTCCCTCTGTGAGCCAGCGGCTCCAGCGCCTCACCCATCCCTCCTGCTCTGCTCATCGCGGGGAACTGCTGCTCCCTCCTGCTCCGATCCCTCCTGCTCTGCTGATCGCGGGGAGCTGCTGCTCCCCATCCCGCCTGCTCTGCTCATCGCGGGGAGCTGCTGCTCCTCCAGCCCGAGGCATGCAGGGCTGACCCAAAAGCCACCCAGGGCTGGCTGTGTTTGGGCTTGTGGCTCTGGAGCCTGGATTTGCACTGGAATATTTGTGCAACTGAGCAAACCTAGGGAGGAAAGGGCCGAGAGCAGGGGCTGGGATGTCACCACGGGATTGTCCTGCACTGAGGGCTGGGTGCTTCACAAGGGTGGCTGGGCTGGACACAGGCTGAGAGGGGCTCAGGAGGTCCTGGGTCTGCTCTGGGCAGGGCCAGCAGGACGGGCAGGACAGCAGCAAGGTGCGAACCAAATCTTGCTCTGCCCCCTGAGCAGGGGACACTTGTGCCACAGTGTGACATGGAGCTGGGCCCCTCCTGCTGCCCCCTCATCACTCCTGCAGGACCTGCTGGACACTGACCCCCCACAGCAGAAGGGTGTCCCTCAGGGAGCTCTGGGAATTCTCAGCCTGGTCTGTGGCTGGGCTCTGGCATCACCTGCCACGGGCAGGATGTCCCAGGCTGATCCTCTGCAGCCTCATGGAGAGGGACGTGCAGGACAAGGAGCTTCTGGCGCAGCCAGGCAGCACAAAGCCTTGGGACCCCTGGGGTTTGTCACATAAACGTTTGGGGACAAACGTGCAAGAGTCTCACATCGGGTGTCTCCTGTGAGATGAGAAAAACAAATGGGAGGCACGAGTGGCTGGAAGCCCTCAGCCATCAGGGTTTGGAGGGGCCTTGGCCAGGCTGTGGCTGGGCACAGATCTCAGCTGGGGCTCTGGCAGGAGGAAGATCACAGGGTTTGGGTTTGGGTTTGGGCCTGGCTGGGTCATGCTGGAAGAGCAGGAAGCCTGGTTTGCCTGAGGGTCTCTCCTGAGGAGCAGGAGCAGCAGGGAGCCATGGGGACTGTGCGCGGCCACATGAGGGGCTGGGGCACACAGGGGTCGCAGGGCTTGGTGCTGAGGGGGTTCCTCATGGTCTTGGCACCCAGTGTGAGCTGGCCATGGCATGCCAGCAGCATTGCCACCTTCTGCACAGCCCCCTGGGGTACCTCAGCAGGTTCCCCACCCAGCAATGGCTGTGCCTGTGCCAAGGCCCCCAAGGGTGTGCCTGTGCCAAGGCCTCCTGCTGCTCAGCCCTGTCCCTTCTCCCTGGATCAGGGCATTCTGTGGGTGCTGAGGAGCCGTGGATGGGCACGGGCAGCATGTCCACAAGCCCACCCTGGGCCTGGCAGCTGGCATGGCATGGCCCCTCTGCAGCCACACTGGCACGGGCCTGGTGCCATGGGGCTGTGCCCAGCGGTGGCCAGAGGGCACTGCCCACCCACTGCAGGGCCAGCAGCTCCCAGGGCAGGGCTCGGTGTCCCTGCAGGCTCCAGAGCAGGGCTCGGTGTCCCTGCAGGCCCAAGGGCCGTGCCTGTGGCCCGTGGCCCATGGCCAGCAGCACTGGCAGTGCCATGGGGCCGTGCCAGGCTCCCGCCGCCGCCCGGGCCAGGCCAGCGTGTCCCAGCAGTGGGGGCCCATTAGAAATGAAATGTTCCCCCTGGGGTATTTTATTTGCACACTTCAGTAGAGTGGACACCAAAAGGCTTTGCTAATGCTTCATGGGCTGCTAATTTCCTCTGTGACCCGCATTGTGGCGGGCTGACCCCGGGCCGGCACTGCCGGCAATGAATGCCAAAGGCTGACACCGGCCCGGGTTAGGGGTGACAATGGGGCCTCTGTGGGCTCCGGGCGGGCTCCAGTGGGAGCTGCAGAACAGCGGGAATTTGTGTGGCTCTCAAAAGCTCTGGGTGGCACAATAAGGGAGGCCCCGGGTCTCCCAGGAAGACAGAGGCGGCCGGGGAAGCCGGGCCGGGGGAGGCGGAGGAGGCCGGGCTCCTTTGTGAGCAGCTTTCTTTAGAAAGGAAGGGTTTCTCAATGGCCCCATCCCGGCAGATGGATATCACAGGCACGCTGCTTATTCACGGCAGCCCGCGGCTCGGAGCCGCTCCCCTTCCCCCAGCGCTTTCTGCGTTTGCAGGCTAATTTGTTTTATTAATGTTTTCTTGCCCTCCCCCTCTCTCGGCGCAGATTGTGACTCGTACTGCAAAGCCTCCAAGGGGAAGCTGAAGATCAACATGAAGAAGTACTGTAAGAAGGACTATGGTGAGTGTCCCCTGCGCAGGGACGAGCCGTGCCACGGGGATGTGGGCCAGGAGTGTCCCCAGGGCCACCCGGCCACAGCCGTGCTGGCTGTGTGCAGGTTTGGGAGTGCCAAACCTGCCAGGTGTGGAGGGGCAGCCTGGGCAGCGATGCCCTGTGTCCCTTGGCATGAGCACACCCAAGTGTGGGCCCTCACTTGGGGGCTGTCCCAGCATCTGCAGGAGACTCACATTTCCCAAGTGCTTTCCAGTGTCTTCTGGTTATGATGACCCCATGTCTCCTCTCACGTGCTGTTACGTGCCACGGCTTTTCAATATTTTAAAATATTTAAAATATTTTTTGCTGTGGGGATGAGCAGCAAGCAGTTCCCTGTCACCTGTATCCAGTCCCCATAATTCCCGGGAGACTTCAGAGGGTGGTGCAGCCCTGGGACAGCTCACACTCGATCTGTTGGAAGTTTGAGTGATGGACATTTGGGTGACACTCACACCCAGATCTGTCGGAATTTTGGGTGACATTCACATCCAGTTCTGTTGGAATTTTGGGTGACACTCACACCCGGATCTGTTGGAATTTTGGATGACACTTTCACTCAGTTCTATTTGAATTTTGGGTGACATTCTCACTGAGTTCTATTTGAATTTTGGGTGACACTCACACCCGGTTCTGTGTAGGGCTGCCCTGTGGGCTGCAGCAGACCCTGGGGAGGTGTGGGTGGCTCAAGAGGTGTCTCAGGCAGGAGATCCCAGTGAATAGGGACGAGGTGCCCCTGGAGCAGGGATTAGGGGAGCTGGAATGAGCTTTTCCCTTCTCTTTTCTCGCTTAGCATCGCTCCTGCAGCTTCACAGTGAGCCAGAGCCGTGCTGGGGCTGGTTCAGGTGCGGGGACACGGTCCCAGTGCTGGCACTGGGGTGCTCCCACCGACCCTCCTGGCCATGGAAGGGTCCCCCACAGCCCCAGCCAGCCCCACAGCCACGGCAATTTGCTTTTTTGAGAACAAACCGTGCTGGAGAGGCAGCGGGGTGAGCGATGCCGGGGCAGCCCAGGCTTTCACCAGGGCCAGAGAGGGAAGAAAGGGTTGAAAAGGTGCAGGGAGGGCTAATAAAGACTTCGGGACTGACACCCCAGCAGGAAGCCAATTAGGAGGCTCTATTCCTCACCGTTCTGCTGGCATCGCCGGGCTGAATGTCCTAAAAGGCCCTAATTAGCTTGAACAGAGTTCCTTCTCCCTCGGGCTCAATCGGAGCTATCATCCGCCCGCTCCTCAATGGGGCTTTTTAGCTCCCCGCTTCATTCAGCCTTTCAAAGGGGATATTTTCCCTTATTTATTTTTCGTATCTGTTTGTTTTTGTCGGGTTTGTGGGTTTTTTCCCTTTTATTTTATTTTGGGCTTTTTCCCCGCGAGATGGGTTTGGGTGCAAATATTTGGAGTGCAACAGGACGTGGGGAGGGCGGGCGGGAGATTCGGGGAGGGGGAGGCAGGAGCAGAGGCAGAAAAGCTTTTTCTGGGATTTTTTGGCTGCGTGGGGGAGCGCAGGGCCGCTCAGCTCGCAGAAAAGCAGGGAGAGAGGAGGGGTTTGCTGCGGTGGGGGCACTTAAATGCCGGGGAAGCAGAAGGGATTCCAGCCGAACCCACCGAGGGTGGAGGTTCCCAGAAGGAGGGGGGTTATCTGATGGGAGCAGGTGATGCTGATCCAGGTGAGATGTGAACATCCCGTATTCCCTCAGGTGCCACATTTTCTGCCCGATTTTGGGGATATTCCAGCTCCCTGTGGGGTGTGACTGTGCTACAGGAAACCTGGAGCTTTTAAATCTCCATTTAGCCCCTGGTGCTGAGCTGCCTGTGCTGTAGCAGGGCTGATCCTGCACGGGTGATGCTGGAACAGTTTTGTACCAGCACTGTGGTCCCATGCTGGCCCTGCATCCCCACCCCAGCACCGGGCAGGGAATAGGGCTGAGGAACAGAATCCTCATCCGAAAGGTGAGATCATCTGCTCACTTTGCCCTTTCTTGGAAAAAAAAAGTTAAAAAATCCTTCCTTCAGCGGAGCCTTCTCTTAGTCACCCCCTTTGTCGAGAGGAGCTTGGCAGGGGCTGCTGGAAAAAAGCAAAATGTGTTTTCAAAAGGCAGCTTGAAAAGAGGGAGGGAGGGGGAGAAAAACCCGAATCCCCAAAAAACACCCAGGGCAGGGGAGAAGCACAGCCCCAGCACTCAGAGCCCCGTGCCTGCTGGGAAGGTGCAGAAATGCCATTGCTGGGGCTGAGCAGTCCCTGCTGGAGCCTCGTGCTCAGGGAGAGAGCCGGGGCAGTGAGGGTCCCCCAGCAGCAGGGCACACCCAGGGATTAGGGATCATAAATCTCCAATATTAAACAAGTAGGAAATTGGCAACCGGAGCGAGGCAAAGCCGCCGCCAGATAAATTAAAAACTGAAAAAAGGGGGGAAAAAGAATCCCATTTTAACACTTTGCTCCAGCGAGGAGCCAGCCCTTTGCATTCCCAGCCCCAGATGGTGTCGGGGTCGCCTTTTGCTGCTGGTTGGAATAGAATCCACATGGACTCCTCTGCACTTGTGTGTGCAGTGAGAGGGCAGCCAAGCCTTTGGAGAGCCCTGCCTTGGACTGGGACATCTGGGCCTGCCAGGGCTGTCCCCAGCACGCCCTCCCACCTGGCCACGTTCAGTACCCCCCAGGTGCTCTGTCCCACTGCCCCTCCTTGGGATGTCACAGGGGCCAGCCCAGCCATGGTGCCCAAGCTCCGCAGACAGGTCTGTGCAGGGGATGTGTGGGATGCTCCAGGGTTCCACAGCAGGATGCACAGGTTGGGGCCTGCAGCCCAGCCCTGAGTCAGCCTCAGCAGGGAAAGCCTTGAACTCGGGAGATTTATCACAAATCCCAAATGTAAATCTAAAAAAGTAATTAAATAATTAGGTTTCCCCCAGCCCCCCTGTTTTCATGGCAGCCTCAGGAGTGTGGGGCCCTGACTCATGATCCCTGAATGCTGCAAGGCACTGCTTTGCTTTCAGCCTTCAGCAGCTGCCCTCAAACGCTGTTTTGAGGCTTTGGGCTGGGTTTTGGTTTAATTAACATCAAACCATCCACCCCTGGGCTTTCATCTCCAGCTTCCAGCCTTTGGGGCTTTCTTGTGGCTGGAGGCTCCCAGCCAGGCCCCGAGGAGCCAAGAGCATCCCTGAGCTCTGGGGATGCAGGAGGGGACCAGGGACCCTCCTTCCCCTCCCCCAGCCCAGGGACCACTCTGTCCCCTTCTTCTGGCAAAGCACCAAAATGTGGTCAGGGCTGGAAGGCACCATCCAGGTGGGATTTGTGGTTCAGGAGTGTCAGTGTCAGGTGTGGCTCCTGGGGCAGCCCCTGCCCTCACCAGGACCCAGCTGCCCCAGCTGTGCCCCAGCTGTCCCCCTGCTGTCCCTTGCTGTCCCCTGCTGTCCCCAGCTGTCCCTTGCTGTCCCCCTGCTCCCCAGGCCCCTCTGCTCCCCTGGGGAGCAGAGCAGGCTGCAGGGAAATGAACATGGAGAAAAATCTCTGCATCTCTGGGAGTGCCTGGGTGCAGGAGCCCCAGATTTCCCCCAGGGCTTGGATACCCAGAGTTTGCAAAGGTCAGGGAGGAGCAGGCACAAGGCCCAGGAGGTGGACTGGATCCCCTCTTTGCTGAAACCAGTGCCACTAGCCTGGGCCAGAGCCCATCCTCACTGAAACCAGTGCCACCAGCCTGGGCCAGAGCGCATCCTCACTGAAACCAGTGCCACCAGCCCCAGCTGGAGCAGTGGAAGCTGCAGCTCCTTTGATTTTGTTCTCCTGCTCCCAGGGGACCACAACAAGGGCAGCACCATCCCCAGGAGGAACCATCAGCCCCTATCACCTTCCATCTGCTGCCCCAGGGATGTTTCTCCAGGGATGCAGAGACAGGGACAGGCCTGAGCAGGGGTTCAATGGAACATCAGCCAGGGCAGAGCAGCTCAGCACAAAGCCCAGCTCTGTCCCAGGACAGGGCAGCTGAAGGGCAGCCCCAAGCCCCAAAGCCAGCTTTGGACTGGGGGAGCACAGCTGAGCCAGAGCCCCAAATCAGGAAGGGACTGAAACCTCCTTCATGAGAAGGGAGTCTTTAAATCCAGCTTAGGTGCTTCCAAAAATTCATCCTGGCCCATTTGTGCCTCTCTGCATGTCCTGTGTCCCCTGGGAGATGCTGGTCCCAGCCCAGCACTGAAACAGGCAGGCAAACACCCCTGGAGCTCAGGAGGAACTGAGCGTCCTGGAGTGAGGCTGTGGGCAGAAATCCGGCTGTCAGGGCAGGCAGCTGTGCCTGCCCCAGCCAAGCCTTCCTCAAAGCTTTCACTCCTTCCACTTCATTAATAAAAAGGGAAAAATAAGAGACAGGGGCCTTGACATAAAAAAAAATACAGACTGTGTGTTTTAGAGCAGAGTTTCCTGTAACCACCTCTCTCCAGTTCCTTTTCATTCATTTTCTCCATTTTGTCAGTGTGGACCCAGGCAGGTCAAAGGTTTAAGCTTTTTTGGAAAGATTTGTTTCCAAAAAATAAAAATTGGCTACTCTTCACATTTTGTTACCTTCACACCAGACAGGGAAATACATGGTCAGAGCTTAGGGTTGTTTTTTTTCCTTTTTTTTTCCTTTTTCCTTTTTTTTTAATGAAAGCATCTGGCCTCCATGACATGCTCTGAAAAAAAAATACCCCATATATTTTGCAACGTGTTAAAAAGCTGTGCTGGGCTGCAGAGCTCTGCTTCCTCCCAGAGCCTGGAATCACTTGGTTTTAGAGACAGGGGGATGCTCCTCCATCCAGGGGGAAAACTGGACTGTTACAAGGCAAGGGGCAGAGTTTTCCCTGAGGTTTCTGGGTGTTTCTTCTCCCTCCGTTAATTTATACAAACAGGATTGGTCCCACTGGGGCAGCTGAGACAGGCAGGTCAGTGGGCAGGGGTTTACAGCTCCCAGGGCATGGAGGGAACAGTGGGGAAAAGGGAAAAGCTGAGTGATTTGGCTAAAAAAGCTCTTTGTGGTTGTGCTGCACCAGCCTGTGCAGGGCCTGGCCCCTGCCTGCGGTCCCAGCCAGGCCACCCTCACCTGGGGCTTCCCTGGGTCCCTGCTGGGGGGAAATCCTCATCCACAGCTGGCAAATCAACCCAGGAGGGCTGGGCAGGCCCTGCCTGGGGAAGGCATTTCCTGGGAGCTGATTTTTAACCCTGTCCCAGGAAAGAGCAAGGGGTGAGGTTTCCTCAGTCCATGGCTACAGAGGAGGTTACACAGCATCAGTGATGGGCTTGGAAAACATCATCACCATCACCATCATCATCATCACCAGCACCTTGTGCAGGGATCAGGGCTGTCCTCCCATCTCCCTCTGGCTGTGGGAGCTGGAGGTGTCCCAGTGCTCTGCCAGGACACCAGGACATCTCCTTGGAGCCCAGAGCTGCCATCCATTTTGGGGCATCCCCACCCCCTGGCTGCTGCAAAGTCCCTCCTCCTCACACAGCCCATTGGGTAAGGCTTGAAGCTCATTTTCTGCTATCCAGCCAAAGCAGTAACACCTTCTCCTCTCTCGCCTGTGTGTTGTTTTACTCCAGCTGTCCAGATCCATGTTCTGAAGGCAGAGAAGAACGCGGACTGGTGGAAGTTCACGGTGAACATCATCTCCGTCTACAAGCAGGGCAGCAACCGCATCCGGCGCGGCGACCAGACCCTGTGGATCCACTCCAAGGACATCGCCTGCAAGTGCCCCAAAATCAAGCCCATGAAGAAGTATTTGCTGCTGGGCAATAACGAGGACTCTCCCGACCAGAGCGGCATCATTGCAGACAAAACCAGCCTGGTGATCCAGTGGCGGGACACGTGGGCCCGGCGGCTCCGGAAGTTCCAGCAGCGGGAGAAGAAGGGGAAGTGTAAGAAAGCCTAAAGGAGGAGGAGGAGGAGGAGGAGAGGGAGAGACTGACTGTGCATGCTGCTTTGTGTAGAGCTGGGGCGGGCAGGGACCGGCTGCCAGGGCGGGCTGGGGGGACGGGGGGCAGCGACCATGGCTGGGGGGTGCTGGGCTTGCACCTCCTATTCCAGGGGATACAAAACCCAACAGGACCCAACAGGACCAAACAGAATCCAACAGGACTCAACAGAACCCAACGGGGCCCAACAGGACCCAACAGGACTCAACAGAACTCAACAAAACCCATCAACACCCAACAGGACCCAACAGGACCTAACAGAACCAAACAAAACCCAACAGAACCCAACAAAATCCAACAAAATCCAACAGGGTCCAACAAAACCCAATAAAACCCAACAAAACCTGACTGCACACACAGACAGAGCCCACAAGTGGGGTGCAGGCGTGCAGCACCTGTGGCCCCCCAGCTCCCTCCTGCCCCATTGCTGAGGAACTCAGAGACACCAAACTGCCTTCCAGCTGCCAACATCTGCTGCCTCCAAAGCACGGCATGGGCACATCCACCCTGTAAGAAACTAATCAACAGCACCGCTGGAAATTAACTCCCCATCCCCAAAACACGTGCTTGCAACGTAGGCTGACTGAGAGAGCTCTTGTAGAGGAAACTAAACCGAGACTTTTGCTGAGGACAGACCCGAGGATCAGCCCATGGGGTCCTGGGGGGCTTTGGTATCCCACAGCCGTGGCCACCACCTGAGGTGCCTGGGGCTGTGGTGATGCTCTGGGTGCACTGTAGGCACAGCCAAGAGGGGACAATGCTGGTGGGTGATTTCCTGCTGTGCATAACTCTGGGAATGGCTCCGTGCTCAGCCCCTGACCCTGAGGATGCTGCCCCCACCACACCGAAGGAGTGTGAGCCCACAGGGTGCCCTGTCCCCATCCAGCCACCCACTTACAAGGAGTCTATAACCAGGATCCCCAAGGAAACACCCAGACCTGACAAAAATGAGTTGGCATCCAGTTCCCACAAAGTGCCCTGAAGATCCTGCCAGTCTCAGTCCCTGAAAGTCCACTGTGGCCACCCTGAACCTCCTCCATGGGCTCGGTGCCCTCTGCTGCTGTCAGCACACCAGGAACCCTCAGCTGGCAGAAAATCCCTGCAGGGGACACCAGGGTCCTGGCTGGTCACTGGTTTCACTCCCAAACCCAGAGCAGCTCTGCCCTCGCTCCCTCTGGAGCTGCAGCCCCTGACATTCCTGTGAAGGTCTTGGAGACAAAGTGGGGAGCAGAGGGTGCCAGGGATTGTCCCCACGGGCATGGGGCCAGTGCAGAGCCCACACAGGGAAGGGGTCTCAGCCAGGAGCAAGGTGTGACCCACCTGGAGCTCTCCTCCCTATGCTGGGGGGGCATCCAGCCAATTTAAAATTCCCAATTTCCAGTCATTAATGCACTGAGCCCCATGGAGGCTGCCTCACCTCAGACTGGAGCATGCTGCCCTGGGGCACCCTGGGGGCAGGACTGGACTGGGAGCTGTGAGCCCCATGCCAGGCTGCTCCCCCCATGCCAGGCTGCTCCCCTGGCACAGCAGCCCCCGGGCAATGGGGATTTCCAATTCCACCTCATCCAGGGAGAGCAGGAATGGCTGGGCAGCAAGGCAGGGAGGGCAGGACGGTACCTGGAGGAGAAGCAAACATTAGTCGCTATGAAAAGCAAAACCTCCCTGCTATTTTTCCTTTTAGGAAACTTGGAAACATCTCTTTTATGACATTTTCCAGTGGTTTTGCCTTGTTTTATAGCAATTGACAATATTTATATAATGACATAAACCACCATAAAGCAGGGCAGCCATGTAAATAGGTGCAAAGAGGAGGCTCCCGGGGCTGCTGGAGACACCACCCGGAGGGACCCAGCTCTGCTGAGCCTCCCCTGACACCACAAGGCCTCCAAAATTAATCTGGGTATTAGGAGAAAGATCCCACCTGGTACATCAAGCATTTTCCCCCACCAAGCCTGTGTTTTCTCCCCTTTCCCAAACTGGACTTGGTTTTCCTTATCTCGGAGCTCAAGGAGAGCTGAGGGTTTTGCAGCTGAGGGAAGTGAAGACACGAGGTTCTGAGGGATAAAATCTGACCTCAAGTATCTAATTGGAGGCTTAAAGCCCCAAAATGGGGCTTGGATGCTCTCCTGCAGCCAGTATCAGCTGCTGCCAGGGCGGGGACAGCACATCCCCAGGCAGCCGGGATGTCCCCAACCCTCAAATGGTGCCTAAAGGCAACAGAATCCAACTCAAAGCCAGTTCCCTACGTGGAGAGCAGGAAGGAAAGGCCAGGGGACCTGGGGACTCGGGAACTGCCCATAGCACACCTGGACACCCGAGGCTCACTCCCAGTTTCCACCCTTGTCAAGCACAGAACCCTCCCAGCACAGCCTGGACACCCCAAACCCCCAGGGACACCCTCCAGCGCCTTCCCTGCTCCCACTGCTCCTGGAGGCTGCAGAAGGCCCCCAGCCCCTGATCCCACAGCCCTGACACAGCCTGGGGGCTCAGAGGGAAATGAGCTGGCACCGCAGCCTGGAGGCTGGCACAGGAGGGAAGCCCCCAGACCTGTCCCTCCATCCCTGCTGGAGTTTTGTGCTTTCCACCAGCCCAGGCAAACCAACCTCTCACTCCATCCACGGTCCCAGTGCCCCTCATGTGCTCCCAGTAACCCTGACCTGCAGGAGCTGCTGCTGGAACTGGTGCAGCTGGAGCAGCCTCGGCTGGGAGGGCACAGCAGCCCCATTTTGGGCTCCAGAGGGGCAGCTCCTCCCTGCAGCACCCCTGCTCCAGGACATCTCCATGAGGACACCTCCATGAGGACACCCCCAGGAGGACACCCCTAGGAGGACACCCCCAGGAGGACACCCCCAGGAGGACATCTCTAGGAGAACATCTCCATGAGGACACCTCCAGGAGGACATCTCTAGGAGAACATCTCCATGAGGACACCTCCAGGAGGACATCTCTAGGAGGACACCCCCAGGAGGGTATCTCTAGGAAAACATCTCCATGAGGACATCTCCAGGAGGACCCCCCTGCTGCTCCCCCAGAGGGACAGGATGCCCCCTCAGCACCTGCCCGGCCGGGGGGAGCTCTGGGGCACCGACCCAGTTCTGACCAGCACGGACCCAGCCAGGGCCACCCACCACCCTGGGGACAGGAGTGGCACCCCCAGGACAGCGGGGAAGGGGCTGTGGTGCCTTCAGGGAGGCTTTGGAGAGCAGCTGAAATGCCAAAACAATCATCACCGACTGTAGCACCCCACAGACATGGCTTGGTCTCGTTTCTGTTTGTCCGTGTGTCCGTGCCCCTCCCGCCCCCGCCTCACCCCCTCACAAACCTGTGTTCCTTTTGGGGTTATTTTGGTTTTGGTTTTGGTTTGTTTTTTTTTTTATTATTTCTGTTAATATCTTGAACTGTAAATGTTGTTTAGTTATGACCATGGCAGACTGCTTTGGGCAATGTTTCTTTACAATTCATACTAATATATTATGGTTATTATATATGAATATATTTAATGACACGTGAAAAAGTTGTGGATTTTCTTATTGTTTTTCCAAATTGTTTCTTTTTTATTCCTTTTTTTTTCCCCTTTTGTTTGTTTGTTCGTTAGATTGGCTGTAATTGACCAGAAGGAGCTTGTAACTGTTCAGCACCCCCTCGGTAGAACTAAAGTCAGAAACCAGTTGAATAAACTCTTGTAAACTGTAAAAGTCTCCAGGAATTTCTGCTTTTTCCCAGCCCATGGTTCGGTGAGCCTGTGAGACAAGGACCTGGGCAAGGAAATGACGGTGTCCCCTCCACCCCCGGCTCTGTCAGTGCCCCCTTGGCAGGGCTGAGGTGGCACAGCTATTCTGGACTGGCAGTCCCAGCCCTGTCCCTGCCCAGCACCCCCAGGCAGTGGCCACTGGCCTTGGGGACAGCAGTGTCACCGTGGGTGGGTGGCAGGGGGCCCCAGCAGCCCCTGTGGGCTCAGCTGTGCCCTGCAGAGCGACAGAGCCAAAACCTGTGGCACCCCACCCAGAGCTGGGGAAAGGTGCGCCCGGGTGTGCAAGAGGGTGCCCAGGTGTGCAAGAGTGTGCCCGGGTGTGCCCAGGTATGCCCGGGTGTGCCAGAGCCTGGAGTCAGGACAGCCAAAGCCTGGAGTCAGGACAGCTGCCAGCCCCACTCTGGCCCCGTTTCTCTCATCCAGGGGCTGCTGGGCACTGCTGGCCCTTCCTGGCCGCCCTGCAGGGCTCAGGGCTCCATCAGCTCCCCCAGTCCCATCCAGGATCAGCGGGGCCAGAGCTGGTGCAAGGCAAGGGCTGGTGGCACTGACAGCACAGAGAGCTGGAGGTGGGGGGAACTGAGGCACCAAAACCCTCCCAGGGACAGAAATCCAGGCAAAAGGTGCTGCCAAGTGCTGGGATCAGCCCAGCTGACCCGAGTCTTCAGCAGGGCTGGGAATTTATGAACCCAAAACCACGCTGGGGGCGGAAATGTCCGATCTTTATTGCAGAGACAAACGGGACACAAGTGCCAGCCCTCTGCTCCCGGGGCAAACGGGCTCCCAGACTGCAGGTGGCCACTTGTCCAGAGGTGACACGGTGCCAGCGGAAATGGGGGCGATGAGGCTTTTCCCACAGAGGGCTGGACCTGGGGTGGTTTTCCCGGGCTGGTCCCAGCAGGCAGCGTGGGACAGGAGCCACCCACACACCCAGCTCAGCCCAGGCTCCAGGGAATGGGAAAATGCCCAGCAGCATTCCAGGACCATCCCTGCTGTCCTGCAGGAGATGGGGATTTCTCCCAGGGCTGGGACATCCAGGTGCCTGGGGCACACACCAGGCCTGCCCCCAGCACTGGGATTGTTGGTCTGGAAGCAGCTGAACTCCTGAGCACGTCCTCCAGGAGAGAGACGGAGGAGGTGGCAGGGAAGGCCAAGGCTGGGATGTCTCTGGGCACATTCCAGAAGATCTTTGCTTGGAGAAGCCACTCCAGGTTGACTCCTCCACTGCTGCTGGGAGCCAAACCCCAGCGTCTCTCGTATTTTTACCTTCCTTTTTCTTTAGTGGGGCAGGGAGACAGAAAAGCTTCCCTGCACACAGCAGAGCGCTGCCAAATCCACTGCTTTTTAATCAAATTCCTCACCCACGCGACACGTTAAATGCTACCTAAAGGGCAAGGCTGAGAGCCCCTTTGTTGGCCACAACAAGCAAGCCCTGCTGTTTCCACCCTTCCCAGGCACTCACAGGAAAAATGTGCTGGAGGACCCAGTGGGTCAGAAAAGCTTTGAAAGCCTGGGTCAGAACAAAGTGCTGTGGAACACTGACCAGGATGAGTTCCAGGTCCATCCTGCATGTCCTGGGAACTCAAACAAAGCCATAATTCCCTCCAGAAGTGGCAGTTTTAATTAGCAGCCCAGAAGTGGCAGTTTTAATTAGCAGCCCAGGCCTGTGGTCTGGTCTGAACGAAGTCCACGTTGCTCTCTGGCTGTCACTGAAGATCCACAGGGCTGCTCCAGAGCTGGCAGTGAAATCCTGCTCCAGGTTTGGAGCTGCTGCTGAGGAACAGCTCCAGGAGCATTCCCAGTGCCCACAGAGCTGCAGGAATGCACGGATTTGGAACTCCTCTCCAAAACCTTCCCTTGGTTCCAGCTGGAGCAGCCCTGCCTAAAGCTCCATTGCTAATCCGACATCAGCAATAACTCACAACCCCCTGCCTGTCCTCTTGGAAACCAGAGCACATCAAACCAGCCCTGCCTGCCCAAGGTGCAGCATCCCTCCAAGAAAACTGAGCAGGCACAGCCTGGCCTGCACTTGGAAGGGCTTCAAGGGTTTCTCCAGCAGAGCACATGGGCAACTCCAGAGGAGCTCCAACCTCCAGCTCTGAGCGTTGAGGATGGGCACAGAGCCCTGGCTGGAGCTGGAGGGGGCACAGCTGGATCTCTGGGCCTTCCTCTCCACCATGCTCCTCTCTCCTGTCCTTCCCTGGGAGCACAAGGACAGGGAAATGCTCTCTGGATCCAGGGGACAGCTCCCACAGCTGCAGGACATGGCACCACCCACGGCAGATGAAGAGAAGCTCTGGATCCCTGGGATGCCAGGTGAGGGCCAGCCCTTGCAAGAGTGACAGATCTGGCATACTACACACAAAGTCTGGCAGAAATTGCTTATTTCCTTCTCCAGACCAGCTCTTAGGACATGGCAGCGTTGGATAAATCATTCACAGACAACACAAGATAGGAGGAAACAATAAAACCCCAGGCAGAGAAACTGTATAGAAATGGATCAGCTTTAATCAGTATTTATTGCTTGCTCTATTAATCCTGAAATCAAACTGACATGTGTAACAAAATAATTATTCTCTTGGCCAGAAGCAAACATTTAATACTTCTTTTTCATTAGTTTTGAAATAGGTAATCCTTCCTCTCAGCTGTAGAAGGGTGTGAGAAGCTGTCAAAGGAAGAGCCAGAGCTCAGTGAGGACATTAATTGTGGTGCATCTCCCAGGGCCAGGCTGGCACAGCCTCTGGGGAGCTCACGAGGGCAGAGCTCTCACTCTCACAGGCTGGGCTGAGTCCTGCTGCTCTTCAGTTCCCACCTGAGATCAGTAACTCACCAGTAACTCCATCCCTGGGGATCAATAACCCACCAGTAACCATCCCCGGAGATCAATAACCCACCAATAACCATCCCTGGGGATCAATAACCCACCAGTAACCACCCCTGGGGATCAATAACCCACCAGTAACCGTCCCTGGGGATCAATAACCCACCAGTAACCATCCCTGGAGATCAATAATCCACCAGTAACCGTCCATGGGGATCAATAACCCACCAATAACGACCCCTGGGGATCAATAACCCACCAGTAACCGTCCCTGGGGATCAATAACCCACCAATAACCGCCCCTGGGGATCAATAACCCACCAGTAACCATCCCTGGGGATCAATAACCCACCAATAACCACCCCTGGGGATCAATAACCCACCAGTAACCATCCCTGGGGATCAATAACCCACCAATAACCACCCCTGGGGATCAATAACCCACCAGTAACCATCCCTGGGGATCAATAACCCACCAGCCCCCCCCGGGGGCCGAGCACTGACCCAGTCCCCAGCGGTCCTGGGCAGCCCAGGGGCTCCTGCAGGGCTGTCCCTTCCCATCCTGGGAGAATCCAGAGGCAGCCATTCATCCCCCAGGACATTCCCTGAATGGAGCATTTTCTCTCTGCAGGAGGGACCCCAAAGCAGGGACCGTGTCTGCTCTCCACAGCACTCCTGCATTTCGGTGTTTGGAGCCCTGGGATGTCTGTGAGATGGGCAGGGCAGCAGCACCAGCTGTGCCCAGATGCAGGAGAGGTGGGTCCATCCCACAGCTGCAGCTGCCCGAGTGCCAGAGGAAGGGATGAAATCCTGTTAGTGGGATGAGATCCTTTTCCCACTGAAATCCTGCAGATCCCACTGAGCTCCTCAGCCAAGGAGAGTGGGGCTGCTCAGTTTGCTGCACTGGGGTCATTCCCAGCTGTGGAGATGGTTCAGTTTGCTGCAGTGGGGTCATTCCCAGCTGTGGGTTTGTCCAGGCTGCTGCACTGGGGTCATTCCCAGCTGTGGGTTTGTTCAGTTTGCTGCACTGGGGTCATTCCCAGCTGTGGAGTTTGCTCCCAGCGGTGGATGGAGTTCATCCCTGCCCTCAGCAGGTCCCTGCCCGAGCCCTGGGGCTCCCCTGGAGCAGCTGCCCCAGCAGGGTCGGGGTTAACCCGTGGGCCAGAGCGCGACCACGGCGATGGCGATGAGCAGCAGCACGATCACCACCAGCATCCCTGCAGGGACAGAGCAAGAATCAGGATTTCTGTGATTCAATTCCTCCCCCTGCTCATCCCCACAGGCCTGCACTGGTGACCTGAGCAGAGACCTGGACCCAAACCCCACGTTGGCAGAGGGGTTCCTTCCCTTCCTGACCCCACAAATCAGAATTTCCCAGCAGAGCCTGTGGGATACCTTCCTCCCTGCACATCTGCCACGGAAACATCAAGGGATGTGTTTAACTCACAGCCAGGCCAGCTGAGCTTTGCTAGAATCCCTCTGTACCATCCCACTGGGGCAAAGGATTATTCAGGAGGAAATCCACACTGCAGCAGGAAATTGTTTCCAACACAAAGTACTCCTGCTTTCAGACAGAACTCTGTGCAGGGCTGGGCTGTCAGGCACGGACCTGACCTGGGGGAACAGGGATCATCCAGCCCTGAGAGAATCCCAGCGCCCTGCCCCACCTCTGTGTGCCCCATCCTGCCCCGAAGCCACTGATCCCTGCAGAGGTCAATGACAAGGAGATTGTACAAAATGGGATCCCTCCCCTCTCCCTAACTCCCCATTTCCCAGCAGGAACCCTCCCCTTTCTCTCCCATGTTTTAGAGGAAAGGAAGAAATGTTTCAGTGAGAACACCCCGGATCCACCTCCCAAAGCACCCCCAATAAACAAACTCCTCACCCAGCTGGATCCCTGTGCTGGGCACTGGCATCACACCCATGGGCATCCCCTGGGCTTCAATGATCTCTTAATTAGGAGGCTTTAATTAGTGTTCAGTATCTGCTGTGTGCAGTCTCCCTGCCCGAGCTGAGGGAATGCAGAGGGTTCCAAGAGTGGAAAACCTGTCCCTTCCTCTCTCTGCTCACTGAGGACTATTACTCAACCACTGACAGTATTTACAAGTCCAGCTCATGGCAATTAAAAAAGGATGTATTGAAATAAACTCCTCCTTCCAAGCTGGAAAAGGATATTAGACACTGCTTTTTGTAAATACTGTCATGTTTTCTGTGCAGAAACTGTTCCTCTGCCAGGGGGCCAGGATTTTTTTTTTCCAGGGAAGTAAGAGTTGCCACCAACAGTATTTTTTTCTCTTATGCTCAGCTGAGACCATTTGTCATCCCATCCATCCCTGCCCTCTGGCACTGGGAGCCATTCCCTGGCTCCTGTCCCTCCATCCCTTGTCCCCAGTCCCTCTGCAGCTCTCCTGGAGCCCCTTCAGGCCCTGCCAGGGGCTCTGAGCTCTCCCTGGAGCCTTCTCCTCTCCAGGCTGAGGAGCCACAACTTCCTCACCCTTTCAGTCCCAAATTTTTTACACCTCAACATACATTTTGGAGTTTTCCACAGAGCCAGAAGCAAATAATTTGCCTAAATAGGGAAGAAGTAAGATCTGATAAAGCTGCCACATTCCCATTCTCTGTTATGTTTTGCACTGGAGGGAGAAGTTTTAGAGGGTGCAAATCCTTCACACAGTTTCAGAGTAACAGAGTTTATGGACTCCAGCAATTAAGAGACAACCGAGATCAGCTGCTTGGAAAATACTCCCTAGGTGTGAATTACTAATGATACAGGGGGCAGTTAATGGGGTGTAATTATTCTTTGGCAAGTCCCAAGAAAAACTGCACATAAACCCCAAATTATCCCCAGCAGGAAGAGGGGAAGGTGGGGGCTGATAAAGGATTGCTAATGGGCAGTGCTGAGTGAGGGAACTGCAGGGCACTGAGAGAGGGGACAGCGAAGTGAAATAAACCTCGTTCCACCCCTGGGAAAAGACTGGAATGAAAAACCTGAAGCCAAAAAGGTCAAGTGCTGTCCTTGTCCCAGCTGAGGTGGGAGAGGCAGAACTGCTGAGCCCAGGGACACCAAACCAGGAGCACAGGGCTGTCCCCAGCACACACACAGAGCCAGGGACACCAAACCAGGAGCACAGGGCTGTCCCCAGCACACACACAGAGCCAGGGACACCAGGACAGGAGCACAGGGCTGTCCCCAGCACACACACAGAGCCAGGGACACCAAAACAGGAGCACAGGGCTGTCCCAGCACACACACAGGGCTGTCCCCAGCACACACACAGAGCCAGGGACACCAAACCAGGAGCACAGGGCTGTCCCGCACACACACACTGTCCCCACACACACACAGAGCCAGGGACACCAGGACAGGAGCACAGGGCTGTCCCCAGCACACACACAGAGCCAGGGACACCAGGACAGGAGCACAGGGCTGTCCCCAGCACACACACAGAGCCAGGGACACCAAACCAGGAGCACAGGGCTGTCCCAGCACACACACACAGCCAGGGACACCAAACCAGGAGCACAGGGCTGTCCCAGCACACACACAGAGCCAGGGACACCAAACCAGGAGCACAGGGCTGTCCCAGCACACACACATCCCAGCACACACACATCCCCAAGCTCCTCTCCCAGCACACACAGCAGCTGCTGCACACATTTCTCCCCTGAACCACAGAACAGAAGATTAGAAGGATCTGGAGGTTTTAAACCTGGGTGTTTCACATGCTTTCCCCACTGAAGCTGTGGATAGGATCTGACAGGAATTCTGCATTCTGAGGTCCCTGCCTGCTTTGCCTTTTTTTGCTGAAATGCTATGAAATATAAATATTCCCCTTGAAAAGGAACTCTCAAAGAGAGGTTCAGGAATCAAAACCATTCTTAAAGTCAACAGGAGTCAGAAGAGAACAAAGGAAAGATTCTCGTGCAAAAGGAAACATTCCAGGAATACAAATCCCCACTGCATCCCAGGGAAAGGTGGGAAGCAGAAATCCCTGTGCAAATACTGAACAAGTAATCAAGGCAGGCTGCAGTAAATGCCATGCTCCTGAAAATCCCTGGGCTAAAGGCTCTGGGGCAGTGCTCCAGCTGCTGATCCCACTGCTGATCCAGCTGCTGATCCCACTGCTGATCCCAGTGCTGATCCCATTGCTGATCCCACTGCTGATCCCTTGCTGATCCACTGCTGATCCCACTGCTGATCCACTGCTGATCCCAGTGCTGATCCCAGTGCTGATCCCAGTGCTGATCCCATTGCTGATCCCATTGCTGATCCACTGCTGATCCCACTGCTGATCCCAGTGCTGATCCCACTGCTGATCCCACTGCTGATCCCACTGCTGATCCCTCACTGCTGATCCCACTGCTGATCCCATTGCTGATCCACTGCTGATCCCAGTGCTGATCCCACTGCTGATCCCACTGCTGATCCCAGTGCTGATCCCACTGCTGATCCCACTGCTGATCCCTCACTGCTGATCCCTCACTGCTGATCCCACTGCTGATCCCAGTGCTGATCCCAGTGCTGATCCACTGCTGATCCCACTGCTGATCCCAGTGCTGATCCCTCACTGCTGATCCAGCTGCTGATCCCAGTGCTGATCCCAGTGCTGATCCCAGTGCTGATCCCAGTGCTCATCCCAGTGCTGATCCCAGTGCTGATCCACTGCTGATCCCACTGCTGATCCCACTGCTGATTTCCCTCACTGGGGATATTCAGAGAGCAAACACAGCTCTGGGTCCTGAAGAAAATGCTGATTTCAGCCCATTAAAAGAATTCTAAGGCATGTGCATGTGTGTGGGGCCAGCTCCTGTGCCCTGACTTCAGAAACTGCAGGGCTGCATCCAAGCCCATTTCAGCAATGTCCAACTTGCATCTGGCAAATGCCAGCCCAAAACTGAGATGTGCCCATGGCAATGCCCTGCCCTGAGCCTGCAGAGAGGGGCTGCAGGGCAGGCAGCACCCCCAGCACCTGTCAGTGAATATTTCTGCCAACAGCAGCTCTCCTTGGGCTTTTCCCTGTCTTCCTGCTGATTTGAGTGTAGTGTCACTCCCAGGTTCAACACTGGTGACTTTTATGGATGATAAAATAATAATAAATAGCATGCTCGGACTTTAAAGAGCCTGTATAGCATTCCATTATCTGGAAAAGGCAGCTTGGTTTAGCCCAAGTAAGTTATATTCCCACAGAACTGTCTATCCAGAAGTTTATGAATAAGTCTTCTTTTACAAGGGACACGGAGCAGTAACTTTAAACACATAATTGTTGTTTTATAGGGCAGCAGAGAGGCAGGGCAAGGATGGGACCTTAGGCACGAGGCCTGGCTGCTTTCCTCCAGGACTTCTATTTAATATCACAGTTCTAAAGAACCCAAACTTTATCTGCTGTTTCAGTGAGTTAATTTGAAGCCCGTGTTGCCAGATATACGGCAGAAACCGTGCCCAAATCCCTTCAAAGCCTGCTTTGGGAGGCAGAGAGAACCAGCCTGGAGGCTGGCTCTGAACCCTCTGCACATACCTAAAGCACTACTTTCACATGGCAGGCACCCCAAGAAATCCATCTTGCTGTCCTTTATGTTCCCTACAAAGAGCCAAGCCCTTTCTCCCCCAAAAGCCATAAAACCCTTTCCCTCCAACACTTCCCCGCGCTGGGTATTCAATTTGTGCCGCATTAAGAAGCACTTGAGCAGAAATCCCACGCTATTAAGCCGCCTTGTGTGTAACTACAGCCCCATTCCTACACCTGCAGCTCTGAGCCCACCTCTCTGGAGGTTTTCCTTTATTAGTTTTGTGACAGCCAAACGTTTTCTTGGGCGAGAGGGCCGGGGAAACGCTCCTCACCCAGCCGCCCCAGGAACCCGGCCCTTATTGCTTCTGACCTTCCTTTTCAACTGCTCTGCCTGCAGAAATTCAACACTACAGTTGTACCTCGCGGCCCTGACATCAAAATCATTGGCAGGTCTCAGAGAAATCAAGAGCAGGCTGCGCCAGGTTATTAAAGGCTCCAAATGTTCATGTGTTTCATTGGGTCTAGAGGAGGGGGAGAAGGCACTCCTCAAAAAAGCTGAGCTCCTTGGAAACAACAATATTGCATTATTAATTCCTTATTTGGAAGAAAGAACAGCCCAGGTCGTTCCTGTGTGAGATGAAAAGGCTCTGGGTCCATGAGTTATTGCACATTTGGAGCTGTTCATGCTATGCCAGATTAACCCAAAAAAACAATTTATCTGAGGGGAAGGTGCAGACTTTGTTTGTGCACTTTAACTCCTCAGTGAACATTATTTCACACGCCAGAAATTGCATTTTTGTGGGGTTTGGTCATCTCAGGTTGGAGCTGGGATTCCCTGTGGATGCACAGATGAGTTTGGTGCTAACACCAGCTCTGATCGGGGTGTGGAGATCCCTCAGGGCAAACAAAGTGGGGCTAAAACCCAGCAGGGTGAGAACCATCCCTACCAGAAATCAAACATCAGATCAGCCCCAGAAGCAGCATGGAGCGAGTTCATATCCAAATCTATCTGATTTCAGCAATCAAATAACCCCAAACTTCGGGTCCCAAACCCCACGGGCAGCCTGGCCGAGGGCAGGCAAGTGAGAGAAGTGTATCTTTAATCCAGTATTGTTACACTTCCATTTGCTTCTTTGTCAATCTGTTTTTCAAGTCTCAGACCCATGCCAGGTAATGCCCTGAACTGCTTCCAAGCACAACTGCCCCGAAATCCCAAATTCCTTCCAGGAGTGGCACAAGCCCAAGCTCACCCCAAGCTCGGGGCTCTGCTCCCAGCCTCCAGCTGCTGCTCAGGTTTCAGCTGCTCCATGGCAAGGTCACCTCCTGCCTTTGGAGGGCTTTGGGTGCCCCATTTGTCTGTGTGCCTGCTGAACCATTCCTGAGCTCCTGCTCTGCCCTGAGAACCAGAGCTCAGCAAGGGCAGCTCAAAGGCAGGAGGGTTTCCCATGGAAATGAGAAAATTTAAATGATTTTCCCTTCTGAGCCACCAGAAGTGAAGCTCAGAGACAGACATTTGTTCAGAGCTGAAGACAAGGCAAGAGCACAGCAAGAACTGAACTGTCACAAGTTTCAACTTTCAGAGGAGTCTGTGGGAAAGGGAACACTTGGAGCTAAATCTGCAGCTCCTTTAAATAGCAGCAGGTAGCTGGGAGAGGACAATGGTGGAGAAATGGTTCAGGTACCTCTGAGCCACAGTGACTGAACCAGAGAGCTTCATAAAGGAATCCACACCTGAACACCTCCTGCAAAAACACTGGGAAATAAAATCATTGCCTGGGCTCACCAGTGCATCAGGAGCAGGTGTGAGAGGCAGCAGCTTCCCCAGCCCAAAAACCCCAAATCAACCCAAAACTGGCAACCTCAACCCACCTCTGCCTGTTGTGAGGGGTGGGCTGGGACAGAGCTGTGCAATCACCCAGCCCCAAGCTGGAAACATCCTCATGGATTTTCCTTTTGTTCCTCTGAGTGACTTCACAACTTTCCTTGCTTGGCCCCACACCATCACCAGACTCTTTCCAGCCCCAAAGGTCACTGGCAGATGTGGTTACTGGATTGCTTTGCATGTGGCTTGGTTTTTCCCCCTTTTTTAATTAAACAAGCACACACAGACACACAGTTTCCAGCTGTCCTTCCTCCAGACTCCTGGGCATCCTTTCCCTGACATCAGGGACAGCCAGCAGCAGGAGCAGCTGAGGGAAACTCAGCATTTCTGAGCAGCAGAGCTGCAGCCTGGAATGGCACCTGTGCAAGTGTCACACACCTCAATGTGCACCAAAGGTCTCCCAGGAGAAAGGAAACAAAACAGCTCAAAGAAGAGCACAAAGGGTCTAAAAATCCCTTATTTCACGTGAGGGTCACTCAGCTCAGTCCAGCAAGCCCAACCAAGCCCCAGGTGTCACCTGAACCCTTCTGCTCTGGGAAAACCAGCAGGAAGGGTGAGAAAGCACAGGTTTAACTGGGATTTCCCCATCTCCAGCAGAAGATACCCCCCAGGGCATGAGCCCTGAGGAACAGCAGGGTTTGCCATGAACTGTGCCATGGAGCTGTGCTGGGGAGAGCAGCTGGGACCAGGGAGTGCAGCACAGCCAGGGAAAGCTCTCCTGGCCACAGGAAACCCAAGGTTCCTGATGGAAAACCCACCTGATGGGTGGGACCTTGGGCAGCACCGGTCACAGAGCACGGAGGAGATTTCTCCCTGCACTCCCAGCCTGGGGGATTCACCAGGGAACCCCAGCGCTGGGGCAGTGTCCTGAGGCTGGGGCTCCTCTGTCTCCATGGAGCTTCTCCAGCTCAGCCTCCCTGCCCAGCCCCTGCCCCAGCCCCAGCTCCAGCAGGGGATGCAGCAGCCCAGCCCAGCTGGCAAACTCCAAAGGGTTTTCCTGAAAGGAAGGGTCAGAGCCCAGCCCTGCTACCTGCAGCAGCCTGGGGACAGGCAGAAGCTGTGACAGATGATCTCAGCAGGGAACTGCTGTCCCTGCACCACTCTCCCCAGCAAAAACAAACGGGCAAAGAGAAAGAATCAGATGAAAGGGCAGCTCTGCCGGCCTGGCACAGAAGGGACATCTGCCCACGTCCATCTGCCACCAGCCCCACACCCTGGCTTTGTTTTTGGTGGGGTCACTTGTCTGCCATTGTGGCTGCCTGAACTGCCTCCCCAGGACACCAGGGCCAGACAGGGAAAAAGGTGGCAACCACCAGCTCTGCTCAGATGCATCACTAAATTGTCCCATCAGTCACTTGGGAAAGGATTCTCTTTTGCCTCTGCCTTTGTTTTTCACTCTGGCAAGGGCTGGGATCGCTCCCTCCCTGCTTACATGGACGTATCACAGCACCAAAATTCTTCCAAAGGGTTTCCAGCATCCCATGAAAAAAATAAACAAGAAATAAAAACAATCCCAGCTCAGCCAAATGAGCGGAACAGCAACAGCAACAACCTCAAAGTTTTACTGATCCATCTGACCCTGCAGGGAGAACCTCCCCACGAGGCACTGAGCAAGAAGAACCTACACACAAAAAGATCAGGTTGTGTTCTTGTCACTCATTTAAGGTTGGATTAAGTGCTCCTGAAGGCTGCTCCATGTGTCTCCGATTTGCCCAAGTGCCCTGCTCACCCAGGAATGGCAGGAACTGCTGGAAATGGGCTCTGCTGGCTCCCCCGTGCCCGGGATGCCTGGCTCAGTGGGGCTGAGATTTCCATACAAATTGCAAAGCTCCCAAATGGCTTCCTCAGCGCAGGGCCGGGGGTGGAAACGGGAGAATCGTTAATGATTAGTTCCTTATGGCTCCCACATTCTTGAAGCATATTTCTCGCAGTCCCTGGAACACTCCTGCATTCTTGATTGCAAAATGGCAATAAGTGATTTCCTTTAAAAGCCTCGTCTTTTATTGAAATACTAAAAATACCCCACTAGCCCCAGTGCACTGCAGCCTCTCTCTTTCCTGGACAGGCCCCATCAGCCCTGATGTATTCTGTTTTGAAGACAGCAATAAACATTTCAGCATGGGCCGTTCAATGCACTTCATAATAGATCTTGCATTTCCAGTGGAGCCCTCCTAGCACCATAAATCATCTTTACACAGACTTAAGTATGAGAAACTCCAGCTCAAAACCAGCATGGGCTTTTTTTTTCTTTTTAGAAATTAAGAATGGGCACAAAGCAGTCAAGAATTCAATGTGTGACAACTTCAAACACGAAACCACTGGGCTGACCCTGTAAACCAGGGCTGCTGCAATGGTCAGAGCCACACTGTGCACTGCTGCTCCAGTCAATCCACTCGACACAAACCTGCCCTGGTGGGGTGAAAACACTCAGAGAAACTCCCTGCACACCCACTCTACCCAAACAAACACGGCTTTCAGGTCTGGGACACTCTGGCTGCTGCTGATTTCAAAAGCCACAGATGAAGATTAATGACACTGCACGCCTGAACTGCTCCCACACACCCAGAACTCCTCTGGTTTCTCCAGTCCATGCAGACTGGAAGCCCAAACTGTTCTCCCCCCTCTGCTCAGGATGTCTCTCTCCATCTGCTGCAGAGCTTGGAGAAAGCTCAGAGAGAATTCCAGGTACACAGCAAGGAGGCTCCTGCCTGAGCCAGGGAGGCCAGGGAGCTGCTGAGGGACCTCACAGCTGGGATTCCTTGGATGGAGCCCAAGTTGTGCCCATTTGGGAACCCGTGGGAACCCTTGGGAAGGCCAGGGAGCTGCTGAGGGGTCCCACAGCCTGGATTCCCTGGATGGAGCCCCAAGATGCCCCCACAGCCCCAGCTGCTCTCAGGAAGGCTCCTCCCAGCCCACCAAAGCTGCTTTGGGAAGCCCAGCACAGCAGGGACAGAACCCTGGAGTGCGAGATGGATTTTCACCTCAAACACAAAAGGCAAAAAGCCTTGGTGTCCTCCTGGCTGGACCTTTAAACACCCAGGTGAAACGTCCTCGATTTTAACACCAACACCCCTTTGGATTCAGTTCCAGCCCAGTTTCTGCTGGGTGCAGCCTGCCTGGAGAATTCTTGACACACATACAGCTGTTGTTTTGTTGGGAATCGTGTTTTCACAACTCAAAGAACAATCCTGCTTTTAGAAACTTGCTCAACCTTTGGCAATGCAGCCTAATCAGCAGAGAAACTGCAGAAAGCAGCAACCAAATCCTCCTTATTAATACCATTTACAGCTGCTAACAACTCCAAGAACCTTCTAGAAATGCCAAGGGAAACAGGGTGGGTGAAACAATCCCTTGCAAAGCACTGAGCCAATATACACAAGAATTGTGATAAGAAATTAGGTTTGACTTGCACAATCACTTTAAAAGGTTTTGGAAAATAGAGTCAGAAGAGCAGGAGGCTGATAAAATAACAGAGTTCAGTAGCAATGCAAAAATTTCATGCAGATGAAGTGGGGAATTCAATCCTTGCTGAATTCTTGACATCATTTAGATGTTAACAGAAGTTTCTTCCCCAAAAAAAGAAGGCAAGGCATCTTCAAAGCCCACACACAGATCCCTGACTCCTATATGCAGAGTACTACACAGAACTATTTTGGGTTTGGACGACTGCATTGTCTCATGTGTCAGGATGACTATTTGATTTTCTTTTATTCTTTAATTTCAGCCTCGAGCAGAGCCAAACCTGCACAATTTATGCACGTGCAGTGCAAGAGGTCCCCTCTCATTTTGTGTCAAAAAAAAGAAAAAAAAGAAGAGAGAGGAGGAAGGAAAAACCACAGCATCATTTCATCCCCGTGCCTTCCTAAAACCTGAGAAGTTTATGGGCTCTTCACTCCAGGGCCCTGCTTTGCCTCCCCACAGGACAGCTCCAGCTGCCCCAGCAGCTGCACAAAGGAAATGAGGAAATCACTCTGGGAACGGCGTGCTGGGGACACCCGGCACGGGTGACAGGAGCAGGGTGACACTGCTGTGTCACTGCTGTGTCACTGTGTCACTGTCATTGTGTCACTGCTGTGTCACTGCTGTGTCACTGTGTCACTGTCACTGTGTCAACTGTGTCACAGCTGGGAACAGCGTGCTGGGGACACCTGGCACGGGTGACAGGAGCAGGGTGACACTGCTGTGTCACTGTGTCACTTTCATTGTGTCACAGCTGTGTCACTGTGTCACTGTCACTGTGTCACTGCTGTGTCACCATGTCACTGTATTACTGTGTCACCATGTCACTGTGTCACAGCTGTGTCACTGTGTCACTGTGTCACTGCTGTGTCACCATGTCACTGTATTACTGTGTCACTGTGTCACAGCTTGTACTGTTCACTGTTGTCACATGTCACTGTATTACTGTGTCACCATGTACCGTGTCACACTGTGTCATTGTCACTTGTCACTGTGTGTACCATGTACTTATACTGTGTCACTGTGTCACAGCTCTGCAGCCCCAGCAGAGCCCTGGCAGAGCCTGCAGAGAGCAGCACGGGCTGGAACCTTCCCTGGTGCCTCTGACGTTGTTGTGTCCCCTCCCTGGCAGTGCCCAGGGCCCGGCTGGGCAGGGCACAGTGGGAGGTGTCCCTGCCATGGCTGGGGTGCCACTGGATGTCCCTCCTCTAAGGTCCTTCCCAACCCACCCCACTCCAGGATTCTATATTTTGCATCACATTTTCCTTATGGAGAACATTTCCCCTTTTCAGCTCCTTAAGGTTATTCCCAGATATGTGTGGGGGCTGACAGACAAAAAAGGTAAATATATAAAATTAAGGGGAAAAAATATCTGTGTAAGGATTGGAGCCTGTATCAAACAAACAACCAGCATGAAAATACTTGGGAGCCATTAGCTGCCTGATTTACTAATTTCTTTTTTTTTCCTGGAGTCTAATCCTACGGTTAAATCTACAGAGCTTTTCCCCTCACACTTGTAGGGGGAGAAGAAACCCCCCCAGCAGGGAGGCACACAAATCTCCCTGGACCATTTGTCTGAGTGCTGCTCTGCCCAAAGCCAGGATGCTGCAGCTGCTTTTGCAATAGCTCTGTTTTGATAGAATTACCAGCACTGTCCCTTATTAATCATGTTGCCACTACAGGTCCCTCTGGAGCATTTGCTTAGCCCATACTTTTCCAAACTCTTCCAGTTTCCTCTGCATTTATTAAAAGATGACCACAGTTAAAGCAAACCCCTGCTACTACAGAACAGAAGGGAAAAGAAGAGGGGAGAGAGGGAAAATCACCTTTAGCCATGGCTTTTCCTCTATTCCCAGAAGAACCTCCCCCAAAGCACGGGGCTCAGTCTTTGTCTCCCTGGCTGTTTAAGGTAGCATTAAGATTCAAGGAACACTTCCCTGGATGCCACTGTTTGAGCTGGGATCATTGGAAGAAATTTGGAATTGGCACAACCCCTGAGTGCCCACAATCCCTGAGCTCCTGCAAGTGCTGCAGAGCCAGGCTGGAGTGCTCTGCTGGCACGGAGGGCACTGCTGGGCATGGAGGGCACTGCTGGGCACGGAGGGCACTGCTGGACATGGAGGGCACTGCTGGACATGGAGGGCACGGAGGGCACTGCTGGCATGGAGGGCACTGCTGGGCACGGAGGGCACTGCTGGACATGGAGGGCACGGAGGGCACTGCTGGGCATGGAGGGCACTGCTGGCATGGAGGGCACTGCTGGACATGGAGGGCACGGAGGGCACTGCTGGGCATGGAGGGCATGGAGGGCACTGCTGGCATGGAGGGCACTGCTGGACATGGAGGGCACGGAGGGCACTGCTGGCATGGAGGGCAGGGCAGCTCCCGGGGTCCCTGGGCAACCCCTAGAACCCTGCCCTTCCCCAGGGCCCTGCTCTGGGGCTGGCAGCACCATGGATGTGGGACTGACCTGAGCTGACCTCCAGCCCCTGCCCTGCTCCCGGGAGGCTCCGTGTGTGCCACGGATCAGCCACGGATGCAGGAGAGTTCTGCTCCTGCCAGTGCCCACTTCCCACGCCAGACCTGGAGGATGCCATCACTGCAGGAAGGTTCTGCTCCTGCCACTCTGCCAGTGCCCTTTTCCTACCCCAGACCTGGAGGATGCCACAAATCAGCCACAGCTTGGGGAGGGTTCTGCTCCTGCCAGCTCTGCCATCCCCTTTTCCTACCCCAGACCTGGATGATGCCATCACTGTGGGAGGGTTCTGCTCCTGCCAGTCCTTGTTTCCCACCCCAGACCTGGATGATGCCACATATCAGCCACAGCTTGGGGAGGGTTCTGCTCCTGCCACTCCTCGTTTCCCAGCCCAGAGCTGAGGATGGGCTCCCAAGGAAGGGGATCTGCAGTGCACACAAAACGCTGCCTAGGAAAGCTTCCCACCGACTCCACGTGGGCTCTGACTGGGAAGATCCCCATCTATCCCCCAGATTTCACATTGTTTTGAGGACTCTGCTGTCTGCAAAGCATTAACTCCAACCAAGTGATACAATTCTGCTAAAATTACACTCCTAAGCCACATCTTTCTGAGTCACAGAACAAATATGCCTGTGCAATTGAAATAAAACCTGCACAGTTTCACAGTTTCTCCAGTGCTTCAGCCTCTCCTTCTGCCTCTGCTCCCACCAAGGCAGCACAGGCTGACGACGTATCACAGAGCCCATCTCCAAGCAGGAATTCCACTCACAGGGTTTGGCTTTAGGAGTAGGCCAATTAAAAACAGAGATGAGGGGATGCTTATCCTTTTATTTTTAGCACAATCAAGGTCTGGTGGGAGGGAATCCTAATAAAATTTTAAAGGGAACACTTCTAATGGAGCATCCTTAATTTTATAATGAAGAGGTGGATGCAGTGATTAGTTTCTGCTTACTAGCAGCTTTTTTTTTTTTTTTGCTATTTTGATATTGTTCACTGTGGTTTTCATGGCTTTGAGGGGAGGTTTTTAGCAGGACCAGCTGCCAAGAACATCTCCCAGTTAGCTGCTTTGGTCATCAGTCAGTAGCTGCAGTTTCTATCTGCAAATCCAATAATTCCAGAGCTACCAAACATCATTTTCCCTCAAGATTAGTTTTGGTGGAGAAAAACACCCTTTGGAAGGCAAACCAATTTTTTTTTTTTAATTTAAGTATTTTAGCTATCAAAACACATGGTGCAGCCTGGAGTGGAGCTGCCCATAAAAGCTCTGCTCCTCAGCCAGCCTGCCGGTGAACATGGGAAAGCAGCAGCTCCAGCTGCTCCAATTAACTCCCAGCACCTTCCCCGGAGCCCAGACAATCCCGGGCTGCTTGTCATGCAAACAGCCTGGGAGCTGCATTCTCCAGAGCAGGGTAAGGGACTGAGTTAAGCAGATTACTGGGGAAGGAGTCACACTCAGCAGCTTTATGAGACGATTAGACCCTGGGAAATTCACACCCCAAATCCCCCAGCCCTGACAGAGCACACTTGCTCCAGGGCTGATCCCCAGCTCCAGGATCCAGCTCAGTCAGGAACCTCCCTGGCAGCACCAAACATTCCCTTCGCAGTGAACTTCCACCAGCTCTTCCCCCAGCCAGAAAGGGAGATTCTGATAAAATTGTACAGGGGGAGAGGTGGCAGCAGCGTTTAGCAAGGCAGCAGCTCGTGCTGAAACAACTGCTCAGAAAGAGCTGCTCTCCCTCTCACCAGCGGGTTTGGAGAGAGGCTGGCACCAGCAGCATCACCCAGAGCATCACCCAGAACATCACCCAGAGCCCCCCTGGGCTGGCACCAGCAGCATCACCCAGAGCATCACCCAGAGCCCCCTGGGCACCTGGGGCTGCAGGGAGAGCAGCAATGCCCTGCCCTGGGCACTGAATAAACCCAACACAGCACCAGCAGCAGCTCCTGCAGCCCACACAGGGGAAATGATCCCACTGTGACAGGAGATCCCCAGCTCTGGGCACCTGGGGCGCTGAGACCCCAGCAGGGTCTGGCTGCCCCATGGCAGAGGGGAGATGCCCCTGCCTGCACAAACCATGGCCTGGCAGAGCACTGAGGGTGCCATTCCCTGCCTGCAGAGCTGGCACAGGGGCTCAGGGTGCCATTCCCTGCCTGCACAGCTGGCACAGGCACTGAGGGTGCCATTCCCTGCCTGCAGAGCTGGCACAGGGGCTCAGGGTGCCATTCCCTGCCTGCACAGCTGGCACAGGGGCTCAGGGTGCCATTCCCTGCCTGCACAGCTGGCACAGGGGCTCAGGGTGGCATTCCCTGCATGCAGAGCTGGCACAGGGGCTCAGGGTGCCATTCCCTGCCTGCAGAGCTGGCACAGGGGCTTAGGGTGGCATTCCCTGCCTGCACAGCTGGCACAATCCTGACTTTCTGCCAGCTCATGGCACCATGAGGAGTGACAGGTTCTGGGAGAGGCTGTTCCAGACAGGGCTTTGTGATACTTCATGGAACAAAGGACTCTGAGTTTAACAGGATTATTATTGCACAGCACTATTATTGCACAGCACTGTTATTGCACAGCATTATTCAGCAGCCCCCACGATCTGAAGCATTACAAACCCCCCTTTTCTGGATCTGTAGAAAGGAAAGGTGTAACCCCCTCACTCCAGAGAAGGTGAGTGTGCCAAGAGCTCTCCCTCCTACCTGGGGTATTTTTATCAGAGATGTCTCTAAAAATACTTCTCAAAGAAAGTCTCTTATGCAAGAATTAGACAGCTCAAGACCCCAGAAGTGCAGTCTAGCTCCACCAAAGGAGACTCCTCCAGCAGGGATGGTCTCACCCTGGTACCAATGGGACAAAGGGCACAAACCCCGTGGGCAGCCTGACAGAAGGGCTCATCTGCATGGTGGGACAGCTCTGAAAGGAAAGCACAAGGCTGAGTGCTCCTGCTGAGAGAGCTGAGGTTGTTCAGCCTGGAGAAGGCTCCAGGGAGAGCTCAGAGCTCCTCCAGGGCCCCCAGGACAAGGCCTGGAGGGATAGACACAGGGAATGGCCTCAAGCTGAAGGAGGGTAGGGTTAGATGGGAAATTAGGAACAAACTGTGCCCTGGCAGGGTGGGCAGGCCCTGGCACAGGTGCCCAGAGCAGCTGTGGCTGCCCCTGGATCCCTGGCAGTGCCCAAGGCCAGGCTGGACACCGGGGCTGGGAGCACCTGGGACAGTGGGAGGTGTCCCTGGGACAGTGGGAGGTGTCCCTGCCATGGCAGGGGTGGCACTGGCTGGGCTCTGAGGTCCCCTATCCAATCCAAACACTTCTGTGAGTCTCTGAAGACTGAAGAGCAGAAATCACACATTTCCTGCCTCCCTGATCCCCATTTATTTCTTGACTAATGCTGAATGAAGGCATGAAAAGGAGATGGGGTCCCCCCATCCCATCCCCATCCCCATCCCCATCCCCATCCCCATCCCCATCCCCATCCCATCCCATCCCCATCCCCATCCCCATCCCCATCCCATCCCATCCCATCCCATCCCATCCCATCCCATCCCATCCCATCCCATCCCATCCCCATCCCATCCCATCCCCATCCCATCCCCATCCCATCCCCCATCCCCATCCCATCCCCATCCCCATCCCCATCCCATCCCATCCCATCCCATCCCATCCCATCCCATCCCATCCCTGCCAGCCTCATTAGGGATGCCCAGCATCACCCTGCAGACAAAGCCACAGCAAACAAAGTGTGGGGAGAAGGGGGAAGGGGGGGAAGGGGATTTTTTCCCTTTTTCTGCAAAGAAAGGAGTGTGGAGGAATTCCTCATTCACTGATCTGGAGAATGCATTAATATCCCAAGTGTTGGCACGGCCCCCCGTGCTCGGGGGACCAACAATGACTCCGAGTCTGGGATCTTCAAATAAACCCCCCCTGCTGTCATGGCCACCAGGAAAGAGAATAACAGCAATATTAGCTGACCTTCATCTTCTTGTTTCCCCAGACCTGACTGCTAGACCTCTGTTTGCCTGTTACTAGGATTTCTTGGCTGAAAAATGTGAGCATTTCCTAGACGATAAAGAGGCAGTTTATTAGGTAAATAAACCAGGCCCTGAGCAGCCTCTGCTGCCTGATAATGAGGAGGGAAGGAAAGGCCCAGACCTCCCTGCACCACCTAAAATAACCCCAATCAGGGCTCTCTGGCTACCACCACACGCAGATTTTTCAACAGACAGTTAATGAACAAGAGAAGGTCATTCCAGCCCAGCCAACTTGTGCTCAAAACCATTTGCTGAGAACACTACAGGCCATAAAAATCCCAGCAGGCACTGTCTGTATCCTATAAAACTGTCCCTCTGTGGAAGCAGATAGCAGTTTAAAATAAGTGTATTCTTTCAGGCTCCTGACAAAAGGAAGATGTTTACAGAGGAGAGCCTGGGGACACCCTGCACCATCCCCTGCTTCCCTCAGCCCCAGGAGCCACAGTGACAATCATCATTAATTATCAGGCACACAACAACCCCAGGGTGAGGTGCAAGCCCACAGCACCTCCCTCAAAAGGCTGCTGCAAACTGCAGCCAAGTTTTCCAAGTTTTCCCAATGCACCTCGCAGATAAATGCAATAACCAGGCGGATTCAGAAAGCGTGGCTTGCAAAATGAAACTTCACTGAAACAGAGCCAGTGGCACCACTCTCCTTGCCAAAAGAGAGATGTTCTGGTGCAGGATTTTTGATTGTTTAGGAGATGAGTATTACACAGGAGCTACTGTGTGTCCCAGTCCATCTGTGATACAACACAACCTCAATGCAGCCAGTGCCCCACGAGCCACAGCCCCACACCCACAGAGCCCAGAGCCCCCAGAATGTCACACCAAGGCCACTGGCACAGGCTGACCATCCTGCAGAGAAGCAGCCAGGCTGCACATTCCAGCCCAGACCTGGCTCCTGCCACCAGCTCCCAGCTGGGCTCACAAACAGCTGTGACATTCCAGGGTCACTGCTCTGCTTCCCCCAGCAAGGTCACTGCAAACAGCAGCTCCAGGGTGGCACAGCAGCTTCAGTGTGAGCCCTGTCACCCTGTGTGACATCCAGCACCCATCCCCTCCATGTGACACTGAGCAAAGGGTGCAGAGCCCACCTGGAGCCTGGGCGAGCAGACAGGCAGCCCAGGTGACAGTGACATTGAAGGGATCTCCCCCAGGGCTGCACAAAAATCTCCATTTTCACCTCAAGTCAGGACATTTCCTAAAGCAACAGCAGAGCTGACCAATCCCCCACAAGGGCAGGGCTTTCCTGCTGCTCTCCCCATGAGGACACTGCTCCTCCAGCCCACTGGCACCATGGCAGGAGTTCCACTGCACTTCTGCAAAACAAGGAAGTATTTGAGATCCCAGCCCCTGTTGATTTACATCCCCGGGTTCTGCTGGGATCAGCATCCTCCACACATCTCAGAAAGCCCTGAAGAGACAACACAACCACTTGTCCCCAGCAGCCTCATTTCCCCCTGACCACATCCTCCGTGCATTGTTGTGGCCCTGCAGTGCCCAGGGCTGGGCAAGAGCAATTCCAGATGCTGCCCCTCGCTCTGCTCTGGCCTTGGCAAACACAAAATTCCAGATGCTGCCCCTCTCCCTGCCCTAGGCAAGCACAAAATTCCAGATGCTGCCCCTCTCCCTGCCCTGGCCTTGGCAAACACAAAATTCCAGATTCTGGCCCCTGGGCCTGCCTGGGCACTGCATGCTCAGCCCAGCTCTGGCTGGGGGATCCAGGGTAACACCCCAAGGGAGGCTGCAAAAGGCTCATTCAGGAGCCAAAGATGAAGACAGAATTTCAGTCTGCAGGAATCACTACAAACCTTTGACCCAGATGATTTCCCCCCTGATTTGGGTTTGAACGTGGCACGAAATCCCCGAGCCTGAGCACCGTTGGATTTCAGCTCCAGATCAGGGAGAGCAATTATTTTGTCATTGAGCACATTAGGAAAGAAAAGGCAGAAGGAGGCAAGTTTGAGCCTCTTTGGTAATGTACAAATTAACACATTTCATCACTGTTTTCAGAAATATAAATTAATGATTTAATTCTGCAACACATATCCTTGGAAACCGAGCTGTAAGCAGTCGCGCTCGGATGTTTCACACAATTCCATTTTCTCAATATTGAAATCCAATTAATTGCTTGGCCTTTTGCAGTGATGGGCAGCTTGGGTGAGCAGGGTGCCCAGGGGCTTATTTAGCACCAGATTTGCAGGATCCCACTACGTGGGCTGACAACAGCTGCTCTAAATCTCCTGCTAGGTATGAGCAGGCTCTGATGAGGTTCAGTCTGTTTGAACAGCTGCATATGCAAATGTAATTAAGAAGATCTCGATTGCCTTTTGCTCCCCCTCTCTGTGTCTCCTGATGAGGAGGGATGGCATTTCACTGCTCCAGGCTTCAGCCTCTGCCTGACTGACACCTCGGCCTGGCCCAGAAAGCTCTCACTCTGGGCTGTGCCATAAACAAGGAAGGCAGGAGTGATGCACCCCTCACCCTGAGCCTCAGCAGGACAGGTACCCCAAAATCAGGGATCCCAGAAATGCCACTCTGGGGTGTCCCTAAAGCCAGGAATGGAGGCAGGAGTGATGCACCCCTCACCCTGAGCCTCAGCAGGACAGGTACCCCAAAATCAGGGATCCCTCCAGAGCCAGAGGGGAACTGCAGCACCCACACAGCTGCCACCCACAAAACATAGGGAAGAAACAGCTCTGAGTATCCCCAGGTCTGAGCAACCTGGGCAGGATGGAGGCTCCAGAGCAAACCAAGGCTAATTAGAACAGGAAGCCAAAAATTAAAGAGGGTAAAAACCACTGGGAGTGCACTGAGAGGAAATCAGATCACACAGGGCTAACCAGGTTAGCTGGTCAGACAGTGAATTTTGTAGACAAAGGAAGTGACAGATCCTACCCACACAGACTTCAGCAAAGTGATGCAGCCCCAGATGGGAAAGCCTGGAATGAAAACCTGGGGATCAGCAGAGCTGGAAGGGCAGGAAACTGGTGAGAGGGGAAGTGGCGTTGAAAGAAGGAGCAGAATGGATGGAGGTCACTGGCAGAGCTCCTCCAGGAATGGTCAGCAGGCTGAGCTTATTAAATGTTTTTATTAATGACCTTGGCACGAGAAGTGAGTGTGCTAATGAAATCTGCTGCTGACACAAAGCTGGAAAGCAGCAGCAGCACACAGGAAAGCTGGGACTGGAAAAGGGAAAAAAATGGGAAACTGTGAAGATGAATGGAGAAAGGGTGAAATTCCACAGGATGGGAGAGGAAGCCACGCTCTGGGGACAAACAATAGTTTTTGCTGGGAGTTGGAAAGAAAATGAACTCGAGTGGAAAATGTTCAAGAGTGAGAAAGGCCCAAGCAAGCAGCTCAAACCAAAATGACTGAGGCATCAACGTGCTGGACTTGCAGTATGTCCAACAGCCAGAGAAGAGCTGGAGCTGCTGGACAAGCCAGGTTACAGGGTTTACAGAAACCCAGGGCTGTGAGCAGCCCCAGGCATGCTGCACTTGATTCCTGTGCTTAAACATCCAAAAGGTTTAAGTAGGAAGGAGTATTAAAAAAAGACTTGGCAGAAACCAGATTAATTCAGGAGATTAAAATGTAAAGACAGTTGTTCAGCCCTGCCAAACAAAGCTGGGAGGGCACACTGAGGGATCTCCTGGACACACACATTTGAGGGAAAAAATAAAAAAGAGGAGAGAACTATTCAGGACAGCAGAACAAGGGCTGCACGTGGGCATCATGAAGTATCCCTGACAGGTCCAGGCTAGAAATAAGTTTATGA
The DNA here is from genome assembly GCF_901933205.1 of Camarhynchus parvulus. Lineage (NCBI taxonomy): Eukaryota > Metazoa > Chordata > Aves > Passeriformes > Thraupidae > Camarhynchus > Camarhynchus parvulus. The sequence goes on from NC_044588.1 coordinate 6,843,471, forward strand.
CCATTTCAGCCTTCCAATAGGAGTAATGGGGGGGAAAAAACAAGCTTGTTCTCAGAAATTGATCCTGAAGGGATCCTCTGACCCAGAAGGTCCCATCTTTTCCTGCTCAACACACACAGGGCTGACAGCACCAGGACATGCTGTGCTTCCACCTGGGACTCATAAAGCAAATCCAAACCACCTTTCTTTTACAAAAAAACCCTTTTTATGACTGCTTAGGTCCATCCTCTTTCATCAGCTGAATCCATTCCAACACCTCAGCACCAGCAAATATTTGAGAAGTGAATACAGTGAGTGTGAGGAGGAGGAGGAAGAGGAGGCAGAGCAAGGCCAGGAGCTGGCTGGAGGGCACAGGGGCACTGCAGGAGTGGGCACCAGGCTGGGACACTGCCACCAGGCTGGGGACATTGCCCCCAGCACAGTCCCCTCTCAGGAAAACATCTCAAGAGCCAGGCCAAGAGACGTCATGCCACCAGAGGCTGGACAGGTGACTCAGAGCAGGGCAGTTGTCAGGGCAGCTCTGACAGGGAGGAATATCAGAGTAACCTCTGCAAGAGTCAGATTGCAGGAAAGGCTGATTTCATGGCAACTGAACCAGCTCCTCCTCCCCACTGAGCAAAAAACAAATGGATGGGGACTTGCTCATCTAAACACACAGGAAACGTCAGAGGAACAAACCTGAGCAGCTGCCATTGTAATTTATAAAACAAATTAAATCCACGGCAAAAATAAGCAAAACTTAGAACAGAGAGATCACAGAACCTGGCAGGAAAAGGCCCCAGCCTGCATGAATCATTATTTTCTAGAGGAAACCTTATATAATCCAAGCTACCCTGTTTTAAAACAAACCAAACCTTCCAAAAAGTCCAATGAACGGGTTTAGCAAAGCTCTGGTTTTCATTCAGGTGTTTTGGGAAGGTTAAAACAAGTCACCCACCTGGTGCAGATTAATCTGCTGCAGTTTCCACCCTGCCCTTGGCACCCCCAGCCCCTCCCTGGGCAGGAGGGGAGCTGAGCCCTCACCTGGCCTCAGGGAGGTGCTTGCATTGCATTGCCACCTGCTGGAACAGCAGGAAAGCAGGGACAGGGACAAACTGCTCTGTGCTCCCCAGGACACAGCTCCTGCCCCAGGAGGGACCTGCTGAGCCTGCTCCTCACTCTCATTTATCTGAGAGGGCAGAGGGGTGCACACAGGAGAACGAGGTCTGCTGCCCTCAGGCTGCTGGGAACGGGATGGACACAGACTCACCCGCTGGAAATAAAAGCTCCCTCTTTTCTTTTTCTGCTTGTTTTTACTGGGACAAAGTCATGGTTTTCTGCGCTGCTTCCCCAGGAAACAAGAGCAGCAGGAGAACACAGAGAGGGACTGGGGTGGGAGCAGCAGTGCCCAGCTCCCCTCCCCAGAATCCATCCTTCAGCAGGACCTGAAGCGTTTCTGACCCCACACATGGCACAGCTGAGGTGCAACCACCTCTGCACAGGTCATGTCTTTGGACCTTTTCGACCTTGTATGTAGCTTAGAATTTTGCATTCTACTAGTGTGAGGAAAGCTACTGTGATTAGGATTGGTAGGGCATAGGAGAGGGCTATGATGAGGTTAATTAGAAGTGGGTAGTTGGTCATGGGAGGAAAGGTGGTTTGGGTTAAGCTAGGGAGAGGATTTGAACCTCTGATTTAAAGGACTTAAGCCTTTTGCATTTTCCGAGCTCTGCCACACTACCTGGTCCTTTTCTTGCACAGGTGGCATGAGCACCCCAAATCCCCTTGGCTGCTCCAGACACAAACATTGAGGATGTTCTTATCATAGCCAAAGCCTGGCTTAACCATCCTCTCTACTCATGGTCTTTAGGGAAGTAACCAAACAAAAAATCCCACTGCAAAACTGAAGGATGGGGGAAGGTTACCCCAAAAGCACCAAACCCCTGGTTCCCCCAGCATCTCTACATTAATTACACTTCAAATTATTTGCAAATTTTTAAATGCAGTTCTTAAGAGGATGTTCTAAGGGTTAAAGTTTCTAATAAAACCATTTATTGAGAAATGGTTAGTGAGTGTTACTCTGCAGAAAGCCCTAGAGGTGCCCAGACTGGCAGAGAGAGGACAAAGCAGCCCAGGAGCAGCCGAGGCGAGGCTGAGAAGGCAGGACAGTGCACAGAGCCATTCCTGGGGCAAAGCTGGTGCAGGCAGCCTGGCACTTGACTGATGGGCTGGGTGAACACCCTGCTGAAAGCTCAATGCAAATTTCTGAAATCTAAGAATCTTATATGTCCCAGCACCCCTGCTAATGCCCAGCACTCGCTGGGAAGGGAGAAAACAATGCCAGGCACTGTGCAAACATTTGCCTGCGGATGACTGATGATTTTCAACAATAATTTCATAAATGCAGAGGCTGGAGTCCATCCCGTGGTTATCCCTGCACTGCAATCCTGGGAGTGCCCAGTTCCACCAGTGTGGGGCTGCCTGAGGCCACTGGGGAGACAGGACAGCCTTCCCTGGGCATGGCAGGGGCTGCCACTGTCAGCAGCTCTGGGACAGCCAGAAAAATGGCTCTGAAAATCGGCTGTGAACGGAACAAACCCCCCAGGAGCAGCTGAGGGCTGTGCCAGGCTGAGGGAATGCCCAGGGCACAGCCCCAAGGGCAGCACTGGGCTCACCACAGGGCACTGGGAACAGCCCCACAGCTGGAAATGGGGTTTGCATGAGAGGCAGATGTTGAAATATTGATTAAAGCTGGGCTTCACCAGCAATCCTTTGATTTCCTGATGATACTGGCTGCTAACAAAGACACACCCATTAATGCATGACATTCCTGCTTGTAAAACAGGGATTATTCCATTATTGCAGCCAGGGTGCTCTGCTCGTATCCACAGCCCCTGGCTCCAGCACAGGCACTCAGCAGCAGAATAAAAAGACATCACCATTTCAAAAAGGAGGGGAAAACACATTACCAGCCACAGCTGGAGCAGAGGGGAGACGGGTCTGGGGGAGCAAGGGGGAGGGCTGAGCACTCACCCTGCTTTGAATCCAAAGCAAGGCACCAAACCCAGAGAGTTACTGAACTTGATCAATGTAATTTGATCAAATTTAAATGATAAACAAGCACTCTGGCAGGGTCCCCTGGCAGGTGCCAGTTTTCCTGCTGCTTGGCCTCGTTCCAGGGATAATCCCATGCACAGGGAGGGTATTTCTGACCCCAGTGCACCAGTTCATCCCAGTGCCAGGACGAGGGTGGAAGGGGATGGGAGGAATGCTGCTGACGCCTGTGTCCTCAGCATCGCTGCTGCACAGCTCACGCCTGGGCAGGAGGAAGCAGCCAGCTGAGGCAATTTGGTGTTTGCTTACGCCCAAATTGTTATGCAAACACAGGAAGACCTATGGGAGCAGAGGGAGCAGGCACCAGAGGCTGCACTTCTCACCAAAGCCAAATGTTTTTCAATGTGCAAAGGGTGAGAGAGGTCACCCCCAAGGAATCCAGGCCAGGATCCTCCCAGCCTTCCTTCTCCCATCCTCCTCCTCCTCCTCTGAAATTCCCCAGGCAGCCAGGATGGGCTTCCCCAGTTAAAGAGACAGCCTCATCATCATGCAACATGTCTGGGGCTGCACTTGCACGAGGAACCCAAAAATGGGGAGAAATCCCCCCTGGACCCCGTGGGACTGACTCCCTGCCCACCCCCATCCCAAGCTGGGCTGCCCTGGACTCGTGAGGAAAACGAAGCCACAGGAATTAAGGGGAGACCCCAAAGGCACACAGGGCTACTCAGCATCATTCAAGTGCACTCAGTTTTAAATTAAACCCATCTTGCATCAACATCCAAGATCTAAAATAAAAGAGTCAGTCGTGAACTCTGCAGTCACGCCTTTAATTCCAGCTGCAGTTGGTACGGGAGAGCTCAGAGACAAATGACTCTGACAAGTCAACTTTAACCTCCAGAAGAAGCCACAGGTTTTCATCAGCCTCCATCAACCAAGCTTCCAAAACCTTATCACGGATGGAGAGCCAAATAAATCCCTGGAGTTGTCAGTGCTGCAAAGATGCTTCCCTGCCAGTGAGAGCTGGGGAGCTCTGCAGGCAGAGCCTCACTGCACAGAGGGAAATCTGCCACCAGCCACAGCCAGGCTGGGATCACCTCAGCCCTTGGATTCCTCCTCACTGGGCTACATAAACCCAGTTTCAGCAACTTCTGAGTCAGAATTCTGTAGAGCACTGCGAGTCTTTTGGAATGACAAAAACCACAAAAGCTGCTCCAGACCTGAACTGGCACCACCTCCCCAGGGACTTCATCCCCCAGTCAGTCACTCTCCCACACAAAGACACTTTCTCCACCATCCACAGCATCCAGCATCCTCTCCTGGTGAGAGCTCCAGCCCTCAGCCCTTCACCCAAACCTGCCTGTGGATATCCCTGTCCTTGGCTCTCCGCAGAGCGAGGCCAGTTTAGTTTAGCAGCTTGCACATCACTGCAGGGGTCACCAGGAAGGATTTCATGCCTGGCAGGCTCTGAGTGCTGCTGGGCTAGGAGCTCATTCCTGCAGGACACCCCAGGAACGCCCCTGCAGCCCCACTCCCTGCTGTGCCAGCTTTGTGAGAGCTGGTAGCAAGTTTGTGTAAAGCTAATTAACATGCACCGCTCTAATTTCAAACCGTTTCTTACAATCAGGACATTGTGCAAGGCTGGAGTCAAATGGCTGAAGGGAATTAACTGCACCAGCACTTCAGCCCAGCCAGCCAGAGCTGCTGGAGATGTGTGGAGTGCTGGATTGTGTCTGTGAAAGAAGCTGTCCTCGGGGGGGAGCATTGCACAGCAATTAGCAACAGTTAATAACTGCACATCCTCAGTGAACAACTGCCCTGGTGATGCCTCAGGTTCAGCTTTTCTATTTTTCACATTCTGTGCTGCCTAGGTGTGCAGTTCTGAGCTTCACATTATAGGATGCTGAGCTCTGTGCACAGAGCAGGGAGACAAAACAATTCCTGCTCCAGCTGGGCACCAAGGACAAATGATCCAAATCTCAGCCCCAAGAGCACAAACACCGTGGGCTGGAGAGAGAAAAACAAGCAGGGTGGGACTGCAGGGGCTAAAGCTGGAATGGGACAATGAACTGCGAGATGCAAATGGAGCAGAACTCATCCAAGGGAGAGACCCCGTGCCCAGCCGTGCATTTTGGGACCATTTTGGTTCATCTTGGGTGCAGCCCTGGCTGGGCTCTTGTGCTGCCCAAGGTGGATCCATGGAGGAGATGCTTTGAATAAATCCCTGCTTTATTCTGTAACTCTGCCCAGCCTCTGCTCCAGCTCAGCCCCCAAGGCAGCCCTGGCTGGGTGTTTGCCCTGCACCCCTGGGTGTTTCCCTGCACCCCTGGGTGTTTGAGCTGCAGCCCTGGCTGGGTGTTTGCCCTGCACCCCTGGGTGTTTGCCCTGCAGCCCTGGGTGTTTCCCTGCACCCCCGGGTGTTTCCCTGCAGCCCTCTCCTACCACAGGACGTGGATTTCCTCTCCACCGCCTGCACGTGCCGTGTCTGGCTGCGCAGCCGCCCATCCGTGCTCTCCACCAGGCTCGTCAGGTCATCGATGATCTCTGGGGAAAGAGGAACAGAACATCAAATCTGAGCCCACAGCACCTCTGCCCAGCCTCCCTCCTGCTGAAAGCCCCAGAATGGAACCAGCTGCATCCCCTAGCGGGACACACCAGCACCCACATCACTGAAAGGTCCAAATCCTGGGAGACAGCACACCAGAGACTGCAGATTCAGCCCAGTGCTCCACTGCTGGAGTGGAGGAGAAAGTACAACCTGAAGTCGAGGAAAAAATACATCCTGAAACAGCTAGGAGGGCAGGGAGGACAGGATGGTGGCAGCCACAAAGCTGAGGTGAGCCAAAGTGACGGGATTAGTGCCTGTGCTATAGGAAATCTGAATTTCAGTCCCTGGAACAGCATCTCAACCCTTGGTCATGGCACCATCACTAAACCACATCCACCAGCTTCATAAAGGCTTCTGGGAGCACCCAGTGCAGCCCTGACCACGCCACCACTGAGGTGACAAACCCTGTCTTGGTTCCCTCCTGGAGCTGTGGGGCTGGCAGCTCTCCCTGCAGCCCAGAAAGTCCTCTGGGAAAAGGAAAGCAGGCAAAGCTTCCCCTACATCAAACTTTAAGAGAGGAGAAAGGAAAACTTGAAGCGAAGCCACCCTCAACCTCCTGTAACTGATGGCTTTAATTTTGTCATGGCAAGCAGATATGGTACAAGGCTGACACTGAGAGTGCTCGATGGGATGGCTCAAAGTGAAAAGCCACATTCAGGCAGTAAATTTCCCTCTCAGTGCCTGTTACGCTCTGATTGCCCTGGAACACACAGCAAGTGCTCCTGGAGCCTGCACACACCAGGTCTGGCTGCCCTCAGCCCTGCAGGTAGGAGAGGCTTCCTCTGTGCACGACAGATCAGGAGAGGACAGCAGCCAAGCCCTGAGTGCTGCTGCACAGCCTCTCGCTCTGGTTCCACTTCAGCACCCTGCCCACTACTGATCCTGGTCTCTGTAAGCCCTGCCTGCCTCTGAGCCAGGCTTAGGGACAGTGCCTGTGCCTGGTCTCTGTAAGCCCTGCCTGCCTCTGAGCCAGGCTTAGGGACAGTGCCTGTGCCTGGTCTCTGTAAGCCCTGCCTGCCTCTGAGCCAGGCTTAGGGACAGTGGCTGTGCCTGGTCTCTGTAAGCCCTGCCTGCCTTTGGGCCAGGCTTAGGGACAGTGCCTGTGCCTGGTCTCTGTAAGCCCTGCCTGCCTCTGAGCCAGGCTTAGGGACAGTGGCTGTGCCTGGTCTCTGTAAGCCCTGCCTGCCTTTGGGCCAGGCTTAGGGACAGTGGCTGTGCCCTCGTACCCCAGCAGGTCCTGGCACTGCAGCCCTGCCCTGAGGGAACCAAGCAAAGCAGAAGTCAGAGCACACAGCAGACAAAGTGACATCCTGCCCAAATGTATGGATCAAACCCCGAATGGGTGATGGCAGAGGGTTAAAGAACATTAAAAGAACACAATCCATCAGGACATGGCCTTTATTATGAAGCCTTTATTGGTTTGACTGTATTCCTTCAAACAGATTTCCCAGCTGTCTCCACAAGGGAAAAGTGATGACAGTGAAGAGAGAGGGCATTCCTTGTGCTTCCCAAAGTTCCCTGTGGCACAGGGAGCCCCTGTCCCTTACAAGAGCAGTGCCAGGGTGTGACATTAGCTCTTGCAGCTGCCCTGCTGTCACCCCTGTGACACAATGGGAATGGTTTTCTGCACCATTCACCTTCCCAGAGCAGATCACAGAAACTCCTGAGCTCAGAGGGACCCCCAGGATCACCCAGCCCAGACCCCCCAAAAACCCCACCCTGCCCAAAGGCTCCTGGAGCTCTGGCAGCCTCGGGGCCGTGCCCATTCCCTGGGGAGCCTGGGCAGTGCCAGCACCCTCTGGGGAGAACCTTTCCCTAAATCCAACCCAAACCTCTCCTGACACAGCTCCAGCTGTTCCCTCAGGTCCCAGATGTTCATTAGGGAGGGTGTTTATGTTCTCAGTCTTATCAAGGAACAAGCACTGTATCAAATAGAGACAAAACCAGGCTGATTGTACACAGAGATAACAAAAACCACATAAAATTATCAAAGTTCTGCAGCATGAAGGAAATGTCCAAGGCACACGGAGCACGGAGGTTTTGCTCTCCCGGAGAGATGAGACATTTGAGCACCATCCTTGCAGTGCATGATCCCATCCGCTCCACCAACATTCTGTCATCTCCAGTGAATCCCCATGTAAAATGATATCAGCATCTAAAAGCCCTGGGCTTTGAAAACACACAGCTTTCCTAAAGCCTGAGCTCCTGATTCCTGCCCTGCAGCCCAAACCATCCCTGAATCCCCAGGAAGGGAGGGCAGCATCAACCACTCCCCTGTGTTTTACCAAATATAAACCACTCCCCTGTGTTTTACCAAATATAAACCACTTCTCTGTGTTTTACCAAATATAAACCACTCCCCTGTGTTTTACCAAATATCAACCACTTCTCTGTGTTTTACCAAACATCAACCACCCCTTGTGTTTTACCAAATATAAACCACTTCTCTGTGTTTTACCAAATATAAACCACTTCTCTGTGTTTTACCAAACATCAACCACTCCCCTGTGTTTTACCAAATATCAACCACTCCCCTGTGTTTTACCAAATATCAACCATTCCCTTGTGCTTTACTTTTCCTTGTCTTTACCAAACATCAACCACCCCGTGTGCTTTACCAAATATCAATCACCCCCCTGTGTTTTACCAAACATCAACCATTCCCCTGTGTTTTACCCTGTGCATCTGACCATGCACCCCACCAACACTGCTCTATGCCAGACACGAACCCTCCTTATTTCTAAAGTTGTTTGCAATATTTAAAATCATTGTTCATCAATATTATGGCACTCAGTATTGTCCATCCTACACCAACATACATTTTCCCAAGGGATGGGATGCATTCTGTTTGAGCTACAAGGTTTGCTCAGTTTGCAGTTCAGATATTCACTCTCCTCCCCCTTTCACCCAGCTTTCCCAGGTCTGACATCTGCAAAGCCAACAACATTTTGGGGAAACTTTATCTGTCCTGCGTGATTCAGCACGCAGGAAGAGCAGGACAATGCTGCCTGCAAGGGCAGGACTGCTCATGTTTGCCTCTCCACCAAAAGAGTGCTGCAAGTTCCCATCGTTGTCAAGGACAAAGTGATAAGCATGCTTGGGAAATTGGAGACTTTCCTCTGCCAGCACGGACCAGACCCTCCTTGAAAAACATCCTGGTGAACAAGCTGTAGCTAAATGAGAACAAATGTGAGCAGGAAAATTTTCTGTCATCATTTCAAAGCCCAAGGCACTGCAATCGGGATTCTGTGTGGAGCCTCTCCTTCCCCATCCCCCTGCCAGGACTCTTTGCTGAACCAAAGGGTTGCCCTGGACATGTGGAAGAAGCATTTCTCCAGATACATATATATATATATATATATATATAAAACATGTTTTTTGTGACACAGTCAGGCTCCAGGGGAGCAGGGCACTTCACCCACAGCTCAACAAGCACCCAGCCCTTTGATGTCTCAGCTGGGACCTGGGGAATTCTGGAGGGCTCATGGCAAGACCTGGAGGTCTGAGCAGCTGGAACAGGGAAGAAGCATAAGCAGGTTCTGACCCCACTCCCAGCTCAACAGAAATCCAGCCCAGCAGGTTCCCCAGAAGAGAAACATCCATCCATCCATCCATCCATCCATCCATCCATCCATCCATCCATCCATCCATCCATCCATCCATCCATCCATCCATCCATCCCCTGCACCCACAGATCCCCTGTTGTGGTGACACCCAAGCACAGAGCAGTGCTCAACCTCCCTGTAAATGAAATATTTCTCCCCACTCCAAAGGAAATCTGTATTGGATAAGGCAAAGTTGAAAATTAGCCCTGGATTTCTAAGGTGGGCACCAAGTAATCCATGGCTAAGGAATTTCTCAGAGCACTGGCACTCCTCAGGTTCCTTTCCTGACCCACCTGCAGCCCCCCTGCCCTTCAAGCTGGCAATTCCACGTTCTATCACCTCCCATTCAGCTGGCTATGCAAGGAAGAGGCTAAAAAAGGATGGAGAGAGAGCTGGCAGAGGGAGGGAGCAGACGGGGAAAGCAGGCTGGCTGCTGGTGACCTTCCAAAGGACACTCCTGTAACACAGCCCTGCAACCACAACTCAGCCAGAGCACACACTCAGCCAGGTCTCCTTTCAGGGAAGCAGGATCTCGAAGCAGAAGATAAAACCCAGCGCCCAAGCCCAGCACTAAACTCAGTCACTCCAGCACAGCCCAAGTGGGAGAGGTTTGGAGGTCAGTGCTGGAGGTGAGCTGGGCCAGGAGCTGCTCCATCAGCCCAAAGCCACTGTCACAGCTGTCCCCAATGTGTCCCTGTGCACAGTGCCCAAACCCACTGTCACAGCTGTCCCCACCCCCGCACACGTGTCCTGCAGTGCCCAAACCCACTGTCACAGCTGTCCCCAGTGTGTCCCTGTGCTGCAGTGCCCAAGCCCACTGTCACAGCTGTCCCCAGTGTGTCCCTGTGCACAGTGCCCAAGCCCACTGTCACAGCTGTCCCCAGTGTGTCCCTGTGCACAGTGCCCAAACCCACTGTCACAGCTGTCCCCACGTGTCCCTGTGCACAGTGCCCAAACCCACTGTCACAGCTGTCCCCAGTGTGTTCCTGTGCACAGTGCCCAAGCCCACTGTCACAGCTGTCCCCACCCCTGTCCCTGTGCACAGTGCCCAAGACCACTGTCACAGCTGTCCCCACCCCTGTCCCTGTGCACAGTGCCAGCCACCAGCCAGGCAGGAGGTGCTGGAGCCCAGCAGGAGCTGAGGCAGCCCAACACTCCCCATGGGAAGTGGTCAGTCCCTGCAGGAAGGCAGAGGCACTTCCAGGTCTCCTCTCCTCCCTCTGCCAGGCCGTGGTTTTTTCCTTTTTTAAATCCCTCTCCTTAACTCAGGAATTCCTTGGGAAGGGTGACCATCTCTTCCCATGAAGTGGAACAGGTTTTAGAGTTTTGCACACATGACTTTACACTAATTGATGTTTTTTTCTGCTTGTTTTCTTTAAAATGCATAAAAAGTCACATTTGGGTTTGGCAACCCCCTCTTTGACCTGCACCCTTTCTGTCTGTGGAGTGAGAAACCCAAAAGCCAAGCAGAGGTGGCCACGAGAAATCCAGCACTGGAAGAGAGAAACAAACCTGGGTTTGATCAGTTCACAGAGTACTGCTGCTGACCAAAGGTTTTCTTAGAATTGTTGGGATTTTCCGTGGATTGAAATTTATGGATCACTCAATGGCATTTATTGATGATAGTAATGCACCCCCAGCCTGTCCCACTGAGTCATGGGAGACTCCAGTCAGCCTTAGGAAAACACAGAGAGCTCAAATCCCAACACAAACCCAATTACAGTGAGGCTGGAATCCAGAGGGGAGGCCAGGCAGGCTTTGCCTCCCTCCCTCAGGTCTCTGGTGCCTCAGGAGAAGAGCTGGATACCAAAGAAATGAATCACACAGGGAATGCCAACCTCTATATGTCCAAACCCCATAATTGCATGGTAATAAGAAAGCAAAGCATTGTTCCAAGTGCCAGGGCTATGAAATGAAGATTGCAACTGATGTAAGCACGTCAGAAACCTGAAGAACCTCAGCACCGTGTGCCAGCTGTAATGTCAAGGCAGAGTGAAAAGAGGAAAAATGCAGTAAAAAACACAAAGCCAGGAATCCTAATTTGTCTCCTGGCTGCAGCCATGGCAGGTTTTTGTAACCCCTCTGAGGTGTGCAGCTCCCTGAGCCAAAGGCAACACAGGAGTGCCCTCCTGGGCTTCTCCTCCTTCAGCTGCACCCCAAATCCCCTGTGCTCCCTCAGGGATGGGATAATAGCATTCCCTGCTCTGATGGGCTCCGCATTTCAGGCAAACACCACAGGAGTGCCCTCCTGGGCTTCTTCCCCTTCAGCTGCACCCCAAGTCCCCTGTGCTCCCTGCTCCTCAGGGATGGGATACCAACACTGTCTGCGCTGATGGGCTCTGCATTTCAGGCAAACACCAAGATTCCTCCCTGCACCGTCCCAAATTCAACTGAGGACATTTAATCTCCTCTTTGGTAGAACTTCCTGTAAGCATTAAAAGCCCCAAAAACACGAAACTTCTCCAAGGGGTCACACCAACTTGCTCCTCCACGTTCCAGCTCTTCAGCTCTTTCAATTAACAGGGATCCTACAGGAATATTCCTGCTACAATTTCTGTTGGGAATTTTGTAATTCCTGCAGGAAATATTCCTGTCACAATTTCTGTTAGGAATTCCATAGTTCCTGCAGGAATATTCCTGTTACAATTTCTGTTGGGAATTTTGTAATTCCTGCAGGAAATATTCCTGTTACAATTTTTGTTGAGAATTTTGTAATTACTACAGGAATATTCCTGTTACAATTTCTGTTAGGAATTTTGTAGTTCCTGCAGGAATATTCCTGTTAGAAAGGAGAACACAGCAGAGGGGATCTCACCTGCAGAGCCTCCCCTGCAGCTCCTCGGGCTCCAGGTGGCACCAGGACACGTCCCACCCTCCCTGTCCCTGCCCTGTTGCAGAGCAGCATGGCTGGACAGGGGGCTCTGTCACTGACATATTTTATGAGAAATCCTTTTGCCAGGGTTTTTCCTTCTGAGAAGCTGAGAGGCCTCAGAAACGAAATGGAAACAATGGTTATCTGCTGCTGTGGAATGTGGCAGGTGCATCTGTGATTGGTCTCATGTGGATTGTTTCTACTTGGTGATCAATCACAGGTCCAGCTGTGTTGGGACTCTGGTCAGTCACAAGATTTTATTATTCAGTCCTTTCCTTGCTAGCCTTCTGATGAAATCCTTTCTTCTATTCTTTAGTGTAGGGATGGAATGGAATGGAATGGAATGGAATGGAATGGAATGGAATGGAATAGAATAGAATGGAATGGAATAGAATAGAATAGAATAGAATAGAATAGAATAGAATAGAAATAGAATAGAATAGAATAGAATAGAACAGGATAGAATAGACCCAGCTCGGAACCAGGAGCAGCCCACACCCTCCCCAGCCAAGCCCTCAGGGCTAACAGCTGCCAACACAAGAGGAACCTGTTTGTTCTGCCACAGAGAACCCTGCCACCTGCTCCAAGGACACCTCTGGGCCCACTGGTTCCACCCCACACCCCCTTCCACACTGCATTCACCCATCCTAAAATATCTGACTGTATCTGGGTCACACTTTGACACCCCCGGGCAGCCCAGGACACTTCATCCTCTCCCAAGGAGGCCCAGGAGCAGCAGATGGTGCCTGGGGAATGCCTGGAGGTGACACAGAACCACCCAAGGGTGTCAGCTGTGGAAGCCTCAGCGGCTCATCCAGAGCAACACTGGGAAAACAAACACTGCTATCAATCCCAGCTCACACAGTTATTAGCTAAGAGTTGTTATTTTAAAAGCACACACTGAGAAGTTTCCCCTTCTCCAGCTGCTTATTTTGTTTGATTGAACAAAACCCATGGCCATTAATTTTAGCTGTACTTAATTGAATAATTTCTCTGGGGAACGGCTCAGGGACAGTTTCAAGGCAGGCTCTCTCCAAGAGCCATTACCAGTTGGCATCTAGCACAGCCCCAGAGTGCCAACCAAAATAGTTCTTTTGGATGTTACTGGAACTGCTCTCAGCCCAGATGTGTTGAGAACTCGCAGTGACACAAGGCAGGCAAGAACTATATTCACATGATAGGGCACTGCCTTTCCTCCCCCCGTTATCTGCCAGGAGAGAAAAGTCTCCTTCCCTGGAAGTGTTTGAGTGTGAAGCCCTTTGTTCCTCCCCTTTGCTCCCAACCAGTGACCCCTCCTTTCCCTCACTGTGTTTGAGGCACAGCACCTGAGATCAACCAGAGCTCCAGAACAAAAATGTTCCTGTAGGAATTACAAATTTGCCTCCAGCTCACAGCAGTGCCTGAAGCCCCCAGTGCCCCACAGCAGGGCTCTGTTCTGGGCTCTCCAAGCTCACAGCACTCACTGGGCTCTCTGCACGTGTAATTAACATTTATTTCCATTCAAACCCCAAATCCAAGTACCCCAGCAACACAACAGAGATTTTGGGGCCATACGACCCAAACTTCCAGCAAAATCTTCAACTTATAGGGACAACATCACCAAATTATTTTCCTACAGACGTGGCTCTGGGAAGAAGCGAGGAAATCCTGCTAATAGATAAAATACCCATAAAATCTGCATGTCTAGGAAAGCCTGGAGCACTGGGAGGCTGCAAGGCCACTTCCATGGCTCCAACAAATCCCTGCCAAGGCAAACACTTCTCCTGCTACAATCTGTTTGTGCTCCGCAAACTTACAGCAGAAAATGAAAGGACAGAAGCTGCTTCAGACTCCACATTTGTTTGTTTTCCCTTTATCCAAAGTCTAAGTAGGATTTGTTAAAATACTGCCTTCAGAAACTGTTGGTAGCACTCACCCCTGCTTTCCTCTAGCAAGTCTCATTTTTCCCAAGTTTTTACACCATTGCATCCCTTTTCCATAGATATCAACAGCTTTTATTACAAACACACATCAGTTGCCACAATTTCCTAAGGTGCTTTAGCAAATCCCCATAAAACACTGTTTTGGCTGCTGAACACCTCAGGCTGAGGTTTCCAGTCCATTTCACAGAGAAAGAAACCAACAAAACCCCACAAAAATACCAAAAAACCTACAACCAAAACAACCAACACCAAAACAAAAACACAAATAGAAAAAACCCACAACCAAAACAACCAATATCAAAATAAAACCACATAAAAACACCCCACACAACCAAAACAACCAATACCAAAACAAAAACACAAAAAGAAAAATCAACAACCAAAACAACCAATACCAAAATAAAAACACAAAAGAAGACCCCTACAACCAAAACAACCAATACCAAAAAATGTCCAAAAGAGCTATGTTATACCCCATAAAACACTAATTGGCTACTAAACACCCTAAGTTGAGGTTTCCAGTCCATTTCACAAAGAAAACCAAAATCCCCACAAAAACACCAAAACAAAAATATTTTAAAGAAATTAAAACCTGTGTTACACTCCATGCAGCTGTTGCCACTTTTAGGATCTCCTTGGCAATTCCTGCTCCTACACTTTATAAAAGATGAAGCCACCTCAGGAAGATAACACAATCCTTGTGGGTACCAACAAACCAGGCTTTAACCCATGGACAAAAACAGAAATGCAGCAGTGGGCAGAGCTCCTCACCCACCCTGGTCACCTCCAGCCAGCTCTCCACCAGATAAAAATCAAATAAACCAATTCTCACCTGCTGGCTCGGGGCCAGCACCCCAAAGAAAGGCACACTGGCATTGCTGGGGTGTCCAGCAGGCTGAGCAGGATTTTTAACTCATCCCTACTCAAATGAAGGAAAACTCAACCCAAAGAGCAGCATCACAACACCCCCAGTGCTCACTGCCAGGCCATGCCCACAGGAATGCGCCACATTTTCACATTTAGGAGCTCCAAAGCAGTGAAATTTCACTGCTGCCACGGCCCCTGCAATGGGGAATTATCCAACAACTGCAGGCTGAGTGCATCTGGTTTCAGGGCAGATTAAAGA
Organism: Camarhynchus parvulus; assembly: GCF_901933205.1. Taxonomy (NCBI): domain Eukaryota; kingdom Metazoa; phylum Chordata; class Aves; order Passeriformes; family Thraupidae; genus Camarhynchus; species Camarhynchus parvulus. Next base: position 6,858,634 of record NC_044588.1, read on the forward strand.
GATTGGGGAAAATGAGCAGCAGTGCTGAGCAGAGGAGCAGCACAGGGGTGCTGCTGACTGCAGGGGCTCAGGCTGGAGGGGTGCCTCCCTCCCTGCAGCTTCATTCCTCTGCAGAGCAGGGGTGATGCTGAGTGCAGGCTCAGAGTGAAGAGCAGGGGTGATGCAGACCCCAGGCTCAGAGTGAAGAGCAGGGGTGATGCTGACCCCAGGCTCAGAGTGAAGAGCAGGGGTGATGCTGATTCCAGGGCTCAGAGTGAAGAGCAGGGGTGATGCTGATTCCAGGGCTCAGAGTGAAGAGCGGGGTGATGCTGATTCCAGGCTCAGAGTGAAGAGCAGGGGTGATGCAGACCCCAGGCTCAGAGTGAAGAGCAGGGGTGATGCTGATTCCAGGGATCAGAGTGAAGAGCAGGGGTGATGCTGACTGCAGGCTCAGAGTGAAGAGCAGGGGTGATGCTGACTGCAGGCTCAGAGTGAAGAGCAGGGGTGATGCAGACCCCAGGCTCAGAGTGAAGAGCAGGGGTGATGCTGATTCCAGGGATCAGAGTGAAGAGCAGGGGTGATGCTGATTCCAGGGGCTCAGAGTGAAGAGCAGGGGTGATGCTGACTGCAGGCTCAGAGTGAAGAGCAGGGGTGATGCTGACTGCAGGCTCAGAGTGAAGAGCAGGGGTGATGCTGACTGCAGGCTCGGAGTGAAGAGCAGGGGTGATGCTGACCCCAGGCTCAGAGTGAAGAGCAGGGGTGATGCTGACTGCAGGCTCAGAGTGAAGAGCAGGGGTGATGCTGATTCCAGGCTCAGAGTGAAGAGCAGGGGTGATGCTGACTGCAGGCTCGGAGTGAAGAGCAGGGGTGATGCTGACCCCAGGCTCAGAGTGAAGAGCAGGGGTGATGCTCATTCCAGGGGCTCAGAGTGAAGAGCAGGGGTGATGCTGACTGCAGGCTCAGAGTGAAGCCCTGAGCTCCTTCCCTGCCAGCCTCACTTACCTGCAGAGCAGGGGCGATGCTGATTCCAGGGCTCAGAGTGAAGGGGTGCCTCCTTCCCTGCCAGTTTCACCCCTTTGCAGAGCAGGCAGTGCCCCTGTCCCCTGGCACACACACCAGGACCAGCAGCTACCACATCCAGAGGGCTTCCTGAGGTGACCAAGCCAGGACAGAGCTCATGCCCTTCCACCCTCACCCTTTAAAGGAAGAGGGGGCTTGGTGTTTCTTTTCATTTTTCCTTTATTTGAAATGAAAATGCACTTTAGAGATCCAAGGAGCACCTTCCCCCAGCCTGACCCCACACGCTGTGTCTGAAGAGACTCAGCCACAGTGAGACCCACAATGAGAGATGCAAAATTCAGGGAAAAACATTCCCAGGTCTAGTCCTGGCTCTGATCATGGGAAGGATGCCATCAGCCTCAGAATCCTCACAGCTTCTGCAGTGCTCGGAGTGCACACAACCTTCTGAACAATCCCAGTGTACAGGCAGGGGAGATGGCACCCTGCAGCCCCTTCCCACGTGGTGACAAACCAGTGACAAGCACAGCAGAAGAGGTCACCAGGCCAGCAGGAGAGATCACCCTCACCAGCCCACCCCTTGCACCGACAGAGGCTCCAGGAAAGTTCCCCAAAACCAGGCTCAGAATGACCCAACAGCTCTGCCAAGTGCTGAAAGCTGACTGCCACAGGTCCTGCAGCTCTGACTGCCACAGGTCCTGCAGCTCTGACTGCCGCAGGTCCTGCGGCTCTGACTGCCGCAGGTCCTGCGGCTCTGATTGCCACAGGTCCTGCGGCTCTGATTGCCACAGGTCCTGCGGCTCTGATTGCCACAGGTCCTGCAGCTCTGACTGCCGCAGGTCCTGCGGCTCTGATTGCCACAGGTCCTGCAGCTCTGATTGCCACAGGTCCTGCGGCTCTGACTGCCACAGGTCCTGCAGCTCTGACTGCCACAGGTCCTGCAGCTCTGACTGCCACAGGTCCTGCAGCTCTGATTGCCATAGGTCCTGCAGCTCTGATTGCTGCAGGTCCTGCAGCTCTGACTGCCACAGGTCCTGCAGCTCTGACTGCTGCAGGTCCTGCAGCTCTGCCCATCCTCTCTGCACACCCACCCACAGCTAAACCTCTCCTAAACACCTCAGCCTCACCTGGGCACTGAGGGATTGCTGCATTCTGCTCAGGAGACGTGGAGCAGAGGAAAGGCAGAGCCGTGGAGCAGTGGGAGGTCAGGCCTGCAGAACACAAGTGCCATTTTAATAAACACTGGCCTTGGGCAGGAGCCAGCAGAGCATCAGAGTGCTCAGCACAAGAGCTTCATGCTGCGGACAGCTGCAGGGCATTATCCTCTTGGATCACAAAGGAGGAGGAAAGCCACTTCAGAATTGGGCTATCAATCATGGGAGGAACCAGCAAACTTGCAAGTGCTTCATGGTTGCAGTATTGAAAGCAGCTGATAAAGCCAGGGTCAGCCCAGGCATCTGGGACTAATCTCCAGCTGACATCCCTCATCAAGCTCTACTGGAATCAGTGATAAATCGAGTACATTAGCAAGAGGAACACATCACCTAACAGCATGCTCAGAGCTGGGCACACAGCAGGAGTTGGATGCCCTGCAGGGATGGTACTCCTTGGATCTCACTGCCATCAGTGCCCTGCCTGCCCAGCCACCTGCCCAGGAGACTGCCAGGCCAAAAGCAGAGACACATCTCCAGAGCTCAGAAATACAGCTCAGAAATATTCCATTCCCAGTCTGCAGGCACGGAAAAAGTCCTGATTACTGGGAGAAGTGGTTAAAACAACAGAAAGGGTGCAAGGAGAACTTCCACAGATAACACGACCTCGAGTCCACGCATCCCCGGCAGCCTCAGCTAATGATTTTCTTTCTTCCCACTTCCTTCCACCAAGAGCTGGGCCAACTTTCCGCATGCCCTGCCGTGGATTTTCTGCAGATGCGGCTGAACTCTGGGTGTTTGGGGTGGCTGTGTGCCCGTGGGTTCTGCAGAGCAGGAGGAGGAGGCTGCTGCACAGAGGGAGCCCTGCCACAGCTGCCCTGTGATTTTCCCCTTGCCACGGGGGAAGGACCCCAAGGGATTCACTGCTGAGGGTGAATTCACCCAGCTGAAGGGGCTGGGGACACCGGGCTGGGGACACTGGTGTGCTGAGCCCTGCTCTGATCCCCACGCCGGAGTCCTGAGCTGCAGCGTGACAAAGCCCAGGGCAGGAAGGAAACCTCCCTTTATCAAACTGCACAAACATGGGGTTTATCAAATGCAGAGATTGCTGGGGCTCCCTGTGCCTCCCCTGCCAGGCTGAGCAGGGCTGCCTCCATGGCTCTCAGAGCATGGGAACAAGGGAGCACAGGACTGACTGCAGCAGCCAGATTCAACACCAAACAACGCCTTATTACACAAAATGCATTGCTTACAGTGAGAAATTAGTTTTAAACTGAATATATACATGGCAAAAATTAACTCCTAGTTCTGTGTGTGTAATCTCAAAGTTGTTTTTTCTGATTATTCAATTTAGGGAACCCCACTTAAAAAAAAAATATACACTGATATTACAAAAGGCAGTCTTAGCCCAGGGTTTTTATTTTTTTTTCTGATTTTTACCTAAGAAAAACATAAGCCATTTTGGTTATTTGTTAAACCTGCTTTTTTAGCATATTTCTACTCATCTGTTGTTCCACAACCTGGAATAAAGGCAGAGACCTTTCTGAACAGAACAAGTTCCAAATATCTGAGTGTACAGAACGTGCCTGTGCTCCAGCAAAGTCACTGCTCTGCAGAGGCTTCCTGAGCCTGACCAGAACAGGACACCAACAGGATTATCAGTCCCAAATAAAGAACCACAAGCTTTTTACAACCCCAGTTTTAATAAATCCCAATAACCCCCCTGGTATTTCCCAAGGCAGCTTGAGAATGACCTGCCCTGCAAGGTCTGCCCTCTCTACCTTTGAGGCTATGGTCTCAATTTTAAGACATCTGGTAGCACAGACTCCTCATGTTTGCTCTTCCCATATGGGCAGGGAGAAAGTTCTGGATGTTTTCATCATTTCTCTCAGAGGACAATGAACTCTTCTGCATTGTTTCCAACCCAAATAATTCTGAAACCCAAATGGGCATTCAGGGGTAGATGCATTGTACAAATGCTCACCAGCACAAAGGATCACATTCAATGGCTTGGCTGAGGCCATTGTGTTTCTCTCGTTAAAATGATGGTTTGGACATTAAACACCACTATTAAACCCCTCTCCAGGCCAGTCATGACCTTGTAGCCTGCTCAGACCTTTCCCCTGCAGTGGGGATGCTGGTGAACAAACCTGCACCACCTGGGCCTGCCTCCACCCCCTGGAAACTGGGATAATTCCACAATCAGGACAATTGTCAGTTTGTCAGGTCAGAAAGCAGGAGCCACTATCCTCAGCTATGAAAATCAGGGACATGTGGTCACCTCCAAGGGAGGGCCTGCAGCTGCCCCCACACTCCCCAGGTTTCAGCAGGAGCAAGACCCAAACCACCCTTTACCCTGCACTGCTGGCAGGAAAATGCAGAATTTGATTATTTGACATCCTGTAAAACCTTGGGGAGCCCCAGTACAGGCAGTGCCAGGTGCTCCAAAGCCACAGGGAGCTCACAGCCTGGCCACTCTTCCAAGTGTCCTGATTTTGAAGTTCCACATCCCCAGCAGTATTTCAAGTATTTCAGATGTTGGGTTCGGGGCCTCAGCCTTAAATTATTTTTTTCAAACCCTCTTAAAACGCATTTAATCCTTTGTTTTCTTTCCGAGGAGAAAGGTTTCACATCTGGACTGTCAACCTGCATTCCAGAGCATTAGCCTGGCAAACCAAAGCAGCTGAGCTGTAAATCTCCCAGCAGAGACCTTGTCATGGAAATCGAACCTCAGCATTAACTGCGGGCCCAGCTCAGCGAGAAAGCCAACACAAAAAGCCAAAACAATGCAGGCAGCCCCAAGACAACCCTGGAAATGAATTTTGAGAGAGCAAACCAACCCCATCTAACACCTCAGACTGGAGCAGCATCACCCACCTGGGGCTGATCCCAAACAGACACCCAGAGCCCACTGAGGGCAGCTCACACAGTTGAATTTTACCCCATTTTTTACAGCCAGCACCTGATTTCATTAGCAAAATGCAGTTTCCAAACGTGAGAGCTGAGTGCTCAGGGCTGGCAGCTCCCCTGGGCTCCCACTCTGCTGTGTTCCACTGTGGGGACACAAGCACACAAGCAAGAAGGCTCAACAAGTTGAGCTCCAAAGGTTAAAATTCCTCCAGCCAGATTTCAAGAGAAATCCAAATGCCAGCGCTGCAGTATGCAAAACTGATTCAGCAAAAAAAGGGTGTAGAACAGTAAAAATAACAAAAAATAAATGTATCCAAATCGCCCAGGACAACAGCATGTTACCGAGTGTCTCAGCTAAGGCCATAAAAAAGTGTTAATGTAACATTTTTTGATCATTGCAGCATATATTTGTTAGGGTTTTAGATTTAAAAGTTAGCTGCTGAGAAGAAATCCATTTCTGCCAATAATTCGTTTCCTTTAGAGGCAGAGCAGTTTTGGAAAAAGACAACCTGAGGTTAATTCAGCTCTGGAACAACCTGGAAGAAAGGCCTGGCTGATGCACAGAAGATGCTGAGCACCAGGCTGTGCTTGGTTCAGTGCCCTGTCAGCACTCACTTCCCAGATATCCAACAGCCCAACTCCATTCTTTCACATACTTTACACCAAAGCACTTTCTGAAACCCCTCTTCCTCCCAAACACACAATGCAGGGCTCTGTGTGCTGGGCTCTCAGGATTATTGGGTTCCTCCAGCTCTGGCTCCCTGTGCTCAGCCCCCCAGGAATGGATCCATCACTGCCGAGCACCACAGCTGAGTCCTCTCTTCCCAAAACTGCAGAAACACTCCTCACAACCAGCTCTGCTGAGTTAACAGCACAACCAGAAGGCTCTGCTGCTGCAGGAGATCCAACTGCAGAAACACTCCTCACAACCAGCTCTGCTGAGTTAACAGCACAACCAGAATGCTCTGCTGCTGCAGGAGATCCAACTGCAGAAACACTCCTCACAACCAGCTCTGCTGAGTTAACAGCATCACCAGAACACTCTGCTGCTGCAGGGGGGCTGCAGGAGATCCCTCACCTGGGCACAGGCACCCCTGGGACCTGGCACAGGGTCACTCCATCCTCACCTCCTCCTGCAGGAGATCCCTTACCTGGGCACAGGCACCCCTGGGACCCAGCCTGCTGCCACAGGGTCACTCCATCCTCACCCAGCCCCTCCTGGCTGCTTCCTGAAGGAGCAGGAGAGCACAGCAAGGCATTCTCCAGGCTGACAGGGTGTGCATGTGCACCTGGACAGCCAAACCCCTGTGTGTCAGCACCTTGTTATCCCCCACACTGCTGTCAGCCTCCTGAGCCACCTCAGCACCTTCCTCTGCTCTTTCTGTGCTCTCACCACCAGCTTTTCATGCTTCTCTCTCCAAGGCTCCTCATTCCCTTGGCCACAGGAGGAGATGCTGCTGGAATCAAGGCCAGCCTGAGCCAAGCCCAGGGAGCCACCAGAGCAGCATCTCCAGCATCTCCAGCATCAGGCTGACAGCACTGCCACCATCCTGGAGAGAGGAGCCCAGAGCAGCATCTCCAGCATCTCCTCCTGGCTGATAACACTGCCACCATACTGGAGAGAGGAGCCCAGAGCAGCATCTCCAGCATCTCCTCCTGGCTGACAGCACTGCCACCATCCTGGAGAGAGGAGCCCAGAGCAGCATCTCCAGCATCTCCTCCTGGCTGACAGCACTGCCAGGGAGCCACCAGAGCAGCATCTCCAGCATCTCCAGCATCTCCTCCTGGCTGACAGCACTGCCATCATCCTGGAGAGAGGAGCCCCCACCAAAGGGGAGCTCATTTTCTGCTGGCTATGGGCTGAGGTAATGGCTCTGAGCTTTCACAGGGCACTGCACACTGGCTACAATGCAACCCTTTGAAGTCCAGCAAGAAAAAAATAAAATAAAGAGGGTTTTGTTGGGTTTGTGTGGGGTTTTTTACCCCCTTTCTTTTTTTTTTTTTTCTGAACGATGTGATACAAACCAGCTTGATACACAAATTAGAGGTGATCTCATCAGGCCATTAGGACTAAAGCAAGACCATCACTTGGGAGGGGATGTGCTGGCCAGATAGCCCTGATTGGCCTGTGAGCAGCATTTCTGTGGGGCTACAAATGCAGCCTTCATTACACAGGCAAGGCATGGCTCCCAGCTTTCAATCCAGCCCTGCAAGCACATTGAAAAGTGGATCTGGGAGCAGCTCCCAGCCCAGGCACCGAGCAGGGCCAGCCCTGCCACCTCCCAGGATAGAAGGAAATGACCTGCAGACATCACATGCCTGCCTGATTCCCACCAAACACTGCCCGGGACACGGGGCAGGGCCTGGGAGCAGCCAGGAAAGGCACTTGAGAATTCCCCAAGAATGATAAAATGAGGTTTAGAGGCTCCTGCCTTTCATTTCTCATAAGCTGGAACCCCAGCACATCTCTCCACCGAGCTCCTTTGAATTTCTTTGTTGTCAAGCTAACAATGCTTGAAAGCGAGGAAAGTCTCATTTCTGGGATGTTTCTGTTTTCAATCCAGCAGCAGAACTATTTATTTTCCTAGCAGTGATGGAATTAAACAATTTGTCTTTGAAAACTCTCTAAGCCTTCACCGTGACATCCCCCCATCTGCTTTTGAGATTAAGGTACTTTGATTTTTACCAGCTAAAGGTTTATGAACTGCTGTATAAACCCAATTACTCTCATAGTAAATTATGTAAAGCTTACATGTTATTTTTTAAATTTTCCCCCATGGAGTACTCTGGAGATTCAGAACAGGAAAGGCTCACTGAGGCATTCTGAATTAAAAACGTGTAACAGGGAAAACCACAGAGCTTCCAGAAACTTGGAATAAAAAAGGAAAAAACCTCAACATCATTGAGTGAGGATGAGAGACACCCCAAGAGAGGCTTTTCAGGGAGGACTGTTAAAAAGCAAGGAAAAAACCCTCTATTTCAGTGGGAGGGGGTTCTTTAAAAACAGATTAAGTTTCATCTGAGGTAGAATTTATTCCTCAGGCACTCTCTGCCTCTCTTCCTGATTGAAACCAGGGATGGGAGAGATCCTGGTGTGCTCACTTTGGGGAGCAGCAGAAAGCACAGGGTGGGCAGTTTGATTGGAAGGAGAATCCCAGAATGGTTTGGGTTGGAAGGGACCTCAGAGCCCACCCAGTGCCACCCCTGCCATGGCAGGGACACCTTACCCTGTCCCAGGTGCTCCCAGCTCTGTCCAGCCTGGCCTTGGGCACTGCCAGGGATCCAGGGGCAGCCCCAGCTGTGCCAGGGCCTGCCCACCCTCACAGGGAACAATTCCCAATTCCCAAAATCCCATCCAGCCCTGCCCTCTGGCACTGAACCATTCCCTGGGTCCTGTCCCTCCATCTCTCAGACACAGCCACTTCCATCCTTCCTGTGGGTTCCCTTCAGCTCCTGGGAAACTGCAATCAGCTCAGCCCAAAGCTTCTGCCCCCCAAAGGGAACAGTTAACCAGGGGAGAGCCCTGAGAGCACTGACTGCCCCAGCAGAGCACAGAACCCCAAACTGCTCCTTCCTTCAGGGCTGGGATCTGCCTGGAGCCCAGCAGACCCCCAGGGATCTCTGCAGGAGGAATGCCCTGGGACAGCCCTGGGACAGCCCTGGGTCTGTCCTGCTCGGATTCCTCTCTCCTGGACTCCAGCTTGCTCCAGGACACACACCAAGCACTCCAAGGTTTGTTTTGCAGCACAAACTGAGCTGAATGCAGGTCCCTGTTGCACAAGGCCAGGGGCTGTGCCAAACACGCCTCCCTCAGCCCCAGAGCCCCAGGGATGCCCCAGCCCAGCCTCCCTCAGACCCCAATTCGTTCCGGGAGGTGCTGCCCATGCCTCCCCTTTGTCTGCCCCGCTCACAGGGCTGTTCTAACACAGGAGGGAGCTTTAACAAATCACTGCCATGGCAGTGTCAAGCTGTCAACATGACCACAAGCCCACTGTGGTTGTGAAAGGGCTGAGCTGTGAGAGCCTCTGCAGCCAGGAGCTTGTCAGGAGCCCCAAACCCAGCAGTGCTGGGCAGGAAACCATTGAGCAGCACTGTGCACTCAAAAAACCTGATACAGAGCAGCAGGAAGGAAGAACACTCAAAGATTCCTGAGAAAGAAAATAAAAACTTCTGAGCTCCAGCCACAGGGAGATTTCAGAGCTGGAATGTCTACAAAGTTTGGTTTAGCTACCTAAACTTAACAAGAAGTGTGAAATAAGCTGTGTTCTACCTGGGAGGGGAATCCCACCTCAGGGAACGTTCCGCTGCAGGAGTTTTACAAAAGAGTTTTAAAAGAACCCAGCTCCGCTGAGATGCTGCTCAGAGCAGCTGGGCAGTGACAGCACCCCCAGAGCTCCTGCAGGACACACAGACACACTGAAAACATCCAAACACTGCCACCAAAGCAAGGGGAAACAGGAACTAAAAGTGTTAGAGATGGCAAACTAGGAGAGGACTCGCCCTCTTCTTTTATTTTCAGGGTTTTTCCCCTTTTGGAGAAGAGCTGGAAAGTCATTTCCTTACACAAGATGTTTTAATTCACATTTTCCTTCTGACATCTCCTTCACAGGCCCACCAAAACAACCCGGGGGAAAGGTCAGGCACAGCTCTACATTAAGCAGCAAGGAAAAACAAGGCACATCCCACGCTGAGGACACGCTAATGGCCCTTCGGAGTCAACACTTCCCTAATTCACTTTTTAAGACTTTCAGTTGCAAATTTTTTATTCAGCTTTCACAGCACAAATAGCCACAAGAAAGCCACCCAAAGCCCCAACTCGCCACGTCAGGATTATTTGATATGAAGGTCGCTTCCTCCAGCCCCAAAGAAATTCCTTCAAAGCCTTTAAAAGACACAAGGAAAAAAGACGAGGAGCACTTGTATCGATTTTAGGATATGAGACACGGGTCAAACACCGAGTGCACAAAAATAATTCCTGCTTCTAGAGGAACAGAAAAGCACTAAACACACAGAGGTGCCCTGTGATGGCATCTGTGGGGTGCAACAGTCAATTTATGAGGACAGATTAATGTGCCCACAGACCCTCCAGCGTTAAGGCAACTGTGACCTCTCCAGACTGGCTGCCAATGTGATATAGGTCCAAAAGAAATCACCCTGTTCTGCTGGGAAAGAACAATAAATCGGCTTCCTCGAATACAGTGGTTAAAGAATCCAAGTTCCTGACCCCGAATGTTTCCCTAGTAGGATGCTGTGCTGGAGGGAACAATCAGGATGACATTTGCTGAAACGTGGGGGATTTATGACATAATAGGTTGCACATATGTGCCAAAAGAGAAAAAAACCTCTTAAATCCGAGCAAATCAAGATTAATTAGCTATTAAAATAGCTGGGAGAGCACAGTGCAGTACAGGTGGTACCAGAGAGCAGCTCCTCTCCCTGCAGCCACTGCAGTTGTTTGGGGTCACTCCGAGCGTGGATCCGCGAGCGCACTCGCACTGGGAAAAGCAAGGACTGCTTCCTTCTGTCAGCTCCTGCTCCCTGCAGTTCCCCACGTTTGCACCTTCACAAACAAACCTCAGGCAGCCCTTTGATAGGAAGTGCCCCGAAGTGAGGAGGAAAATCCCCTTTTGCCTGGCTTTGATCAGCAGGACAGGCTGAGAGCGCTGGGCTGTTTGGACAAGGCTGCTGCTGTGCTGAGGAGAGGCCACGCTGCTCACACCGACCTCCCCACCCCAGAACACCCCCTCCAGCTCCCCCCTTCCTCCAGCACGGTGGCTTTGTGCTTCCTGGCTGCTAATTGCAATTACAGGTGTCCCAAAGGCTGACAGATCTCATGTCTGAAATGGCAGCGCCGTGCTGGGGCTGTCCGTGCCCAGCAGCACAGAGCAAACCCTGCTCCCCAGGAACCACAGCAGCACAGAGCAAACCCTGTGAGCAAACCCTGCTCCCCAGGAACCACAGCAGCACAGAGCAAACCCTGTGAGCAAACCCTGCTCCCCAGGAACCACAGCAGCACAGAGCAAACCCTGCTCCCCAGGAATCCCAGCAGCACAGAGCAAACCCTGCTCCCCAGGAATCCCAGCAGCACAAAGCAAACCCTGTGAGCAAACCCTGCTCCCCAGGAACCACAGCAGCCCCACTCCTGTCCCTCCCCACCACCCCAGCAATGCCAACAAGTTGTTAATACCCCACAATTTGCTCACTTTCCCTCTTAATCCTGGTTTTAAGCAAGGCTGTGCTTGCAGGAGATGCCAGCAGTGCATCCCCAATGTCATTGTGAGCCTGAGGTGGGGCACAGTGTTGGGCATCCCTTGGTTTGCTGTGCCCAGCAGGCACACAGTTAAACTCACATTTCCAGCATTGGGCATCCCTTGGTTTGCTGTGCCCAGCAGGCACACAGTTAAACTCACATTTCCAGCATTGGGCATCCCTTGGTTTGCTGTGCCCAGCAGGCACACAGTTACACATTTCCAGCATTGGGCATCCCTTGGTTTGCTGTGCCCAGCCCAAGTGCAGCAGCCCAGGAACCTGAGACACTGACTGGCCACTGCTCCTCACCTACAGCTGGCATGGAGCCCTCTCGTTGGGTTACCCCAGCCTGGGAAAACTTCAACTACTGACAGACACAATAATGAACATGAACATTGTTATTGAGCACACTGACCCAGCGAGGAGAGGCAAGGACCAGCTGCCACAGGGGCACCAAACACTGACACTTGGGCAGGAGGAAGTCCCTCCTCCCCAGGCCTTTGGAAGCCTCCTCTGACACTAAACTCTTGTCACTCAGCTGTCTCCAGGACATCTAACTGTTTGTTAAAGACTCAGCATCCTCTGCCACTCACCTGGACAGGGGAGAAGCTCCTGGATCCACTCCTGTAGCACCAGGGCTCCCTGAGCAAACTGGGACTTGCCTCTCTCAGAAAAAGGGGCTGCCCAGCAGAAACCCCCCATGTGCACACCCTGACCCCAGCTCAGAACACTGCCTGACAAAATCAGCAGGGCAAAGCTTTGAATCCTCCCCAGAAGTCACTTCTGCAATGCTTCCCTGTTCAGGGAAAGATGAAAGGGATAAATCCACCACCACCCCATCACAGAGGACTGGCAGAACACATACTCAAGGCTCTGCATGTTCCAAAAATACACCCAGAAGTGAGGGCAGATTGCTCCTGCCCAGTGTGGCTGTGGCTGGGCAGGGCAGTGGCAGCACCTTCCCCTGGTTACAGCCTCCTTACTCCAGCACTGATGGACACATTAATTGGAGACAGCTGCAGGGAGAAGTCTCCTAACGACATGATTCATTAGTTTTCATAGATAATTACATCTGCTCATGGCCCCACACTGAATCATTCATTTAGGGAATTTTTGGGGCATTAAATTTAAACGCAGTAATCAGATTTGTTAATCCGTGGGACAAGGCAAACCAAACACAATTTTATTCAGGGGATTGTTTATACTCTCAGCATTGACAGGAATTCAGCAGCAGGAAAAAATTAGCAGCATAATGTATGCTCACAAAGGTTAGAAATTATTAATGGCAATCTCCCTCACTCCCCCAGTGCTGCTGAGCAGCCTGGGCAGATTTCTCCCTCCTCCTGGACTGCAGGTTCCTTCCCTGATGCAGCTTTGTGCCCTACACAACCCAGTGCCTTGCTCAGAATACACCGAGATTTTCTGATGATTTTTTGACAATAAGATCTTTCCACAGAATGAAAGAATGAAAATAATTGGTACTTGGGTTTGCCACTCTCTAGATTCAAAATACAGCTGGCTTTTCATTGTTGGTGTATTATACATTAAACAATCCGTTTCAAGTGTGGTTTAGCTGGGTTTATTACTCTGAAATAGCAGCACATATTCACAGATAGAAACCCCAGAAAGATCTGCAGATCCAGGCCAGTTCCCTCCCTATCAAGTCACAAACTTTTTACTAATCTGAACTCCACTTTAAAAGCTGATCATTTTTTGCCCATTTTTTTTTTTTCCGGAAGCTCCTTTGGAATTTTTCATCTCTCAGTTAAAAAAAAGAAAAAAAGAAAAGTAATTTTCTCATCTGTACTATTTATGGTCAATTCATTCCCGTTTTTTCTTGAACCAATATCCTTCTTCAGCTTCACTAGTTCTTTCCCTCCCCAGTATTTTACTGCCAAAACACGAACAGAAAGCAAACCACTATCTGCAATCCATCCCCAGCTGGCCAGACTGCACAGCCCAGACATCAGAGCCCTCTCTGTGCTTTCCCACTGACCTCCACAGCCCCACTTCTCCTCTGGACCTCCTTCCCCTCCAATTTATCCTTCTGAAACAAGCAGCAGAAGGCTCAGAGAGCATTTTTCCCAAAGCTGTGTCCAGGTGCAGTGGTTTGTCTTGGCCCCAGGCACAAGTGCCACCTGCTCCACCTCATTTTCTCTCCCCCTCAACCCAGCAAAGGTCTGGTCAGGTCTGGGATGAGCTCAGGACGTGGTCAGGCCATTGCTGCAGCTCAGTGGATCAAGAGCAAGCTCAGAGCTTGATCCTCACAGCATTTCATCCCTCCACCCTCATCAGACCATGGCCTGAACCAGCCTGAAGAAAACAGGATCTGGCCAGAGGAACCTCATGGCACACCCAAGGTGCACAGCTGTCAGTAAATCAGCCTTCAGAGAGCAGCTCAGGCTCACCAGCACCATCCCTAGGGAAACACCTTTTTGGGGGCCCAGAAACAAAGGGCAAGGTGAAAACGCTGCCCCAAACCACCCAGGAGTCCCTGGGCAAACCAGGAATGGGACCAGCAGAGCAGAGCTGCTCGATGGCAGCACAGCAGAGGCTCCTGGGTGTGCAGTGTCTCTGCCTGGGGTCTCTGCACAAATCATGAACAGGGCAGGACTGCTGGGAACGTGCCTTGAGCTGGTTTATTTTCCACCATCAGTCTCATTCCATGGCTATGACAATGGGAAGATGCCACCAGCTCACATCCCAGGCAGCAGACACAGAACTCAATGTTACAACTCACTTTAAAAGTTTTTTGCCCAACCACACAAAGCAAAAGCACATTGACAGTAGTTCCATCCAACCACTATAAGCACAGGGACCTTTGGTTAAACAATGCTTGCTTATTTCAAATACAATACCTGCTTGTGAGCCTTCAAACACAATGCACAGAGCTCCATTATTAAGCTTCAACCTTCCTAATATCTCACTAGATAAACTTTTCTGTATCTTAGAGAGTTATTCTAGACAAGCATTAATACACAGACCATTGTTCTATTTATCCTTGCCTTTCTACAGTTTAAATCATTTTTCTGCTGACCAACCTCATGGCTGCTGCTCAGCTCCAATCACAGTTCTGCTGTCTCTGAGGTTTTCTGCAGCTTTCCCAAAATCCTCTAATTTTGTGGATTCCCACATACAGGAGAGAGCACCTTGGATATCACAGCTTGGATTCCTCTGCATCCACAAGCTGCTGCTGAGAGCTGACATTAATGTGCATTAATGTGCAACCTGAGATCTGCTCCTCTGCTGAAGCTGCACCTACGCAGTCGTATTTATTCCTGTTGAGGTTTGGGGAGACAGGGGATTGCTCCATGGAAGCTGGAACAAATTAATATTGCCCTGAGAATTATTATTTTAAGAGAAAGCAGCAGCAGAAGCACAAAGGGAAGCCAACAGCTTATATTTTCTTTTAGTGAGGCATCTGACAACACACAGTATATGTGTCAGGATCCATCCCAAAGGCACACAGTGACAAGCTCCTGGTGAGGCTGTTCCTGGAGAGCATCCCAGCCCTGCAGCCACATCCCCTCCAGGGCCCACAGCCCTGTCCCAGCCCTGTCCCAGAGAGAGCCCTGGAGGAGCAGCACCCGACACACTCCTGTCTCTGCAGCACTTGTTTGTGTAACTGCAGACCTGTCAGGCCCTCTCTGCCTGATTTAAGCTCTGCCAGTGTTAGAGGGAAAACAAAGAACAAAGATGCTGAGATATCCATCATCCCAGCAGGCCCGTGGGGAGTAGCTGCAGGAATGCACTGGCCCAGGGCAGCCTCCCTTCCTGAGCACAGCAGAGCCCTCAGAGAGGAGTTCACCTCTGCTGCTGCCTGGGGAGGCTCCTGGAGCACAGGCTGGACAGAGATAAAGGAATAAAGTGGGGATTTATTTAAAAAAATCTTCAAAGGATCCACCTGGGGCAGTGCAAGAGCCCAGCCAGGGCTGCACCCAGGATGGACCCAGGATGGACTCAGGGTCAGGAGTTCTCACCCTTTTATGAGTTCTGGTCCATTTCCACGCTGGGGTTCAGTGTCCAATCCCAGCTCCAGGGGATGCAGTCCCACCCTCCCAGGTTCTCTCCTCCATCCCCTGCTGTTTGCACTTTTTGGGGCTGAAGCTGCAGCGGTGTCCTTGGTTCTGGGGCTGGGAAAGGATTGTTCTGTGTGCCTGAGCTGGGAGGAGACCTTGCTGACACTTTCTGTGGAGCTCAGAGTCACACACTAAGGCAGCAGAGAACCTGAAAAATGAAAGCTCAGACTTGAGGCATCACTTCCAGCCTGGCCAGGGCTCAGCAGCCCCAGAGGAGCTGCCTCCCTGCAGGCCCCAGGGGCTGCTCAGTGCCCTGACCACAGCAGGTTCCTGCAGCCCTCACAGGCCCTGCCTGCGGTGTTCCTGCAAGGAATTCAACAGCTGAGAACAGCCAACCCAACAGCCAGAGCTGTTTGCTAAGGGGATTTTGGTTATTAAATGCAGAAACCCACAGAAGATTTTTTCCTCTTGTTCTCCAAGAGAGATGGAGGTGATACACACGTGTTTTATTAGTGCACGAGTGCCATGAGAGGAACTCATTTCCAGGGAAAATTAAAATACCAACTTCCCATTTACCTAGGAATTCAGCACAACTGGGGAGACAACTAAAATAAATCAGGGAAGTGCAAGAGAAATGGGGCAGGAAGCACAGTGAGGATCCAAGTGGGTCAAAGCTGTCCTGGGAAACCTCAGCACAGGAACAGCTTCAGGACAGCTTCCCCAAGGAAACTGAGGCACAGCCCCCAGGAGCTCAGTGTCCTGCCTGAGAGGGGCAGGAATTACTGGGAACGCCATGGTCAGCAGCTCCTCCTGCCCAGCAGCAGAAACCCCTGGAGCTGAGCAGCTCAGAGGAGAGGACGTGGAATCAGAACTTGAATCGTGCCCCAATTTACCTCACCGCACGCTCACACTGCACAGGAGCTCCCCAGTGCCTGTCAGGCCTTGAGGAGTGACCCCAACCCCCAGGGCTGTTTTGGGAGCAGAGCCAGAGCCCCAGCAGCAGGGATGGGCAGGGGTGTGATGACCCAAACGTCGGCTCAGCACCTGGCAAAGCCACCCGAGGGCACCAGGGGCACCTCAGGGCTGCCATGGAGAAACAGCCGGGAGCCAGAGCCTCTCTCAGGGCAGGAGCAGACCCTTCCTCCCCGAGGAGCTGCGTGTGCTGGACATGCTGGGGCTGCCCTGGCCTGCAGCACTAGGGCTGGGCAGCAGCACTTCCTCCTCCTCCTCCTCCCCTCAGCAGCACTACCTTGTCTTCCAACAGTTGGGCAATTGTCTGAAGAGGTGTAAGAGGGGAAAAACACATTCCTGTGAAACAGCATCACTGCCAGGCCCAGGGCTGCAGGATCATCCAGCCTTGCTGCTGACCCCATGCTTAAAAAGCACCTTGAAAATAAAGCACAGCCATTACTTCAGGCAGTGTTAAAGCAGTGCCCTCTCTTTGCAAAGGACACAATGTACCTTTGGGTTTCTAACTCTCCCTTTTCAATGTTCTGAGGTTTTTTTTTCCCCTGTGCTTCTCTCCCACGTGGAAGGGATGAAGCAATGCTGGGGAGGTGGTGGCTGAGGACAGTTTAAGTGTGCATGAGCCGGCTGTTCACTCCAGCACAGCACTTGTGGGATCACCCCAAGCTCCTTCCTCCAGCAGACCTTCATGAATTCCAGCTGGAGACTCCTTTCTCTTCCCCCAGGGCCAAAGGGAAGCTCACTGATATTTTTCATGTTTAGGATGTGGGGAAAGACACGCAGGAACACTGAAACAGATTAAATTGCTGAATTTCTCTTCACCCCACTCCTCCCCTTTTTTTCCCAGAAGAAGGGAGTTTTCCAACCCCTAGGACAGCCCAGAAGAGCAGAGTGCATGGGAACAGCAGCACCAAACCACGGACCAAACCCTCTGAGCACCTCACAGGAGCCACCACCAGCTCCACTCCCACCCTCAGCTGGTGCTGAAACCATTTCTGCTGTGGGGCAGCAAGAGGAATGCCACAGACATCTTTTATGAAATATCCTTTCCTTAGGATTGTTCCTCCTGAGAAGCTGAGAGGCCTCAGGAACAAAATGTAAACAATGATTATCTGCTGCTGTGGAATGCAACAGGTGCATCTGCGATTGCTCTCATGTGGTTGTTTCTAATTGATGGCCAATCACAGCCCAGCTGGCTCAGACAGAGAGCCCGAGCCACAAACCTTTGTTATCGTTCCTTCCTATTCTATTCTTAGCCAGCCTTCTGATGAAATCCTTTCTTCTATTCTTTTAGTATAGTTTTAATGTAATATATATCATAAAATAATAAATCAGCCTTCTGAAACATGGAGTCAGATCCTCGTCTCTTCCCTCATCCTCAGACCCCTGTGAACAGCAGCAGAGAGGAAGAGCATCCTCTGCAGGAGGGAGCACAGAGCCAGTGGCCCTGAGGCCTGGGGACAGCTCTGGCTGTGTCAGCAGCTCCTCACTCGCAGCTCTGGGCAGCAAGAGCTGCTGCCAGCAATGACACATTTTGCCCAGGATCTCCTGAGCACAGCTAAATTTGGAGAATTCAGTTTTTATCCCCATTGCTTTGATGCAGAAGCACCAGAGGATGTGAGGGAGCTTCAGTGGAGCAGCCCTGGGCAGCCCAGGACACTGGGGCACGATGGAGCTGTGGCTGTGGCTGATTTTCACACAATTCCTCTTAGTGAGAACTTCTGGAGAGCTTCCCCCTTCCAAAACCCAAAGCTCTCTCTGAGGCCAGCAGTGCCAGCCCGTTTATGAGATGTTTTTATCCCGAGCTGAAGGATGGGGTTTGGCTGTGCTTGTGCTTGGCAGTGTCTGTACTTTTGGATGACTTTAGGCAGACAACATCTGCTGCCTTTAATGCCCAGCTGCTCCATTTAATCCCTGTTAAAACTGGTTTTCCCCTTCCAATTTCTTTAAACACTACTGGGAGGCTTCTTTGAAACACATCCCTTGTAAAGGCTCCTGGCAACTCTGAAATGAGAGTTTTCCTTAATCTTCCTGCTAACTTCAGGGGATAAACTGCTCAGCTGTCACCATGTCACAGTGTGGGTGATGCTCATGAGCTGCAGGGGCAGCCAGGCCACAGAAAACCCAAAATCCCACCCCATTTCCCTCTGCCCTCACTCCAAAGGGTCTCCTGAGGAGCTCTGACAGAGCAGGAGCCCCCAGGTCCTGCAGGAGAGTCAGCACCTTCCAGAACCACTGATTGGGAGCTGCTAATTAGGGTCCTCCTCACCAGGAGTGTGATGGCACCAAGTGAGCAGCAGGACCTGGGGAGCAGAGAGAGCTCCTGAACATTCTGTGCAGGGACTGGAGAGCAGAGAGAGCTCCTGAACATTCTGTGCAGGGACTGGAGAGCAGGAGAAGGTTCCTGAACATTCTGTGCATGGACTGGAGAGCAGGAGAAGGTTCCTGAACATTCTGTCCTGCCCCAAACTGGGACCTGTGGCCTCAGTGTCTCAGAGCCCAACCCACCATCCCTTTTTATCACAAAGGTATCACTTGAATCCCCACCCTGAGCCTGGAAAAAGGCTGTCAGGCACACATGTTTCACACTAAAGACTGGCCCCAAACCAGCATTTTTCAGCAAACTTGGTCCTGTAAGAGAATTTCCAACAAAATTCTGAGATCAAACAGCCCTGGAGCTGTTTCAGCACAGTGATCCACAGTGAGCCAAAACCCAGATTTGATTGTGCCCCTGCACTTTGATGCCAGACACTTCATGGCACGGGACCTCATGTACCTTGTGTGATTTATTCCCCTCATGCTGCAGTGTTCCTTGTAAAACTGCTGGGAGAAAGGCAAGTGGAATTGTGTCTGCTCCCACATCCAAGGGCTGTACTGCTGTTGTGCTGCAGGATTATTCCAGTTCCTGATGGCTGGGAAGAGCAGTTCAGTGGGAACAAGAAGCAAGCCCCCTCCCTCCCAGAGCTCCTGGGCTCACAGGAAAGGCCTGGCTCAGGCAGCAGGGCAGAGCTCCTCACAATCCATGGCACAAACAGGGTGATGCCCACACCAGCTGGGTCTGGGATGCACAGGGATGAAACACATTTCATACCTCAGCAACTCCAATAAAAAGCTTACACCCAAGCTCGCAGGGAAGCTACTTTAATTTATAGTAATTTATAGCTGTAATAGTTCCAGCATAATGATTTTATCAGTTTTTAAGTGATATTGGGATGCTCTAGGATACCAACTTTGCCATTTTAGCAGAATGCCACCTTTGTGTCACATTAATTTTGTTTCTGACTCAAACACAGCTCTGAGGAAGCACCTGCCCCCAGCTTTCCCTCTGCCCTCCAAGCTGCCATGACTCTGGCATTAAACAGAAAAATCTGACCCAGCACAGGCCAAAACCCTCCCTGAAAAATCAGCTCCCACCAACACTGGGGGCACAACCTGACCCTTCAGATTTCCTTCAACTTAACACTTAAAATGACATGGCAAATCCCCCCATTGCTGCTCCAGGGATGGGTTCTGCTGCCTCAGCCCCAGCCCAGCTCCTGGGAAGGACAAACTGGGACTGGGGCAGCAGCCCCAGCTGGAACAGCCCCAGCCAGGCACCCCAAAAGTCAGGGCAGCATCTCCAGGGACTGCACACAGAGCCAGAGAAGCAATAAATTGTGCTCAGGAGAACAGGAGAGGTGGCAGAGGAGGGATGAGCTCCTGGAGGTGATGGGAAAAGCAGAACGTGCTGGAGAGCCCTGAGCAGCTCGGGCTGAGTGAGCCCAGTTCAAAGCACTCCTCAGATTCCAGCAATAGCTCAGGAGCACAATGTGCCCAGGAACGTGGCTTCCTGCTCCTCTCCTGAGCTGTAACCACACAGCCTCCAGCCCTGCAGCGTTTCTGGGAACTCCATTAAAAGCCCATGAAGTGCCCAGCAGCCCTGAGTGAGATCACCACGACACAGGAGCATCTGCTCCCCCTCCAAAGGCTGGGCTCACCTCCTCTCCAGCACTGCCTGGCAAAGCAGCTCCTCCTGTGCACGTGCCACAGCCAGGGACACCCTAAAACCTCCCCCAGAAACCCTCAGAAAGCCCTCAGAGAAGGGGAAGGCACAGAGGAAGCACTGGAGTCAGAGTCTTTAATGCACACACTGAAGGAGAAACCATCGAGCTGTATTTCACTGCCACAAATAGCAAATATTTAAAAATAAAACATTATTTTTAGCCTAAGTGGTGCTTAAGGACTGGAGAATAAAACATTGCCCAGAGACAGGGAAGTGTCAGCATGAGGAAACGCTGAAGCAGCCCCGTCCTGCTCACTGAGCACCAGCTCAGGGCACACAGAAACCACTTGGGATCCTGGCTCAGACCTTCAAACCCTCCCTGATCCAGCCAAACCTTCCTAACTCGGCCAAAAACCAGAGGAGAACGAGTCAGGTACAACACCCTGGTGTACCTACAAGGGTAAAATAAATACAATTATACAGAAACTCACACAACCTAGATCCTTAGCAAAGGCTGCTCTGCACAGGGCAGTTCATCCCCTGCCTTTCTTTGCCACAAGCAGGACTGGAAGGTCAGGAAATAGAATATAGCTGGATAGGATATGGAATTCCAGCTGCTCCCAGACAGGTGGGAATTGACCAAAAAGGGGCTGTAAAGGAGAACAGACCAGGCTTGTCCCTCCCTGCTCCTTTCTGACACATGACAGACATCCTGAGAAAGCAGGCTGGGAAAATAAATCCCCTTCCACAGGCCCAACCTGAGATTTTCTTGAACGGAGGAAAAGCAAAATGAACATGGAAAAAAATCATCAGCGTTTTGAAATATCTACAATTACAGTTAGGTTTTGTTTTCTTTTTAAACAGTTTAAATCAAATGCCTGAAGAAGCAGATGGGAAACTCTCATGTGCTAAAAGCTGAGGCTTCTACCAGAGCTCTCCATTAGGAGACGAAAGACAAGGCTTAAGAAAGAAGATGTTTGAGATCATAACTCTTATCAAAAAATCCTGAAAGGCTTAAAAACATTGGAAGCTCATTTCCCCAGCAGCTCTGGTCCCTGGTCAGACAGATGGAGGGAGACAGCTTCCCCCTCCCCAGCACGGGCTGGGTGAGGTAGGGATTGACTAACTGTGGAAAAATCCACATAATTGAGAAGACAAATGTTGAGCAGTTATTTTACAGCCTGAACTATTGAAGGAAAAAGGCTGCCCGTGCCAAGGGGCCAGCCAGGCTCATTGTGTGCGAGCAGCCCCGGGCAGCAGCGGGGCTTTCATCCCTGCCAGGTGCAGCCCCAGGGCTGCAAACACCCCTGGGAGCAGCAAAAACACCCCTGGGAGCAATAACCTCTGCAAACAGCCCTGGGAGCAGCAAAAACACCTCTGGGAGCAGCAAAAACACCCCTGGGAGCAGAAAATAAGCACCCCTGGGAGCAATAACCTCTGCAAACACCCCTGGGAGCAGCAAAAACACCCCTGGGAGCAATAACCTCTGCAAACAGCCCTGGGAGCAGCAAAAACACCTCTGGGAGCAGCAAAAACACCCCTGGGAGCAGAAAATAAGGACCCCTGGGAGCAATAACCTCTGCAAACACCCCTGGGAGCAGAAAAACACCCCTGGGAGCAATAACCTCTGCAAACAGCCCTGGGAGCAGCAAAAACACCTCTGGGAGCAGCAAAAACACCCCTGGGAGCAGAAAATAAGGACCCCTGGGAGCAATAACCTCTGCAAACACCCCTGGGAGCAGCAAAAACACCCCTGGGAACCACAGCAAATAAACACCCCATGGGGAACAGCAGCACCAAACACCCCTGGGAGCAGCAGCACCAAACACCCCTGGGAGCAGCAGCACCAAACAGCCCTGGGAGCAGCAGCAGCATCCTCTGCATGTCCCCTGCACACAGCAGCAACACCCACCCAGCAGCACGAGCCCTGCTGAGCCCCTGGCTGCTCCCCATGCTGTATTTCCAGTCACTTAAAGTGATGCCTCAGGTTTGGCTTTTCTATTTTCAGGCTCTGTGCTGCTTTAGTGTGTGGGTCTGAGCTTCCCATCAGGGGATGTGAGCTCTGCACAGAGCAGGGAGACAGAACAATTCCTGCTCCAGCTGGGCACCAAGGACAAGCCATACAAGGGACAGGCACAAGAGCAGAAACGTGGATTTAAGAGAGAAAACCAAAAATGATGGGAACTGCATGGCAAACCCAGCCTAGCAAAGCTTGACAAGCTGTAAGAGGATGGAAACCCAGCCTAGCAAAGCCTGACAGGCTGCACAGGGATGCAAACCCAGCCCAGCAGAGCCTGAGAGGCTGCACAGGGATGCAAACCCAGCCCAGCAGAGCCTGACAGGCTGCACAGGGATGCAAACCCAGCCCAGCAGAGCCTGAGAGGCTGCACAAGGATGATTGCTCCCCGTTCCTCCCTGTGCTGTCAGCAGCCCTCTGTGAAGCCATGGCCAGGACACCTCACACCTCCTCCTGCTGCTCCAATCACCCAACACTGCTGAAATTGCCCTGAGCCTGAGCTCCAGAGCTCCCTGTGCAGGTTCCCATCTGGCTGCAGACCCAGGCTTGCAGACACATCCATTCTGCAGTGGTTTCCCTGCTTTTTCCACCTTCCTTTTAAGAATACCAGGAAATTTCACAGATAAATAAACACTGGAAATACTAAGCAGTAAAGTCTCCAACTTTAAAGGTTAGGAAACACTGTAAATACTTTTCTGTGTAGCTACCTTTACTCACAGCAATACAAATTCAGTGTAACCTTGGTTTCCATCACCCAGCAGGCAGCACAGGCAGGGTGACTTCCTTGACAGACACCAAATAATTTGTTTTATCCCCATCACCCAGCACGAGGCTGCATTCCTGATGGACTGCACACAACTCCAGCTCTGCTCTGGAGTTAAAGCTGCCCCACAGACCTTCCCAGCATGGCCCTCCTGACAGCAGGGCTGAGTGTGCTCTGGCTCTGACAGCTTCCCTGGGAGAGGAAACACCATTACTGCAACTGAGATGGAAAATAGGAAAACTGATAGTGAAGGTTCATTCTATAGTGAAGGTTTCGTTTGGATGTTCAGTCAAAGAGAGTTTGAAGCTCTCTTTTCAAAACCACAAAACCAAACCTTATCTACCTTTCCAATACATTTTGATATATTTCAGGGCCATGGTTCCCTGGTGCACTCAGCAGTGCCAGGTTTACAGCTGGACTCCGTGATGTTAAAGGTCCCTCACAAGGAAACGATTCCACATCCCAAATCTCTCCTGGGGGTGGCCCAGGTGATCCCCAGAGCTCCTTCCCAGCCCAGGCATTCCCTGATTCCCTGCACCCAGCCTGGGGTGCCAGGCCAGGCACTCCTGCAGAGCCCAGCATGGGTTAAACGCCCAGCTCCTGGGCAGCAGCACAGACAGTTCTGTGCTCTGAGGCCACATCCATCTGCTGCTGCTGCCACAAACCCCCTCACAAGCCTGGCCCCACTCCCTGAACGTTCTCCCACACCTGGAAGGAGCCAGGCAGGGACCTTACAGACAGTTCTTGTCACCACAAATGCACAGCTCAGCCCCAGAAGAGATCGAGTCCCGTGCAAAAAATGAGGCAAGACCTGCAGAAAACAGAGGGCAAGGGCTGTAGGACTAAAAATACACCCAAGAAGTGCCACGTAAGCTCAGGTTTGCCAACTCCCAGCTTCTCAGCCTAAGTATTGAGCTATTCAGACCACTCAAGCAAAGTTGATTTTTCCCCTAGGAAGGGTTAAATCCATTTAAATAATGTGCAATAAAGACAGAGCCGTGCCCCAGTAACACTGAAGTTGTTTCTATTCCATACAATAAGCTCAGGAAGCAAAATTAAAATCTATCTGCATGGTCTGAGGTCACTGGGGCTAGCGATGGTTATTTTAAATCTGAATATTAGAAACACATGGTCCACCATGGAGGCTTCCAGCAAAGCTGAACCTGCTGGTGCTCAGCCTTTCCAGGGAATGCTGAACACCCCCAAGGGGTCACAGCAGGATGGAGCCACCCCCAAGGGGTCACAGCAGCCAGGGCTGCCACTCCATAGGATGGAAACAGATATTGTTTAGACAAGATGATGAACATTTCTGAAACTTCAATCTTGAATCGTTTCTGATTTACAGACTAATCCTAACAATGATGCAATGCATCCCCAGCCCCTGCTCTGGGGCTCAGCACTCCAGCACAGCCCATACACAGAGCTGATTAGTTTGTATTACAGCAGAAACGTTCCTAATGAACAGAAATGTGAAATGATTTTTGGGTTTTGCAGTAGCCATGTAAATAATCTTTAGGAGAAGCCCTTCACTGCCCATGTCCTGCCTGGGCTGCTGCAGCAGGAGCTGAGCACTGCCCTGGAGAGGGAATCTCACTCGCTGCTCCCTCCAGTGAGCCCTGGCAGCTCCAGGGATGTTTCCATCCTTTCCTGATGGTGCCAGGACAATTCTCCAGGTGTGCTCAGAGCAGGCTCCAGGCTCACACACTCTGGTGGCAGCATCAGGGGAACCAAAGCCTGGCTGAGCTGGGTCCCCCTGCAGGACCTTGTGCCACCCACTGTGACCAGAGGTGACACCGCAACCTCGCTTTGCAGAGCTGTTGGAAACAAAAACATCGTGCCACAATCTCTGCTCGGTTTCAGAAACTTGATTTTGACAAGAAATTGAAAACGTTACATAACCATGTAATTAAAGGATTATTATGAGAGATGGTTTACTTAAAATCATCCATTCTGGGTAGGAGCATCCTGACTGGGTACAGCACTGTCCTGACCAGGACAAGGACATGAAGGGTCTGATTTTGCAGTTTATCTACCCATGAATTTGTTTATGCTCTTATTTATGCTGTGAAGTTTAGAGGAGCCAGAAGCAAAGGAACCCCTCCTCAGCAGAGCAAAGAAATGACCCTGGCAGGGAAAAATGCCAAACAGGGCGAGTTTTGCAAGCTCCCAATATTTACCATCCATCCCAGAGTACTCCATTCTCATGCAAGCATGTCACAATGAGAAAACAACATCTCTATAAGGGTAAAACAAACAGCATTCACAATTTCTGCAAGCATTCTTCCACAATTATTGCACTAGATTAGATTGCCTCATCACCAGGGCCAGAGGCCATTTACACTATTTTCTTTCTTTTTTATTTTTTTATGGAACAGATGAAAGGATTACAGAAAGTTTTCTGGGGCCAAATTTGGAGCTAATGATGGGAAAATTCTTTTGCTAATCCCCACTGCTAGCAGACTCCTGAGGCTGGAAAAAAACAATGTCTCCTGGTACCCAGCTTCTCTTTCGCTCATCAGTGCAAAATGCCCGGCTCAGGAGGTTTGCAAAGGCCCAAAATCAGCTTCGAGCAGAGCCACAAAACCTGCAGGGCAGGGCTGCAGTGAAAACCTGAGTGCAGAACCACTGAGACCCCCACTAAAACGGGGATGTGAGAGCCAAGGATGGGGCTCAGCACAGCCACAGCCACCCCAGGGCAATGGGCTCTTCCAGAACATTCTGTGCCACCAACAGCCACCCCAGCTGTACCCTGGGGGGAATGGGCTCTTCCAGAACATTCTGTGATGCAGGGATCCCACCTGAGCAGCCCCTGCTGCCTCCAGAGGTTCTTGCAGAGATGTGGGGCTCGGGCAGGCTGTGTCACCTGGTGTCACCTGGTGTCACCTGGGTCCAAGGACAGGACCCTCCATGGGCACAGCTGCCCCCAGAGCCCAGGGATGCCCTGGGACAAAGCTCCAGCTCCTGCCCCTCAGCACCACCAGGCACCTCCCTCCCAAAGGGGTTCAATCACTTTGCAGTCATTTAACAAACACAAAGCAATCCACACGTGAGGAGTAAACTCTGCACCATGAATCCCTGGTGCTGGTGCATCTGCAGGGGCACAGCTACCCCAGCTGGCACCAGGGGACAATGCCACCCCGGAGAGCTGCGGGTGCCAACACCTCCAGGGAGCCGGGGCTGCCTTGCAATGGGAAAAACAGACCTGAGGAACTGAGTATTTCATTTATATGTTCATAGATAAATAGGAATATATTTCATTTTGGGTCAACAACAGAGTTTCTTTCCAGCTGGATGGCAGTGTGTGTGTGGTCACCAGGATGAGAGGTCACTCATCTGTCCTCACACCATGGCAGATGAGTCAGTCACCATTAAGAGTGATCAAGGTTCAACACTTTCCACAGCCCCACGCATTGAATTTAGGCTGAATGAATGTCTTGTATATATCCTGCCCCATAAGCTACTTAGCTCCACAGACACACATGATCCTTACATTTTCCTTGCCCAGTGTGATAGGGATAACCATGGAAAAAAAGAAGGTATAGGCTGAGGACAGCCACTATTGCAGTCAGCATGGCCAATTCTTTCTCCCAGCTCCGGTTCAACATTAATATTCTACTGGATTTGAAATTAAAAATCTAGTTGTGGAGCCTGGAAAATCGGTACCCAGCTCCCCAAAGGCTAATTCATTAATTAATGCACATTATCAGCTGCTCCTGAATGAAGCCAGGCTTTATTTTAACAGCAGGAGAAGCTGCAGAAGGTGGGAACATCCCCAGCAGCCAGGGAAGGGGAAGTGAAGCTTCCCACAGAAAGGGGCTCTGATGGAAAGTCTGAGTGCAGGAAAGAGAAATGTTGAAGCAGCACTTAATGAAGATGAACTTCCCCTGCCTCCCCACAAGGCAGACGATGCCATTATCACTCAGCACCAGGAAGGAAAGGGATTCCAGGGAAGGGGAAATTGCAGGGCAGTTATCCTCATCAACCTGGGCCAGCAGCAGCGGCAGGGCTTGGCACGGAGCCTGAGCAAAGTCTGCTCATGGTTAAGCACAGGGCATGGAGTGAGATGTGCACAGGGAAAACAGCCCCTGGAAAATGTTGCTAAGGGCTTCAGCTCCTCCAGGGTGCCAGTGGCAACCAAATGTCTGACCTTATCCCCCCATATCTGCCAAAAAAACCCAGAAAAGGGATCGCATCGAGTCAGAGGAAACCTGGGAGCTCCACCGGCCTGGCAAGGATGGAGGAAGTGCTGAGTGATCTGCTCCACACCTGGAGGCTGCTCCCAAACCCCCTGGGCAGGTTCAGCATCTCCTGATGGGGTGATCTGCCCCACACCTGGAGAGTCAGGCTGCTCCCAAATCCCCTGGGCAGGTTCAGCCTCTCCTGCTGAATGATCTGCCCCACACCTGGAGGCTGCTCCCAAACCCCCTGGGCAGGTTCAGCCTCTCCTGCTGACCCTTCCTGCAGGGCTGGCAGCTCTGCTGCTCCTGGCTGTGGGGCACAGGCTCTGAGCACCCCCAGGAGCAGCACACACCATCCTCACCTCTCCCTGCTCAGAGCACCCACAAAGCTCCCCTCTGCTGCCTCAGCTCAAGGTGGAGCTCCAAGGAAACACAGGAATTTGCTCCAGGCTTTGTAACTGTCTCTAAGACAAACAGCACCAGCACTACCTGCAGTATTTGTAAAAAGGAGGGTTGAATATATTCCATTTCACACATATTTCAAGGTCTCATTGCTACAAGTCAGGCAAAAATGCAATGGCACAAAACACAGAACCTTTAGGGTCCCAAAAGTGTAAGAATTTGGGGAACCATCCCCAACCCCCAACAGAGAAATGGGACACAGACTGTGTATTTTCCTGAGGAGAAACCAAAATTTCACAGAGAATCCATAAACATGCTCATGCTTCCCACCTGTTTCCTATTTCGAGCAAAAAAAATCCCCAATTAATATGACTTTTTAAGCAACAATTAATAAAGGAACCTATGAGATGAGACCCCTAATTGAAAATGTCTTTCCTCACACGAGGCAGAGGATCCAAACATGCCAAGAGCACTGAGCATGGTCTGTCCCAGCTGCACAAACCCTTCCTGAACAGCCCTAAGATTAATAAACAAAGACATATTGGAGGAATTTCCCATCCCTCCTGGGTTTAGCCGTGGCAAACAGGAGAAATCCACCCTCAGTGTGCACAGAGCAGAGCTGCCATCAGCACTCATGGTGTGATGTGACTTTGGAACCCTCAGTGTGCACAGAGCAGAGCTGCCATCAGCACTCATGGCAGGGATGTGAGTCTGGAACCCTCAGTGTGCACAGAGCAGAGCTGCCATCAGCACTCATGGCAGAAATGTGACTTTGGAACCCTCAGTGTGCACAGAGCAGAGCTGCCATCAGCACTCATGGCAGGGATGTGACTTTGGAACCCTCAGTGTGCACAGAGCAGAGCTGCTATCAGCACCCATGGCAGGGATGTGAGTCTGGAACCCTCAGTGTGCACAGAGCAGAGCTGCCATCAGCACTCATGGCAGGGATGTGACTTTGGGACCCCTCACTCTGAGCAGAGGGGTTCCAAACTCCCAGAGACTGCAGAGGGCAAACACCACCCCAGGAAGAAGCAGGAATCAGGGCTGGGCTGCAGGTTGTCAGCAAGGAAAAGGACACTGCCCTGTCCAGGGATGCAGCCCAGGGCTCCCACTGGGCTGTTCCAGGTGGAAGGGATGCAGAATTCAGGAGGATCTGCTCTGCAGGGACAGCTCATGCCACAGTGAGGTGAGTAACAAAGCACTTTTATTTATTTATTATTGCAGGAGAGCAACTCCACTGGGCCACTGGCTCCTCTGAAAGGAGCTAGGTGCTCTCCTGGTTCAATGTTACACTGAATTTGAGCTACACTCACTGCCACAAACCCTCCCCAACCCAGGCACTTGCAGCAAACAATGCAAGGCTGCTCCTTGAATCGCTGCCTCAAGACTTCTCCATTCAGCTCATCAGGAAAAACACAGAATGAGAATGCTCAAATGCAACACATAAAAACTGTCATAAAATGGAAAAAGGCAGAGGATGGAGCACAAAATCCATCCTGTGCTCTGGAGCAGCAATCAGCAATGCCTTTGTTCGAAAGTCGGGCTGGGGAAGCACCCCAAGTGTTCTGCACTGGGCACAGGCCACAGGGGCACAGGAAAACCAGGTGTGAGTGGGCACACTCTGCACTGCTTCAACACAAACCTCCAGTGCCAGCAGCTTGCTCTGTGGGCAGGAGGAGCAGTCGTGTGAGGAGAGAAAAAACCAAATCCCAGATTTACAGAAAAGTGAGGCAAGACCTCGTCCTTACCGTTCTGCTCGTCCAGCTCGTTCCCAATTTCCTGCCCCATTTGTTTCTGCCTGGATATGATTGAAGAAAGAGCATCGAGTCCAGCATCTTGTTCTGCACCAGGAAAATATATTAAATTACTTCCAAGAGTTGCTGAAATGCCAGGCTACATAAAATAGGTAGAAGTGAGGGAAAAAAATCGACTCTGTGCTTAAAGGGCTAAAATGTATTAAGAAAAACACATGAACACAACATGAAAATCAATCCTTATGGCAACAGTGCTCTTGAAATAACGTGAATGATGGGTAAATAATTTCTCTGCTCTGGCTGGGACATTTTGCTGAGGATCCAAAAAGAAAAATCCAAGAATTTAACATTTAGCTGTTACTCAATCATAAATGCAGGGGATTTTCTGGCACGCACAGCGAGCTCCAGATTAGCCTTTTTAAATTTTCCAAGTAACTTTTAACATGAATAAAAGAAAACAGGTGATGCAAACAGCAAAGAATTCCAAGAGATTTTGAAAGCTGCGAGAGGACGCAGAGGGTGGGGAGGGCTGAGGGGATGGGGCAGTGACAGTGTGAGGTGCTGGGGGAAGAACCACATCCCCCGTGCCCTGCAGGGAGCCCCTCAGCCCAAATGTGCAGCTCTCCCTGCCCAGAGCTGCCAGGGTGGCACAGGAGGAGCTGCAGAGGGTCAGTGCCCAGGGCACAGCAGCGATGCCCAAATGGGCTGCCCAGGACACCTCCACTCCACAGCCTCCTTTAGCCCCGGTTTAATTAGCCATAATGTAATTAAAAATGCAGCTGAGCCCCTCCTGGCCCATCAGACACCCTCCTGAGCTGCACAGCAGTTGTTCCCAAGCAGAGGGAAGCTTTTCCTGGAGACTGATTTCATTGCATCACTTCCAGGACTGGATTTGCCTGGAAATGATCTCATCAGCCACCTGACCTCCCCAGGCTGAGCCTTCCCAACACTCCCAAAGCCAGAGACTCCTCATGGGTACAGAGGGCCAAAATCTGAGGACCCTTGTAATTTGGATTAATTAATTTGGATAAATTAATTTGGAGTTAATTCTTACCTTGTCCCAGTTCAACCAGACCTTTAATGCACCCAGCAAAGCCCCTACAGCCAGGGCAGTTATGTGATCACACTGCACACCAAACCATGAATATGGGCAAAATCAGGACTGCCAAAATTTAATTTAAGAGGTTGCATCCAGATAAGAACATTGCAAGCAGAATGCTGCCCCTGCAAACACAGAGAACAGCTGCCTGGAGCTGCTGTGTTTGACATCTGTAAAGATTCAAACTTCAGCCCAGGTTGGTGTATTTAGGTTCAAATCAAAGCTCCTCTCAGAGTCCCAGAGATGCTCAAAGCAACCAGAAAGGCTCTTGTACCTTCAATGATCCTTCTCTGCTGCTGCCTGAGCTCATCAAAGCCAAGTCCTCTGGTCTCCTCCGATTCTTCCAAGAGCCAGGGGTTGGTGATGCCTCGACTGGCCCCTCCTGCCATGAGGCTGGACCTGAAAAGAGCCCCAGTGAGTGATTCCCACCCCTGGCACAGAGCACACAGGGCCCCAGTGAGTGATTCCCACCCCTGGCACAGAGCACACAGGGCTGAGCCCTCTGTGCAGCCCAGCAGGGATCACCCAAAACAATTCCCAAGAACAAACCCACCCCACAGGCTGGAAGTGAGAAGGAAGGGCAGAATTCATCCTACATGGATAAACAGACTGTATAATAAATCCACAGATTGTATAAATAAATATATATATATGCATTTATTGTATAAATAAATAAATATATATGTATAAATAAATCCATATAAAATGCTGTTTGCATGTAGAGCACACAGCATTCCTGGGAATACACACTATTCCTGGATTTGCTACGTGATCAAAGCACATAAAAATACTGCCACAGCCTCAAACAGCAAAAGGATCCACTTGTTAATAGAGATGCAAATCAGATGAGACTTAATCCCCTGCAATGCTGACCAAAGCTAAGCAGGAACATTCCTGGATTTTGGGAACTGCAGATGGACACAGCTCCCTCCCTGCTTTCCTAGTCTGGCACCAGCCCGAACGAGCAGCCAGGAGCACACACTCCTAAATGAAAGAGTAATTAAATAATGGGTTTTCTTTTCAAAGAATTATGACTTGAGATTGTTCACATTACAGACACCTCCCTGGTGACCACAGAAAACAAGATTTCCATGTCCAGGGCACATAAATCCAGGCAGTAAAATGAAACCCCACTGAAATATTTCCTCAGTACCAGATTTCTGCTTTCTGCCTTCCAGCCCTTCACTGGTTTCTCGTACAGGACAAACCCCAGAGCAGACTGGGGTCCCTGACCCCAGAACTGCAGCTCAGGTTTGGAGGAGGCATGGTGAGACTGCTTCCCCCAGACTGGAGGGAGTTGGAGCAATTCACAAATTGGAGTTTTGCTTTCTCCTTTCCTTTCTTTCAACTCTGTATTTCATCCCCTTTTTACCTTCTCCCTGCTCCTTCCCAAAGCATTTCCACAAACGACCCAAGAACAGGGAGGGCTTTTAGGATCTCTCAAGTTCCCAATTATTAGACCTTGGTGTAACTAAAAGAACTAATTATTATAATAACTAATAACTAATTATAATAACAACTATTATTTGTAAGTTTTTTATATTATTTATATATATTTGTATTATTTATAAGTATTTTTAAGAATAATTAATTATTTTACTTACACCAACACCTAAATGAGAACGCTGCAGTTGTTTTGGTGTTTTTAATTGAGTTTTTATGGGGCTGCTCTGATCTGCCCAGTGCCCCCCTGTGCTGGGCACCCCTCTGTGGCCAAGCCCGGGGCAGGGGGCACTGGGGGGCACTGGGGGGCACTGGGGGGCACTGGGGCTCCGAGCCCAGCCCAGCCCAGCCCAGGCTCCTGCAGCAATCCCGGGCAGCTGGGGACATCTCCTGGCCGTGGGATGGAGCAGCGCTGCTGGAAAATCACCCCGAGCAGAGGCTGCAGCTCCTCTGCCCGGCCGGCACCGCGCTCCGGCTCCAGGTGAAGGCAGAAGGAAAAATAGGAAAAAATTAAATAGGAAAAAATAGGGAAAAAAAAAAAAGAAAAAAAAACAAATATAGGGAAAAAATAAATATAGCAAAAACAAATATAGGGAAAAAAAACAAATATAGGGAAAACAAATAGAAAGAGAAATATAGAATATGAAGAAACAAATATAGAAGAAAAACCAAATATAGAAGGAAAACCCCCAATATAGAAAAAAAAACCCAATATAGAAGAAAAACCCAAATATAGAAGAAAAACCCCAAATATAGAACACAAACAAATTTATGGAAAAAAACAAATGAAAAAATAGATACGGAAAAAATACGGAAAAAATACGGAAAAAATATAGAAAACCTATTTTTAATGAAAGTGGCTAAAAAGCAGTTTTTCTAAATCTCAGCATCTCCCTTAGCCACCCCAGTGGGTGAGCCCCGAAGCAGAGCCAGCCCTGCTGTGCCATGACCAGCTGGGTGCTCAGGGAGAGGAGCTGGGATTGTTCTGCATCCCAGCCCTGCCCCTCCATGAAATTCCCATGCGTTTCTCAGGGCTGGCAATCAGGCTGGATCAGACAAAGTGACACACACACCTGGAGTGCAGTTTTCACACTGCCCAGCTTTCCTCCCTGCTCTGGGGGATTCAATGGGCTCTTTTATCTCCCAGTGCCACCAGTGGCACCAGTTTGTGACCACGACAGAAACATTGCTCTGCTAGGGATGGAACCAGCACTGCAGCTCTCCCAATTCCCCTCAATTAGAGGGACACAAACCCCAGGCAACAACATCTGCCAGAGCTGTTTAACCAAAGCAAAGGGAACAGAAACTCTCTGCTTGCTAAAACCAGCACAGCTATTCCTGCCTGCTGAAAACAGCCAAGGCAAGCAAATCTGGAATAATTTGTGGCCGTGCCTGTGTCCCTCCCGGCAGTGCCTGCCCCACTCCTGGGGCGGGGTCGTGCCCAGGGTGTGCAGCTCACAAGAATCTTTGTGACATGTTTGGTAACTGCCTTCCCCTGCACACAGCCCCACTTCCTCCTGCCCTGCCTGGTGTGAAGATTAAAGCTTATCCAATTAGCCACCCACTGCCTCCACGAGTTAATCAGGCAAATCTGGGGAGCCTCACAGAGCACTGCGGTGTGGGGATGGCTTTTGATGAGGGGAGCAGATTTAACTAATTACAGGGCTCAGCGATGTGCCCGAGCATAAAAGGTGATGGGGTTTAAAATCAGGGAGCTCTGGCACTGCCTAACAAGGGAGGGCTTGTCCTTTGTTTCACTGATAATTCTGAGAACACCTCCCAAGTAACTTAGATTACTCAACCAGCACTTACTTCAGGCCACACATCAAGGCTTAGGGCTCTGCAAGACTGAGCCTTAAACAAAACCTGGGTCATCTGACAGTTGGCTGGATGATCACTTGAACATTCCCTGAACTGCAGAGGGGCTCTTTGAAGTACCCAGGGCACCCCAGCCTGGCTTCACAGGTCACTCTCCACAGGGGAGCTGCAGGACTGGGGCATTCTCTCACTTACAGCGCTCACTCTGTATTTTTAGGAGGCCCCAAGTTAATAAATAAAACCATTTTCTGTATAAATATAGAAATTTGTAAAAATATCTATACAAATTTTCTATATAGCAATTTTCTAATAAAAATGAATTTTCTGAAATAGAAATTTTATTAAATAGAAACCTGGGACCTGGCCAGACAGGAGTGGGAGTATTCCCATCCTTCTGTCCCTACAAATGTTTAAATACTCTACAAGTCTGACCTGTGGTACCCAGAGAGTCCCCACTGCTGGCTGCTGTCCCCACTCCTGCCTTGGGAATGGAGTGACACCCTGGGAATTCTGCCCCACTGCAGCCCCTGCTCCAACAGCTGCACAGATCCTCCCAAGGAGAAAAAGGGGCAGAAGCCACTGAAATTGTCATTAATCCCCACTAAAGGAAATGGAGCTGGCCCTGCTCGAGGGGGGCACACAAACAGCCCAACCTTGCCCTGGGAATTCCAGGGGCTCCTTAATTAGGGCTGGGGGGGCAGGAATGCTGTCCCCAGCCAGGGAGAGTCCTGCAGCAGTTGTCACTTGGGATCAGCCCTGGGAGCATTAAAGCCCAGCCCTGCAGCCCACAAACAGCTTCAGAGCAGCTTCCACAGGATGTGGAGCTCACTGAGTGCTGAGCAGAGTAAAGCAGCTTAATTCCAGGGCAAAGCTACAGCCCCAGGCCTGGACAGCAAGCATGTGATCAGTGGTGCAGGAAGGTTAATGAAAGGAAGGGCTGCTGGCAAGAGCAGGGCCTGGGCACCGTGGGCTGTCACATCAGGCCTGGATTAGATCTGGAAAAGCAGCACCAGCCAGGCAAGTGTCAGCGCTCAGCTCCATCAAAGCCCAGGTGCTGATTGCTCTAATGCAGGGCAAAGCTGAGTGTCAGCCCCAGGCACATCCCAGGGGGGCTCTGCCACCCCCAGGACCCCAAAGCTGGGCCAGGATCTGCCAGGACTGCAGAGGGAGCCTGAGCTGGGAACGGCAGCTGAGCCCTGCAGAGCCTGGGGCTGCGTGCCTGGCACCAGCTCCTGCCAGGACCTGCCGGGATCCTTCCAAGAGCCTTCTCAGATCCTTCCAAGAGCTTTCTCAGATCCTTCCGAGAGCCTTCTCAGATCCTTCTGAGAGCCTTCTCAGATCCTTCCAAGAGCCTTCTCAGATCCTTCCCAGATCCCTCCAAGATCCTTCTGAGATCCCCCCAAGCTCCTTCCAAATTCCCTCCAAGCCCTCCCCAAGCCCCTTCCCTGCAGACCCACTCCCAGCCCAGGCTCAGGCACGAGAGCAAAGTTGGATTTCCTGGCACAGGATCCAGGCCCTGAGGTGTCTCTGCCTGTACCCCTGAAACCAGACCCACAGGGGAGACCATGGAAGGGGTGGGAATTCACCAGATGGAATATTTGGCATAGTTTTATCCATTTTTAATAAAAGAAGTTAAAAGAGAACTATAAAACATCAAGCCTTGCAGCACTAGCAAATAAATACTCTCTGATGTTATCTTCTGCTGGAATCCCTGATCGTTTCTAATGGAGCTTGAAATTATCGAGGGATTTTGGTATTTTCCTCCTGTTTGCCTTAAGTTTTCATCTTTCATATTTCCCAGGCTCTGCACTGCATTGGTAAATAACTCTGAACTCCACAGAAAGTGTCAGCAAGGTCTCCTCCCAGCTCAGGCACACAGAACAATCCTTTCCCAGCCCCAGAACCAAGGACACCGCTGCAGCTTCAGCCCCAAAAAGTGCAAACAGCAGGGGATGGAGGAGAGAACCTGGGAGGGTGGGACTGCATCCCCTGGAGCTGGGATTGGACACTGAACCCCAGCATGGAAATGGACCAGAACTCATAAAAGGGTGAGAACTCCTGACCCTGAGTCCATCCTGGGTCCATCCTGGGTGCAGCCCTGGCTGGGCTCTTGCACTGCCCCAGGAGGATCCTTTGAAGGTCTTTTAATAAATTTAACAAACTTTATTCCTTTATCTCTGTCCAGCCTCTGCTCCAGCAGCCTCTCCAGGCATCAAGAGAGCTGGCAGGAATGTGCTGTCACTGACAAAACCACCTCATTTCTGAGCAAATGCCTCCCTTTGGTACCTGCAGGGGCAGATGAGCTCAGCGGTCACCCCAGGTGCCCGCAGAGCTCAGATCCCCGGGGATTTGAGGGGACAGGGCCATACCTGCTCATGTCTGGCTCAGGACCTTCATTCCTGTAGGACGCCTCCAGCTGCCTGTGCCGGGTCACGAGCTCGTCCACCAGGTTCTGCCTCCTGTCCCCCTCCAGCTGGGTGCTGTGGGCTCTGGGTTAAGGACCAAACTCACACGGCCTCAGAGCTCTCCTCAAGCTCCCCCCAGCCCATCCTGTCAAGGATGGGGACACAGAGGTGACCAGAGCCAGGCTCTGTCCCAGCAGCCCAGGGGTGCCTGGCCCTTCCTGCCCTGACAGTGACAACAGCAGCACAGAGAATGTTCTGTGCCCAAGTGTCCTGCAGAGGGAACCAGGGGAAACGCAGAGAGTAGCAGGGGAGGACAGCACATTCTGCACACACACTTTGCACAGCACAATCTGCACATCACATTTTGCACAGCACATTTTGCACAGCACACTCTGCACACATTTTGCACATTGCATTTTCACACTTTGCACAGCACACTTTGCACACGTTTTGCACAGCACATTTTGCACAGCACATTTTGCACAGCACAATCTGCCCAGCACATTCCGCACACACTTTGCACATCACACTTTGCACAGCACACTTTGCCCAGCACATTTTTCCCAGCACAATTTGCACACATTTTGCACAGCACACTTTGCACAGCACACTTTGCACAGCACACTTTGCACACATTTTACACATCACATTTTGCACACATTCTGCACATCACATTTTGCCCAGCACACTCTGCACACCACATTTTGCACAGCACACTTTGCACACATTTTACACATTTTACACATCACATTTTCACATTTTGCACAGCACATTTTTCCCAGCACAATTTGCACACATTTTGCACAGCACATTTTCACAGCACATTTTCACATTTTTCACAGCACATTTTCACATTTTGCACATCACATTTTGTTTCACACTTTGCACTGTGCAGGTGCCCCAGCCCGCAGGCAGGCTGCTGGCACAGATACATCTGCCGAGTGGACACCGCCCGCAGCAGCTGCTCCCTCAGCTGCTCGATCTTCTCCCTGAGGCTCTGCAGCGAGGACCTGATGGCCACGTTGACCTGGGGGAACACAGACATTGTCACTGGCCTGCTCTGGCAGACCTGTACCACATTTCACGTAGATATATTTCGGGTTTGTTGCTGAAATGGCTCCCCAGCTATTAAAAGTCTTTTTTCCCAGCCCTGCGACAGAAGAAGAAGTCGAGATTCCTCGGTTCTGTTTTTCAAGGTTATTCTCTCTTATCTATTCCATTCTTTCTCTGACCTGCTGAGATCTGTCCAGCAGGTCGGGTTGTGGCACAGTCCCTGCCCCTGGGGTGGTGTTGGCTTTTTCTACTAAGATCTACGTGTGCTTTATTTACAATAATTTTCCCATCCCTATCACCTGTGTTAGACAGTCTGTCTCTACTCTAAACCAATCCAAAAGTGTCACCATCCCAGCAAAAGATGGAGGACAAGAAGAAGAAGGACAGGACATGCCCAGATTCCTCCATCTTGCCTCTTGAACCCCCATTCTAAATCCCCAAAATTCTACATTTTCACCCTGTGACAAATTCACTGTCATTCTACTCAAACCCTTGTGGCTTGTAACTCCTCACACAAAGTTGGTCATTGTTTCCATGGGTTAAAATCGAAGGCACAGGTGTTTCTGACCCTGTGCCAAGGTCTCTGAGCCCCTGCCAGGGTCTCAGTCCTCCAGGGCAGCCAGAGGAATGTCCTGTGATCTGACATACACATTTAACTTTTACTGTACAGGTGTGAAGGGCTCCACTGCCAGCCCAGAGAGCCTGTTCAGAGCCAGGAGTCACTGCTTACAAAACAATGGAACAGTTTCACAAACACAACTCTGAGGCATTAACGCTGATGAATATGGAAAGCTGTCTTTCAAGTCTTTATAAACACACTTCTTTATATGGGCAAAACATTTCAGCACATTTTAATATTTTCCAGATAAATCTCCAGCTCTTTCCTCTGATCTTCAGTAAAAATACAGGCACCAGCTTCCTTGGCCACCGGGTTTCTTCCCCAGCTACCAGGATCAGAGGAGGCTGCTACAGGTTCACACCTTCCCTGCACTGAACTCCTCCAGACTTGACACTTAAGACCCCAGAGAAATCCAGATTGCTCCATTTCCCCTCTCAGCAGCACCCAGCTCCCCAGCCCCCTCTCACCAGTGAGCACCCAAGCCCCAGATGTGTGTCCTTTCAGTAAAATGTAATTCAGCCATTCTTCCCTGCTGCAAGCAAACCCCAGGCTGGCAGGAGCCCTCCTGCTTTCCCCCAGCCCTGCCCAACTCAAACTCACATTATCCTGAGTTTTTCCTCCTCAGATGTTATTTCTTTTCATTCCAGTTATATAGAAAAAGCCACTCAAACTGCAATTAACAATGCAAGTCGTCCCAATTAAGACTTGCTGTGCCTCTTGTTTACAAGCTGTGGCTTACAACGGGCAGCACCTCCAGCTGCTCTGTGGGGAACTGAGACCGGACAGGAAAATCTGCTCTCACTCTGAGCCCTGCCCTCCTGGAGCCCCAGAGAGAGCAGCAGCAGCAGGGACAATGCTGCCAGAGCCTGCCTGAGTGCTCTGGGATGGAGCAGGAGAGCCTGAGGGACTGAACCTGCCTGGGATGGAGCAGGAGAGCCTGAGGGACTGAACCTGTGTGGGATGGAGAGGAGAGCCTCAGGAGATGGAACCTGTCTAGGATGGAGAGGAGAGCCTGAGAGACTGAACCTGCCTGGGATGGAGAGGAGAGCCTCAGGAGATTGAACCCCTCAGAGATGGAGCAGGAGAGCCTCAGGAGATGGAACCTGCCTGGGATGGAGAGGAGAGCCTCAGGAGATGGAACCTGCCTGGGATGGAGCAGGAGAGCCTCAGGAGATGGAACCTGCCTGACTGGCTGGGCTTTGCTCTCAAACACCACCAGACACAGCAGAGAGCAGGTGCAGCCAGGCTGAGGCAGCCAAATCCACCTCTGGACCACAGCACCCAACACCCCCATGGCAGCAGATCCAAACCAGCACAGGGGATCAGAGATTTTGGGAGTGCTGAAGCTTGTGCGTGGCCTCCAGCTCTGCAGCCAGGTAATTAAAGGTAATTAATTTAGTTTGTACTCAGCTCCAGGTGGAGAATGCTGCATTTGACTGACCAGAACAGCAACAGAGCACAAAGGTGACAAGGCCAAAAGAGTCACCAAATGCAGCAGCCTGGCCAGAAACTGCAGCGAGAGAACAAAAGATTTCCCCTCCTGTACAGAAAACCAAGGCAGAAGAAAAGTAGAAAGAAGAGAAAATAAACCAATGGAAGTTTTATGATCAGCTGAACAGAGCAGAGTTCACAGATGATAAGTGCTGGATTAAAATCCTTCCTCACAGTTTATTTTTCCATTTTAGATTTTGTGCTCTATTTTTGGTTCAGCAACAAGCAAGAAGTTTGTCAGCTGTGCTAATTGCAAAATACTACAAAAATAAACCCTGTTTACATTCTCCCTGAAAGGCCAGTGCTGTACAAAGACATTTCCCTGCATTTCAGCCCTCAGCAGGCACAGGGCACGCGACTGCTCAGCCGTGGGTTTCTCAACAGGCGTTTCTGTTATGGAAACACCTCTCTCCTTGTTGGGACCTTGTTTAGAGTAGAATCAAACGCTGCCAAATATTCCCCTTTACCTGTTAATGGATTAAAGGAAGCTGGAAAACACAGGGCACGGGACAAATGACTTTATGGAGAAGTCAGCCACCCCTGCAATGTTTCCATAAAACACAACCCCGGGGAGTTCCAGCCCCACAAAGGCTCCAAACAGCACCAGCCCCACGTTTGCCTGGGCTTTGGGCTCCTCAGAGGTGGCACTGATGGCAGGAGAGAACTTTGCCCTCTATAAATACAGACACATTGAGCAGCAATCTTTTTATTGCTCTGCTGTTGTTGAGGTGTCTCTGTGCAATTCTGATACTTCACCATGCTGAAAGCAGGAATTTCATCTGCACCTCCCAACTCTCCAAAGGCAGAGAAAATACTGCTCAAACCCCACTTATTTGGGGTCTCTGAGACCCCTGCTCAACTCCTGCTGAAGCGATGCAGCCATGCAGCAGCACTGATGATTGTGCACAGCCTACACCCTTCCTCAGAACTTCTTCCAAGGAAACATTCCAAAAATGACATTTGATTTGAAGAGCTCTCAGCAAAGTGAGTGGCCCAGCAGACCCCGTGATCAGACACTGCATTACAGCCCTGATACAGAGAGGGGGAGGAAAAGCACTGGGGCTTTAATTATGCCAATTGTTATAAATGACCAACTCAAGGGCTTACAGCAATTTTCATCTGAACACAGCCAAGGGAGCAGGTAATGACTCAAAGCTGCTCCTGAAGGAAAGGACAAGGCTTGGAGCCACAGGAAAAGCAGCCTCCTGAAAACCTTAATTTTATTTCTTACTTATTTATTCTTTCTTATTTCTTCTTTCTATTTCTTTATTTCACAGAAAGTGGGAAAATGTGGAGAATACAACATTCCTGGGTGAGCTCCAACTGCTGCTTCTCATTCCTGTTTAACACTGGGCTCGTATTTTGTTAGAAATGCAGTTAAAACAAGGCTGCAAAGTTCCTACTCCTGATCTGCAGAAGGCAGGAGCCAGCCCTGGGTGAGGAATATCCCCGTTCAGAGAGAGACGGAACAGAGCAGCTGCTGAGCATCCCTGAGAATCCCAGCCTCTGGGACAGCTCCATCCCAACATCCCTGAGAATCTCAGCCTCTGGGACAGCTCCATCCCAACATCCCTGAGCCTCTGGGACAGCTCCATCGCAGCATCCCTGACTCTCCGGACCGGCTCCATCCCGCAGGGACACCCGGAGCAGGCAGCGGGGCGTGCCCAGCACGCCCACGGCTCCTCCCTGAACCAGCGCTGCTGCACGCACCGATTCACCGCTGCTGACCCCAAACCACCGGGCAGCCGCTGCTCATTCCCAAACTCCCTTCTCGTTCCCCTTACAGACCCCTAAAGGGACACACA
This sequence comes from Camarhynchus parvulus, assembly GCF_901933205.1. Taxonomy (NCBI): domain Eukaryota; kingdom Metazoa; phylum Chordata; class Aves; order Passeriformes; family Thraupidae; genus Camarhynchus; species Camarhynchus parvulus. The sequence continues at coordinate 6,899,754 of NC_044588.1, forward strand.
GCGGCGCTGGAACACAGCCTTCCTCTGCGGGCGCCGGCAGCGACACAGCCCCGGCCCCGACCCGCTCCTTCCTCCGCCCCGCATCCCGGAATTCCGCTTCCTATACCGGGAATTCCGCCCCGCATCCCGGGGTCCCGCCCCGCATCCCCGGAATCCCGTCCCGCATCCCGGCAATTCTGCCCTTATCCCGGGAGTTCCGCCCCGCATCCCCGGAATCCCTCCCCGCATCCCGGGCATTCGTGCTCCCGGCACACCGCCCACCCCAGCCCCGCCTCGCCCGTCCCTGCCGGCACCTTGGCCGAGCTCTCCCCGCTCCGCTGGCAGCGGCTCCGCTCCTGCAGCTTCTCGGCGATGTCCTGGGCGAGCTGGCGGGCGGCGGCGAGCAGCGGGAGCCTGCGGGGAACCCAGAGGCTGAGCCCGGGGACAGGGGACCGGATGGGATGGGATGGGATGGGATGGGATGGGATGGGATGGGATGGGATGGGATGGGATGGGATGAGACCCGCCGGTATAAGCCTCGGGAGGGGAAGGTACAACAGCCCCAAAACACACAGCCAAAAAGCCTGGGATGGGTTTTGGGAAAGGACCCGGGAAGGAAAGGCACAGCAGCCCCAAACACACAGCACCCCCAAACACACGGACACCGGGATGGGCTTTGGGAAAAGATCGGGGTACACACAGCACCCCCAAACACACAGCACCCCGAACACACAGCACCCCCGAACACACAGCACCCCCGAACACACAGCACCCCGAACACACAGCACCCCGACCAGACACACGCACACCGGCTTTGGGAAGGCACAGCCCGCACAGCCCGGCCCGCCCGGCCCCGCTCCCGCCCGTGCCGGGCTCCACAGGCTCCGCTCGCTGCGCAGCCCCGGCAGGGCCGGTCCCGGCCCGGTGCTGACCCGGCCCCGACCCGCACCCCCAGCCCGGCCCGGCCCGGCCCGGCCCGGCGCTCACCAGGGGTCCGGAGCCATCGCGGCCCCGGAACCTTCGCGGCGCTTCCGCCGGATCCGCCCGGACGCGCCGCGCGCAGGCGCCGGGAGGGGACGGAGGGGAAAGGAAATGGGAGAGGGAACCGGGAGAGATGGAGCGAGAGGGGAGAGATGGAGAGAGGGGGGAGAGATGGAGAGAGGGGGGAGAGGTGGAGAGAGGGGGAGAGATGGAGAGAGGGGGGAGAGGTGGAGAGAGAGGGGAGAGATGGAGAGAGGGGGGGAGAGGTGGAGAGAGAGGGAGAGATGGAGAGAGGGGGGAGAGATGGAGAGAGGGGGGAGAGGTGGAGAGAGAGGGGAGAGATGGAGAGAGGGGGGAGAGGTGGAGAGAGAGGGGAGAGATGGAGAGAGGGGGGAGAGGTGGAGAGAGAGGGGAGAGATGGAGAGAGGGGGGAGAGGTGGAGAGAGAGGGGAGAGATGGAGAGAGGGGGGAGAGGTGGAGAGAGAGGGGAGAGATGGAGTGAGGGGGAGAGATGGAGATGGAGAGAGGTACCGGGGTACGGGCCCGGGGAGCGCAGCCGGCCCCAGGGGTGCGGCAGTGCGGGGAGCGGGGCCGATGGCGCAGCGGCTCTGCTGTGCGGGACAGGGGGCAGAGGAGCAGGATCAGGTGTTTTGGGGCAGAGGGGCAGGATCAGTTCGGGGCAGAGGGGCAGGGGCAGGTGTTGGGGGCAGAGGGGAGCACCAGGTGTTCGGGACAGACGGACAGATGCAATGCTCGGGGTTTACAGGGGCAGACGGACAGATGTGCGGGGCGCAGGGACAGATGCAATGCTCGGGGTTTACAGGGACAGAGCGGCAGAGGTTCAGTGCCCAGAGGGCGGGCATGGAGCTCTGCAGTACAAGGGGCAGAGGTGCGCAGATGTGTGCAGATGTACACAGCACAGCACCAGAGCTGTCCCCACCCCTCCCTGCTGCCATAAACCCCACACTGAGCCGTGGCGCCCGTTCCCTTCTCCAAACCCCCAGCTCTGACCCTGTCCCTGCCCATCCGCAGCGACATCGCTGCCCTCCCCGTCCCCGCCCCGGTCCGGTGACACTGGCGCTGTCCTGGCTGCGGTGGGCGCAGCCCCTCGCTCCAAGCCCTTCCCGCCGGGATTTGGCCTCTCCCTTTGTTTTTGGATGCGATCGGTGACGCAAATTGGGCACAAACCTGAGGAGCAGCTCCGGGGTGCTGCCAACGAGGCTTTATCGCCCTCGTGACGGGGCTGCTGGGCCTGCTGATAACGGCAGCGATGACGGCAGCGATAAGGACAATCACAACAATGGTGATAACGGTATTGATAACGGTATTGATAACGAGAACGAGCGCATCTCGTCATTCCCGGGGCTGATCCCCGCTCCGCTCCCCCGCTCTTATCACAGCAGAAACAATCGGATTTTAAAGGCAAATAAAGATCCTTTAAAAGGTTCGGATGCCTATAAAAGCGCCCGCTAAGTGCAGCCCGAGCTGAGAGCAGCGCTGTGGGACCGGGGCGGTGTCCCGGGAGCCTCTCCCAGCTGCTGGAGGCCGCTTTTCCTGCAGCCCAGCTCCTCTGTCGGTGAGCACAGCGCTCATTGTGCAGCTCTGCAGCGCGTTCTGGGGCTGGCACCGATCGGTACCGAGCATTTCCCGCTCATTGTGCAGCTCTGCAGCGCGTTCTGGGGCTGGCACCGATCGGTACCGAGCATTTCCCGCTCATTGTGCAGCTCTGCAGCTCGTTCTGGGGCTGGCACCGATCGGTACCGAGCATTTCCCGCTCATTGTGCAGCTCTGCAGCGCGTTCTGGGGCTGGCACCGGTCGGTACCGGGCATTTCCCGCTCATTGTGCAGCTCTGCAGCGCGTTCTGGGGCTGGCACCGATCGGTACCGGGCATTTCCCGGGGGCACACCGGGAACGCCGGGGCCCCACGGCCGGGCCGCGGCAGCCGCAGCCCGAGCGGAGCACGAGGGTTGTCCTCGGGAAAATAAAGGGTTCACTCGCTGTCCGTGTTGCTGTTCGATGCTATCTCGGCCCACGGGGTGTTTACAGTCCCCGGCCGGGCCCGGCGCGGAATTGGGGCAGGAAGGGGCGATGCGGGCGCGGAGCCGCTCCACCCCTCGCTGTGTTTACCCCAAACAAACCGCGGGGCCGGGGCCGGGCCGCACCTTAAAAGCGCGGGCAGGTGCGGGCAGAGGGGACCCGGCAGGGTGGCCGAGCTGGCAGATGCTGCAGCTGGGGCTCAGCGTGCCCCGCTGCCCCGGGGGCGCGGCCGCCGCCTTCCCTATGGCCGAGCCGGCGGCGGGCGAGGAGCCGGGCACGGGGCCGGGTGAGTGCGGGACCGAGCGGGACCCGCCCGTGCCGGGCACGGGGCCGGGTGAGTGCGGGGCCGAGCGGGGGTGCAGGGGCCGGGGCACAGCCGGGGGTGCAGGGCCGGGGCACAGCCGGGGGTGCAGGGGCTGGGGCACAGCCGGGTCCTGCCCCGAGCCCCCGGCTCGTCCCGGTCCGGGCACAGCCGCAGCCTCCGTTCAGCACCCGGGGCACGGCAGTCGGCTGGGCTCGGGGTGATGCTCCTTGGTACCCGGGCAGGGCAGCGCCCTGAGAGAGGAATTTGGGGTGAATTTGGGCTGCAAACAGCCCCTGATCGACCCCTGGTGTTGTCCCAGCCTGGTTTCCGTGGCCAGGAGCCCCCGTGACTGCACCGGGCTCAGGCTGAGTCCGGGACAGGAGCCAGCCCGAGCGGCTCCGGATCCAGCAGCTCCTGCCCTGAACCAGGCTGAGCCCGAGCCGCTGCTCCTGCTGGCCTTGGGCAGGCGCCAGCCTGAGCTGGAGAGCGAGAGCTGGCCCCGGCCCGGGACCCTCCCGATGTGCCACCGCGGGCTGTCCCCGTGTCCCCTTGGCTCGGTGCGAATCCATCCCTGACCCCCAGCAGCCGAGCACAGGCACGGTACAAGCACCCGAGGGTTAATGAGTGCGCTAATTGGCGGTGTCCCCAGCAGAGCTCACCCACGCGGGGACAGCTCCCAGCCCCGGCAGGGCTCGGCTCAGCTCTCCCGAGCCCCGGGGAATGCCGCTCCCGTCTGTCCGGGCGGAGCTCGGAGCCTGCTCTGCCCAGCGCCGGGCCCTGCCCGAGCCCTGATTGGGGCTGGGAGCTTTGGGAGCGGGGAAAAGCCCCTCACGGTACGAGAAGCAGCCCTGACACCCAGCTGGGACCTGGCCCCACGCTTCTGCGGGGCCCGGAGCTGATGGGAGCGGGAGAGGGCAAAGCCTGAAACGCTTCCCTTGGCAGGGCAGAGCAAAGAAACGCAGGACGCGGCCGTGAGACTTCAGAGCGCCGCTGGCGGGGCGGGGAGAGGCGATCGGTAAAAGCTCTTTGTCCCGCAGAGGCGCTGGGCTCATCCCCGGTCACCATCGTGGTCACGTCCGAGGCCGACACCTGGGACATCGACACCTCCCCGGGCCGGGGCTGCGGGCCCTTCGTGGACTGGGCCAAGATGCCGGAGCCGCGGGGCCCGGCGCGGATCCCGCGGGACGTGCTGGGCCGGCCCCCGAAGGAGCTGAAGCGGCTGGCGAGGGAAGGCTGCTGGGCCGGGAGCCACGCGGGCCGGGCCCGGCTCTACCCCCGGCTCATCCAGCGCGTCTCCTGCCGCCTCGTCACCCCCGACGCGCTCGTGTACCGGGACGTGGCCGGCCGGCTCTTCGGGAAGCGCAGCGTCAGCTCGCACCCCCTGCCCGAGTTCCTGGAGGGCTGCCCCGTGCCCACCTACTGCCTCAGCCCGCACGGCGTCACGGCCCTGAAGAAGATCCTCATCTGCGTGGGCGCCCTGTTCCCCGACATCACGCACAGCCCGCTGCTGCCGGCGCTGGCGGCGCTGCTGCTGCACTACAGCGAGGACGAGGCGCAGTGCTTCGAGAGCCTCTCGCGCCTCATCGCCAGCAACGCTCCCCACGCCGCCTACATCGACCAGTCCTTCCTGGCCCACCAGGCCTCCTGCATGACCTTCGGGGACCTGGCCAGCAAGCACTGCCCCGCGGCCCACAAGCTCATCGCCGGCGCCGCCGCCAACGTGCTCGAGGTCTACTCGGAGTGGCTGTCGTGGCTCTTCCCCGGGCTGCCCTTGGCCTACGCCGTGCGCGTGCTGGACGTGTTCCTGCTGGAGGGCCAGAAGGTGCTGTACCGCATCGCCCTGGCCCTGCTGAAGCAGTTCAGGCTCTCGGCAGCCCCGGCCGGGCCGCAGGGCTCCGACGTCAAGGCCGAGCTGCAGGCTTTCGTCAGCAACATCGCCCAGCACGTCAGCGTGGACAAACTCCTGGAGAGAGCCTTCGGCATCCGCCTCTTCTCCCGCAAGGAGATCTGGCTGCTGCACATGGCCAACAGGAAGGCCTTGGTGGAGAGGGGCATCACCGTGGTGCAGAGGAGGTGAGGAGAGCTCTGCGCTCCCAGCTCTGGGGCTGAGCCGGCAAAATGGGAGCTCCTGTGGAGAGTCTGGGGGAGCTGCAGGAACCTCCCACATCTGTGGCTGTGCTGGGCCCTCACAGCCCCTGGCGGACCTTGTGAGGGGACACGGCAGAGCAGAGTCAGGGACCCTGTCAGGGGACAGGGCACAGCAGAGTCAGGGACCCTGTCAGGGGACACGGCACAGCCAGAGCTGGGGACCCTGTCAGGGGACAGGGCACAGCAGAGTCAGGGACCCTGTCAGGGGACAGGGCACAGCAGAGTCAGGGACCTTGTCAAGGGACACGGCACAGCCAGAGCTGGGGACCCTGTCAGGGGACAGGGCACAGCAGAGTCAGGGACCCCGTCAGGGGACAGGGGCACAGCCAGAGTCAGGGACCCTGTCAGGGGACAGGGCACAGCCAGAGTCAGGGACCCTGTCAGGGGACAGGGCACAGCAGAGTCAGGGACCCTGTCAGGGGACATGGCACAGCCAGAGTCAGGGACCCCGTCAGGGGACAGGGCACAGCCAGAGTCAGGGACCCTGTCAGGGGACAGGGCACAGCCAGAGTCAGGGACCCCGTCAGGGGACAGGGCACAGCCAGAGTCAGGGACCCTGTCAGGGGACAGGGCACAGCCCAGCTGGGGGTGTTGGCAGGGAGCTCACGGCGCACAGGGCAGGGCAGGACCTGCTGCAGGGGCTGTGCCCCATAAAGCAGAGGCCCCAGCCCCCCAATGTCCGTCCCCCCCAGGCCGTCCTTCCACCTGGCCGTGGACATGCAGAAGTTCAGCTCCAGCACGGTCACGGCGCAGGAGATGCGCCTCGTCTGGTCCTGGCTCCCCCAGCGCTTCTCGCTCTTCCCCCCGCTGCTGCTCTTCTCCACCTCCCAGGACGGCTGCAGCCTGCAGAGGTGAAGCCTCACCTGCCCCGGGGCCGGGCGGGCATGGAGGAACCTGGGCAGGGCTTGGTGCTGGAGGGAGGAGCAGCACAAGTGACCTGGGCCCCTCTGGGGCTGCTGGGGACCCTCCTGGGCTCGATTCGGGGTCCCGAGGGTGGCTGAGGGCAGAGGGCAGAGGGCAGAGGCTGGCCCAGATGGGCACTGACACCTGGGCACCGCCCGGGGCACAAGGAGCCCTGCGGCTGTGCCAGGCAGGGATGTCCCCTGTGCCACCCTGTGCCAGCACGCTGTGAGCAGCCAGGGACAGCTGGCACCCCCTGCCCATGCACAGCCAGCACCCCCTGCCCGGGACAGCCGGCACCCCCTGCCCATGCACAGCCAGCACCCCCTGACCAGGGACAGCCAGCACCCCCTGCCAGGGACAGCCAGCACCCCCTGCCCAGGCACAGCCAGCACCCCCTGCCCAGGGACAGCCAGCACCCCCTGCCCATGCACAGCCAGCACCCCCTGCCCAGGGACAGCCAGCACCCCCTGCCCAGAAAACCCCCGCCCAGCACAGCCCCCGCCCATGCACAGCCAGCACCCCCTGCCCAGGGACAGCCAGCACCCCCTGCCCATGCACAGCCAGCACCCCCTGCCCAGGGACAGCCAGCACCCCCTGCCCAGGGACAGTCAGCACCCCCTGCCCATGCACAGCCAGCACCCCCTGCCCAGGGACAGCCAGCACCCCCCCGCACAACCGCCCCCTGCCCAGGGACAGCCAGCACCCCCTGCCCAGGGACAGCCAGCACCCCCTGCCCATGCACAGCCAGCACCCCCTGCCCAGGGACAGCCAGCACCCCCTGCCCATGCACAGCCAGCATCCCCTGCCCAGGGCTCCAGCTCCCCCCAGCCCAGCCTTGTCCATCCCTGCAGGTTCTACACGTGCTGTGAAGGCTACGAACCCACGGTGCTGCTCATCAAAACCACCGAGGGGGAGGTGAGCGTTTCCAGGCAGGACTGGGGAAGGGCACGGGCTGGGTGCCCCCCCTGGCACTTCTGGGGGCACCCACGGGCTGTGTGCTCCCTGTGCTGCCCTGCCCGGGTCTGTCCCAGCTCCCAGGGCAGAACAAACTGCCCCTTGGCCACCAGGACACACCTCAGCCGGGGGTGCTGGGGAACCAGGAGGAGAGGGTGGGAGAGAGAGGCCACGAGTGAGAGTGATCCATGCCTGAGCTCCCTGTGCTCTCTCCCAGGTGTGTGGGGCCTTCCTCTCCTCCGACTGGGCCGAAAGGAAGAAGAGCGGAGCCACGTCGGGCTTTTTTGGGACAGGGGAGTGCTTTGTGTTCACTGTAAGTCGCGGTTTGTGTCTGGCTCTGTCCCCTCGTTGCTGTCCTGCCAGGACACGCCGTCCCTTCCCTGCCCCAGGCCCCACCCGGAGCAGCAGCAGCACCTTCCCCGGGCTCACCAGGTGTGTGCCGTGCCCAGGTGCGCCCCGAGGCAGAGAGGTACGAGTGGGTGCTCATCCAGAAGCCGGAGCTGGCCAAGGCCGTGCCGCGCTCCCGGCAGCGCTCGCCTTCCCCCGCTCCCGAATCCCCGCTCGGCTCCCCCCGGGACAGCTCCAGCCCCAAGCACCTGGCCGTGCCCTCGGCGCAGGGCAGAGGCCGCCTGTCCCCGTTCCTGGCCACCAGGCACTTCCTGCTGCCCTCCAAAACTGCCTCCATGTTCATGTCCGGCTCCCGGGATGGCATCGTTATCGGTAAGGGGGGATCGATATCGGTAAGGGGGGGTCGATATCAGTAAGGGGGGTCGGTATCGGTAAGGGGGGTCGGTATCTGTAAGGGGGATCGATATTGGTAAGGAGGGGTCGGTATCGGTAAGGGGGATCGGTATCTGTAAGGGGGATCGATATTGGTAAGGAGGGGTCGGTATCGGTAAGGGGGATCGATATCGATTAAGGGGGGATAGATATCCGTAAGGGAGGGTCGGTATTGGTAAGTGGGGTCAGTATCGGTAAAAGGGGATCGATATCAGTAAGGGGGATAGATATTGGTAAGGGGGGAACCCTATCAGTGAGGGGGGATCCCTATCAAAAAAGGAGGATCTCTATCAGTGAAGGGAGGATCCCTATTGATATGGGGAGGATCCCTATCAGTGGGGGGATCCCTATGAGTAAGGGGGGATCCCTATCGATAAGGGGGGATCCCTATCAATAAGGGGGGATCCTTATCAGTAAGGGAGGATCCCTATCAGTGAGGGGGGATCTCTATCAGTAAGGAGGGTATCCCTATCAATAAGGGGGGATCCCTATCAGCTCCCCAGAGCTCCGGCTGGGGATATCGGGTTAAAGTCCGGGCAGGCGAGGGCAGCTCCCCTTCCCCAGCCCGGGAGCTCCCCCGGGAGCCCCAGGGATCCCCAGAGCCCAAACCCTGCCGGGGTTCGCTGCCCGGGCCCGGGCCGGCCCTGCCCAGCCCTTCCCTCGCTCCGAGGGCGGCCCCAGCCCGGCAGGGCCGGCCCAGCCCCAGCCCGTGCTGCCCTTGCAGGCGGAGGGGGAGGCCAAGCGCTGTCCCTGGACGCCAGCCTGCTGCGGGGACACACGGAGCGCTGCGAGACCTTCGACAACCCCCCGCTCTGCCAGGAGAACTTCCAGGTGCAGCTCCTGGAGGTGTGGGGCTTCCAAAGCGCCTAGGGGGCCCTGGGCACACCCCGAGTGCCACCCACGGGCACGGGGACCCCTCCCCGCGCTGGCACCCCCGGCCGGGCTGGGGCCACCTGGGCGCTGCTCCGGTCCCCACGGGCCCTCCATGGCCAGAACAGAGCGGAGCAGAACAGGATGGATCAACCAGACCGGAGCAGAGCAGACTGGATCAGAGCAGAATGGATCAGATCAGATCAACCAGACCAGATCAGAGCAAAGCAGAATGGATCAGCTGGCAAAGCCCTGCCGCAGTTTGTGGGTACAGTGACAGCTCCAGGGGGACCCCACGTTTGGGGCTGAGCCCTTTGCTCTGTCCCCAGCCCAGGGCTGGTGTGGGGCTGCAAGGCTGGACACGGAGGAGATTCCCCAATGGGATCACCAAGATGGGCTATTTTAATGTGGAATGGGAACATTTGGTGTCACTGGGCTGGGATCACCAGGATGGGCCATTTTAATGTGGAATGAGGAGGTTTGGTGTTCTCTGTCAGACATGGGAAGGTTGGGGGCCATGGGGAACCCTCTGGCTGCAGCAGGAGAGCCTCCACAGGGTACCCAGGCACACTGAGAATGGCTCAGAGCCTCCACAAGGTACCCAGGCACACTGGGAATGTCTCAGAGCCTCCACAGGGTACCCAGGCACACCAGGAATGGGGCGTCTGGGCCAGAGCCGCCAGGAGAGGAATCAGCAGAAATGAGAAATAGCCAGGGGAAGGGAATTGCAGCAGTGGGAAGTGCGACCACTGAGACAGCTGCTCCTGTGACTGATCAGGATACACCCACCAAACAGGGCTGGGATGCCAATTAATAAAAAGCAAACATTAATAAACCGATGTGATCAGCAATTGGTGGAAGCTGATGTCCTCGTTTGTTAAAATGTGTAAATAGTGCCAAGCTGTGATGAGCAGGGAGCCTTTTGTGGGAACCCCCAGCTCCTGCTCAAAGGAATAGCAGCAGGAATGGCTGGGCTCGGGCGGGAGCTGCCGCTGCCCACCGGGAACGAGCCGGGGCCAGGCCAGCCCTGCCCGCGTCCCAGCGGCAGCCGGGTGGCAGCAGGACACGGCCCCGGGGCAGGAGCTCCGGGGACTTGAGGCTGGAAATGCACTAAGAGCTCGGCTTTTAATGTGGATCAGATCAGAGCAGACTGGATCGGAGTCATCTCTGTTTTCCACCCAAGCAAGCTTCACCCACGCCCTGCAGGGCGCCAGGGATGGGGAAAGCCTCCGGCTCCTCACCTGGCATCCCGAACAGTGAGGGGCTGATGCCATCCCGAACAGTGAGGAGCTGATGCCATCCCCAGGCGCCGGGAGAAACAGCAGCGGATTTGCCCAGAGAGAGGGGAGGGCAGCCGGGCACTGCCCTGGGCAGGGCTGTGCCACCCACAGCAGGGCACTGGGTGGAGCTGAGGGCACTCAGACCCTACCAGGGCCCAGCAGTCCAGCACAAAACCCCCCAAACCCGCTGAATGTCTCAAGCAGGGTTGCAAAGCTGGCCAGGGAAGAAAGGAAAAGACTCGGGGAGCTGTCACTTGTTAGAAACTCTGCTCCCTTCTCTCCTCATCTGCCAGAACTCTTGCAGTAAACCAGAGGATTTTCCCAGCGCGGCACTGCGGCTGCCAGACCGAGGCGCTCCTCTTGGGCTTTTGTGTCCCGTTCCTCCTCTCCCCTTTGCTTCCCCGTGGCCCTTGCCGGGAATTCAAGGGCCAGGAGTGGTCAGGAGTGCCTCAGCAGCGCCCTCGCAGAGCCTGCTCTGCCCTGCTCCTGTCCCTGGGCGGGATGGACTGCACATCCCAGGATTGCTTTGTGTGGGATGGACTGCACATCCCATGGACTGCACATCCCATAGACTGCACATCCCATGGACTGCACATCCCATGGACTGCATCGTGTGGGATGGACTGCACATCCCATAGACTGCACATCCCATGGACTGCACATCCCATGGACTGCATCGTGTGGGATGGACTGCACATCCCATGGACTGCACATCCCAGGATTGCTTTGTGTGGGATGGACTGCACATCCCATGGACTGCACATCCCATGGACTGCATCGTGTGGGATGGACTGCACATCCCATGGACTGCACATCCCATAGACTGCACATCCCAGGACTGCACATCCCAGGATTGCTTTGTGTGGGGTGGACTGTACATCCCATAGACTGCACATCCCATGGACTGCACATCCCATGGACTGCATCGTGTGGGATGGACTGCACATCCCATAGACTGCACATCCCATGGACTGCACATCCCAGGATTGCATTGTGTGGGAGGGATTGCACATCCCATGGGCTGCACGCCGAGGCTGGGAAGTGCAGGTGGGTGCTGAGTGCTCTGCCTCTGACGTGGCATTCCCAGGAACAGCGGCGGAATTGTCCCGTTCTGGCTGCAATTCCTGCGGGTTTTTTCACCTCCTGTGGGTTGAAGGCGTTTGGGAACCCTCCAGCCCCGGGCAGGGTGAGGGGCTCTGTCCCCAGCGCTGCTCCGGAGGATGGACAGGCAGGGAGGGCTGCAGGTCACCGAGGCTGCCCCACAGCTCGGTAGGGAAAGGAATGGTTTGGGGCACAGTTCCCGCCCCTCCGTGCAGCAGCCAGGCAGAGTTTGCAGCTGCACAGCCGCAGGTGCTCCGCAGCTGTCCCGGAGCCGCTCAGCGGGCAGGATCCCGGGGCTGTGTCACCGCGGGACACCGAGGGACGGAGCGGCCCGTGCTCCTGCATCCCTGTCCAGGGTCCTGCGTGCCCTGCAAGGACGAGGAGCTCCCCCGAGCTCCGGCACAGCTCGAACCCATCCCCGGGCACCCCCCGTGCCTCCCCCGGGACTGCCGGGGGGGATCCGCCCTGCTCTGAACCCGGGCTCTGCAGAGAGCAGGCAGAGAGGAGTGGAGGGGCTGTCTGAGGTGACAGCGATGCCAACGCGGCTGTCCCCGTGCCCGGGCAGCCTGGCCCGGCCGCTCCGACAGGGAGCATCCCTGCTCCATGCGCGGCTGCAGGCTGACGGGAAGGAATTCCCGCACGTTCCATGCTGGGAGGAACGGAATGCATCGGGAGCAGCGCAGGTAGAAATCCTCACGGAGGGTGGCATCCTCACCCAGGGCCTGCCCCAGCTCTGAGACAGCCCGGGAAACATTCGCTGCTGGCTCAGTGCGGCGGGAAAAGCGCTCAGGTCAGCCCGGGTGAGGCCGGGTCATGGCCGGACACTGCCGGCTCCAGGGCTTGGGGAGGGAAACCAGGGAGTCAGGACAGGGCTCACTGCAGCTCCGGAGGAAAACTCGGGGCTGAATCCCCTCAGCTCAGCTCATTCCCTGCCGTGGAGCCCCCAAAGCTGTGCAGGGAGCAGAGGCAGGCTGGCCCCAGCCATCCCCAAAGCTGTGCAGGGAGCAGAGGCAGGCTGGCCCCAGCCATGGAACCCCAAAAGCTGTGCAGGGAGCAGAAGCAGGCTGGTCCAGCCATCCCCAAAGCTGTGCAGGGAGCAGAGGCAGGCAGATTCAGCCGCCCCTCTGGAAAGCAGAAGCTGCCTGTGAGGGCTGCACCAGCTGCGCTCTGCCCCAGCAGAAAAGGGGGTGAACCTGCCTTTATCTGCTTCCCAAATGCAGTCTCAAGCCAGAGGATGTGGCAAGGCTTGGCTACGGGGGTCCAGACAAGGAAAAGACAGAGACTCAACAAGGGAGGACGGTCAATAGAGTCACATCCTCCATCCTGCTCACACGGGGGATCTTCCTGCCCACCTGCAGACCCCACGTCCTGCTCCGGGCTGCTCACACTCTCCGCGAGGGCTGGGCCAGCCTCCCTGCACTGCCCTTGGAGCTGGGCTGGGCTCCTGGAGCTGCCTCCAACCGGGGCTGAGCGGGCAGGGGGCAGGGGCACTGCCCAGGCACGGCCCAGGCACGTCCTGCTGCCCGAGGCCAGGTCTGTGTGATCCCCCAGACCCAGCCCGAGTGCAGGAACTGCTCCCAGCTGGGAAAAGGCTCCCAGCAGCTCCAGGGAGACAGGAAACCTCTGTATTGTCACAGCTGGCGGGTGCTCTGCAAACACAGGATGTGTCCATTAAGCAGCCCATTTCCCCAGGCCGGTGCCGAGGTGGGCTGTGCTCAGGTGGGAGCCGTGCAGCCCCACCAGCTCTGCTCCAGCTACACTAGCCCTTCTCCAGCTCCAACAGCTCCTCTCCAACTGCTCCAGCTCCATCAGCTCCTCCCCAGCCCCACCAGCTCTGCTCCAGTTGCTCCAGCTCCTCTCCAACTGCTCCAGCTTCATCAACTCCTCTCGAGCTTCACCAGCTCTGCTCCAGCTCCTCTCCAGCTCCATCAGCTCCTCCCCAGTCCCACCAGATCCATCAATTCTGCTCCAGCTGCTCCAGCTCCTCTCCAGCCCCACCAGCTCTGCTCCAGCTCCATCAGTTCTGCTCCAGCTGCTCCAGCTCCTCTCCAGCCCCACAAGCTCTGCTCCAGCTCCATCAGTTCTGCTCCAGCTCCACCAGCTCATCCCCAGCCTCACCAGCTCTGCTCCAGCTCCATCAGCTCTGCTCCAACTGCTCCAGCTCCAGCTCCTCTCCATCCCCAGCATCTCTGGGCAGTTTGGGCTCTGCACTGACTCCTTCCACAGGGATGTGGGTAATGATGCAGGGGAGTGGAGGCATGGACAGAGGTCCCCACTGCTCCTGCGTGGGCAGAGACCCCATGGTTGGTGTCCCACAGCACTGGGAGCCCTGCCCAGGCTGCCTTGGGCCACACTGAGACAGCAAAGTCTGGAACAGCCCCTGGACCTGAAATGATGCATCACAAGAAGCTCTGCTCTTGTTTCTTCCTTGGACTTGCTTTCAGTCTGCAAAGAGCAGAAAATGATTCCACACCAGGCACCATGCCATGCAGCAAATGTCCCTTTTGCCCCCACAGGCTGTCCCTCTGTCTTTAAAGCCATCTGGGAGCCCCTCAGACAGGGAGGTTTGCTTGTGGAATCCCACAGCAAAGGGGAAATGGGATCAGGGAGGTGAACAGCAAAGTTTGAGTGAACTCATCACATTTCAGGCTCTGCTTTCCCAGGACCCCTGCAATGGTTAAAGAGCTTCTGAAGGGATTGCTCATCTCCTGACAAAGCAAAGCTGATGTCTGCAGCAAGCACAGGCCAAGCTGCCCTGCTGCTCACCTCACCATGCTGGGACCAGTGTTTGCATCCCTGGGCTTCCCCATCCCATCCCAGGGCACTCCCTCAGCCAGCCCTGGGAATGCCCCAGGTCTGAGCTCCCCAGCTCTGTCCACAGAGGAGGGAGGGATGTGTGACATGCAGCTCACCCTCTCCAGAGATAAATGGAGGCCTCTCAGTGCTAAACCAAATTAACCTTGAAAAATTCATTTCACAAATGACTGCAGCAATTAGCTGCTCTTAATGAGCTGCTTCGCTCAGGCTGATGTCTGAAGGTCCTGGAGGAAATCAGAATGTGCTGCTCATGGCCCTGACAGCTGATGGCTGATAGGAGCTGGCAGCCCCTTTCCACCTGCTTCCCAGGGAGGAATTCCCACATTTGTGCCTCCAGTTTTCTGCACACAGGTTTCTAAGCCTGCTGAAGGCTCCTGAGCCCAAAGCTCTGCTGCTGCACCCCTGATTGCCAGGGACAAGGAATGACAGTGATTTTCCATCAGGTGATGGGGGGGACAAAGCATGGCAGCATTTTTGGGTGGAATCCACAGGGAAAGAGCAAAGGAATCGTGCTGGAGCTGCAGCCAGGTGTGGGGATGTGCAGCAGCTCCTGGCTCTGTGCAGAGGGGCAGCACCCAAACCCTGCCCCAGCCCTGCAGGAGCTGTGACATCCCAGGGAAGTGCCCAGGGCAGGGCAGTGAGGCCTGGGCTGGGCTGGCTCAGAGCAGGACCCTGCCCTCCCCAGCTGCTCTCAGGATGACCTGGATTGTCACAGGAAACGTCACAGTCGAGATGGACACAGCACACAGAGTGTCACCATGCAATTTCAGATAGATTCAACCCATACACAGTAACATTACATCACTTCAGAAGGCTGCAAGTGTCTGCTCTTCTTTTTCTTTACCCACATGGATGTGGTAAAGAACTGAGGTTCCTGCATTGCCCATTGCCATTGAGGCTGGGCCACAGCCCCATCCCAGTGACCCCGAACTGTGCCACACACAGCCCCATCCCAGTGACCCCGAACTGTGTGCCACACAAAACCCCATCCCAATGATCCCAAACTGTGCCACACACAGCCCCAACCCAGTGATCCCAAACTGGGTCAAATAGCCCTACATGAGCCCAAAGCTGGCATTTCACTCTTTGCAGCTTGGACCAAAGTGATCTCTAGAGATGCCTCTGATTCTCTCCCTGGGTCTCCCTTCTTGCTGTGGCCTCAAGCAAACACTATTAAATCTAATGTGGATTTTTTCAAGTGTAGCCTCCTCTTGTGAATGACCTGGACTCAGCACAAAGGCTCTCAATGATCTGTTTTAAAAGCTATAACCCCATAAACATCTCCTGTAAGAAAACCTCAAAACAACTTAATATTTACTCATTAACCACTGGAAAAACACCAATGTTTTATTTTATTTCCTTTCCCCAGCGCAGTGTGCTCAGCTCCGGGAGTTCCCTGCCCTGAGCTCACAGCTGGGATGGTCCCTGTGGAACGCTGGGCACACAGAAATTCCTGCCAGGCATTTCCTGGGCAGTGCCACTGCACGGGGCTGTGGCATTTGGCAAATCTTTCCCCACTGCAGCATCCCTGGCAGTGTCCATCCACAGGCACCACTGCAGGGGCAGCAGGGGAGAAAACACCAAATGTCAGGGGGAGCTCCTTTCTGAAATCCCCACGGAGCTGTCACCCACAAACCTGAAAGCAGAGTGATCCAAACCAGCACAGGGCAAACCTGGATGGGACTGAGCCTTGGAATGTGCTGCAGTGTCCAATTTTTGTGCCAGAAGTGTCAGGGAAACAAGGAAAGCTGGGGCAGGATGTTGTAGGGTTTTGCTGAGCCGCACGAAAAAAATGTGTGCAAGGATTTGAAATGTCCCAAGGCAGAACCCAGAACCCAACCCGGCTGTTTTTCCAAAGCTTTGTCATTTCCTGGGCAGTGTCATTAAACTGGGATTGAAGTGTTCAAAGCCACTCCAAACGGGGTAGATTTTGCAATCCACCCCAGAGCTCTTTCTAAGCATTGCTCGTGCTTGGCAGGCAGGAAAAGCACAAATCCTTCCAGGTCTGGCATTTTCTGCTCAGATCTGGTTTTCAGGAGCTGCTTCCCCTTCACTTCCCAGCACATTCCATCCGTGCCATGGAGGGGATGGCTCTGCCAGGGCACAGGAACAGGCCAAGGGCTCTGGCCATGCTGGGTTACAGAGGGCAGGGAAATCCTCCTGCTAATTCCAGCCCCCCACACCGTGTGTGTGTGTGTGTGTGTGTGTGTGTGTGTGTGTGTGTGTGTGTGTGTGTGTGTGTGTGCGTGTGTGCGCCCCAGCAGAGCTCCCAGCACATTCTTTGGGATTTCATCACCCTGGGGGTGAGGGGACATTCCCAGGGCATCGAGGGAGCTGGGAGGAGAGGAGAGGAGAGGAGAGGAGAGGAGAGGAGAGGAGAGGAGAGGAGAGGAGAGGAGAGGAGAGGAGAGGAGAGGAGAGGAGAGGAGAGGAGAGGAGAGGAGAGGAGAGGAGAGGAGAGGAGAGGAGAGGAGAGGAGAGAGAGGAGAGGAGAGGAGAGGAGGAGAGGAGAGGAGAGGAGAGGAGAGGAGAGGAGAGGAGAGGAGAGGAGAGGAGAGGAGAGGAGAGGAGAGGAGAGGAGAGGAGAGGAGAGGAGAGGAACAAATTGTTTCGGGTGCCTGCATGGCCCTGGCTGGGTTATTTATAAGGGCTGAGGTCAGGATCAAACACCCTCAGCTCTGCTGTGTGAGCAAACGGCTCCAGGGCTCTGAGATCAACCTCCAAATACAGCCTGGTCCCACAGCCTGGACATACAGCCTGGTCCTGGGGCACACAGCCACCCCCAGCCCAGGATCTGCTCCTCCTGCTTCTGCTCTGGCTCAGAGCAGCTCCCAGTGCCTGGAGCACAGCCCTGCCCAGGGCCATGGGAATTGCACTCCCAGGTGCTTTCAGCATGGCTCCCTCCTGGAGGAGGGCACAGGACATCCCCATCCCTCCCATCCAGCTGGACCTTGGCTGTTTGTCCATCTCCTCACTGTGGCAAGGGGCTCGCTGCCCTCCTCCAGGGCTGGGGCTGCCCCTCATCCCCAGCAGCACCCCAGCTCCCCCAGTGAATCCTGAGCACCAGGGCACAGAGCTCCCCCTTCCCACCCTGCAGCCCCTTGCTGTGCCCAGGAGGAGGCAGGTGAGGGTGAGATGGAGCAGAACCAAAGGTTGCATTAACGCTGCTGACGTTTATCGAGGACTTGCTCAGCCAGGCCAGCAAACATCACCAGGGATCTGTGGGAAAAGTGGGATCCTCATGGCAATTCACGCTCCAACTGCTGCCTTATCTCCTGCAAGCCTTATCTCATGCGAGCTGGAGCTATTTTCCTTTCAACCCAGTAAAAATGTGTCAGTTTTATATTTATATATTAGGCCACAATCCCATGGGAAATTAATTTGCCCAAGAGCAGAAATGCTGTCATCGCAGGCATCAGTCAGTCTGGGAATGGGGATCTCCAGACCAGGCCCTGAAATCAGGGAAATGGCTTAAAATAATAACCACAGGAGGATGTGGGAGACTGAGCAAATTACAGCAGCTCCTTCCTGCCTGCAAATGCATTTGAGGCATTTTGTGGTGGAGACACAAATGCAGAGCCAGGGACTCGGGGTGACCCCATCCCTGGGGTTCCCAAGCAGGGGAAGGGTCTCACTCTCACAAGTCAGGGGATGGAGAGGGAGGGTCCCCATTCTGTCCCTGAATCTCCTGGATGTCCCCACAGACCCCAGGCAGGGACTGGGGGTCCTGGGCATCACCACATCCCCACCAGCTGTGCCACAGCAGCTCTGGGTGCCTGCAGTGCCCCAGGGAGCCTCATCCCAGCCCTCACAGGGCTCCCACCACAGTCCAGGCAGGTCTGGGAGCCAGAGGGATCCCCTGGCTCTGCTGGGACTGGGTGGTGGAGGGGACAGAGACCCCTTCCCTTTGGGCAGCTCCCTGTGGCACTGCCTTTCTCTGCTGCCCAGCTTTGCAGATAAATGGGATAAATAAATAAATTCTTCCGTCAAATCCAGGGGCTTCCTTTAAGCCTCAAAGCGTTAATTCGAGCCTCAAAACCTTCCTGGGAGCTCTTGTCCTCCCCTCCCTGCCCTGGCCATGCAGAGCACGTGGGCTGGGCTCGGGCTCTATTATCTCTCCACTTAATAACACACCCGGGCCCTCCAGGTCCCATGAATAATCCCTGTTTTCTCATGGAGACACTCCCACCATTGAAAGCACTCAGGCTGGGCTGGCAGAATCCTGATTTACAGCCAAAAACACCAAAGCCACGCCAGCCTCTTCTTCTCACCATGTTTTTTCCCTGAAGAGCAAACCCAGTGTGGGCAGCGAAGGGATGGATGCCCAGGGAGCTGGGAGGGGCTGGGGGGGCCGTGCAGATAAGGGGGCTCTGAGCTGCAGATAAAGGGGCTCTGGGGGGCCCTGAGCCGCAGTTTCACACGGGGAGGGAGCCTGGCAGCAGCACGAGGCTGGAGCAAAGTTGGGAAGCACAGGCCTGAGCGAGCAGCTCCAAGGCTGACGTCAGGACAGCCCTGGCTCTGGCTCCCTCAGCTCATACCTAATTTTCCCATATAAGGCCAAGGAGAGCAATAACTCTCCTGGCAAGCAGATCAATAAAAACAGATGGTGGGCTCACAATTAGAGATTAAGCACATACCAATCCAGAACAAACAGGCCATAAATCATACGTGAAGGAGGGTATTTATAGTTTAGATCACATTCCTTAATTAATTCAAAATGGCCCAGAAAAGAAAATAATACCAAACTGCTCTTTTTCTGCTTTGTTCCTGCCTTGCTTTTGCATTCTTTCCTTGGGGGTGCAGGGGCAGCCACAGGACAGAGTGAGGGATGCTCTGGGAGCAGGGCTGGGATCTGGGAGTTGCTGTGCAGCAGAACTGGGGGAGCAGCCAGGCTCTGAGCGCTGGAGCACAGCTGGGCCTGGATTTGTCTGCACACTCCTGGGGTGCTGCTTGTGCCCCCCACAGCACATCACCTGTGCCAGGGTGGGACCAGCGAGCCCCGAGGGGAGAGTGGAGGGTCCCATGTGTGACAATCAGCAGAGTCCTGCCAACAGGGCACTGGCTGCTGGAGGAGCCTGCCAGAGCCTGGAGCTGCCCCTGGGGCTGGGCACACTCCCCGTGCTGCCCCATGCTCCTGTCAGACAGACAGAAATCCCAAACGTGTCCCATCCCCAGGAATGATGAGTCCTCCATGCTCTGGGGGTGGCTGTCCCCTTGCTCCAGGCAGCAGCAGCTCCTATCTGGCTGCTTTCATCTGCTGTGAAATCACTGCAGGAATTCTCCCCTAGCACTTACTCATCCTCCTCCTCCCTCCCGAAAAAAAAAAAAAAAAAAAGCTGTTTTGTCAGTAAATGTGATAAAAATCTGCCCTTCGTGTAGATTCAAGGTGAAGTTAATCAAAATATTTACACAATCCTCACGATAGTGCACTCACCAGGGTTTTTGCAGTGTCCTGATTGCAGCAGGTGCCCCTGGAGCATCAGGCCAGCCCAGGGGAGCAGATCTTGAGCTGGTCTCTGGTGCCCAGGGGTGTCACTGGAGCATCACCCCAGTCCAGGGGAGCAGATCCTGAGCTGGTCTCTGGTGCCCAGGGGTGTCACTGGAGCATCACCCCAGTCCAGGGGAGCAGATCCTGAGCTGGTCTCTGGTGCCCAGGGGTGTCACTGGAGCATCAGCCCAGCCCAGGGGAGCAGATCCTGAGCTGGTCTCTGCAGCCCTGGTGCCCAGGGGTGTCACAGCACATGTCACAGTTGACAAAGCCATGATACCCAGAGTGTCACCATGCAATTTCAGAAGGCTTCAACCCATACAGAGCAACACCACATCACTTCGGAGCTGGGAGACAGTTTGGGAAAGCTGAGAATCAGGATCTAGAACAAGGCCATTGTTTTGTTTTGTTTTGTTTTGTTTTCGCTGAGGTTTTTTCAGGCACCATAAAGAAACCTGTGCTACTTTGCTCCTGGAGATAAGCTTTTCCTGCACCATTGTTCCAGGCTGTTTTCCTTGATGTGCTCTATTTTTGGCACATGCAAGGAGGCCTAACGTCCTTCCCTATCTCTGCGCTCACTGGAGTTCAGTTTAAAACATTTCTGGCCTTTACCTTAGATTTTCCAGCGCTGAAGCAGCACTGTCTCTCCTCTAGACCATATTTTTGTCTTATGAATCCCCAAGCTTTAGACAGTGGGTAGCAAGAGCCCCAGTGCAGAGGCAGCAGTGCTCCCTGGGCCTCCCCAGCAGTAGCTCTGGCACTCTCTGCATGCTGCCCGAGCCCAGACAGTGTTTCTGATCCAGCAGAGCAGCATTAGCTCAGCCTCTGCACTTTGCTCCCACACACTTTTATCAAATGCTCCAGGAGTGCATTTGGAGCCTCTAAATCTTCTCCTATTAACAGCCCATTTGCAGATGGAAAAGGTATTTCTGCAGTCCTCAGGGGGCAGTTTGTCAAGCAGGTCTCACTGATATTGGCTCTCTGTGAATAAAGACATGAAACATTCTGCTGCTTTCTCCTTTCCTGGGGAGTTCCAGCACAGGCTGTGTCAAGGGGGCAAGCAGGACCTTTGGGCACTGTTCTGGCTCTCACTGACCACCAGCTCCAGGGATATTTCCTCAGCCAGGCCATGGATATCACTGTCCTGGCTCTCACTGACCACCAGCTCCTGAGATATTGCTGCTCTTTGCAGGAGAACACAAGGGAAGTGTCCATGGGGAAATTCCCGCTGGAGAGTGAAAGGGGATCCCAGCTCCCACTGGCTGGCACACAGGAGGTCTCTGTGGCCCCTCTGTGGTGTCCCCTCCCCTGCTCCTTGGCAGCTCTGATCTTGTCTCCTGGGAGGAGGTGCCCAGTGCCCTTTGTGGGCAGGCTGAGCTCGCTGCTGTGGCACTGAGCTGCCGCACTGGGGACACCCAGCCCCGCTGGCATCACAGGGGCTGCTGCCAGACCCTGCCCTTCCAGCCCTTCCTGCACCACCTGCCCACTCAGGACATTGTCTCCACCATGGGTGATTTATTCTGCCCCAGCCCCGCAGCCTGAGCCACGGTTGCAGCAGCACCACAGGATGCTGGGCTGGAATAGCAAAGCTCCCAGAGCCCAGTGCCCATCTCCAGGGCTGAGTGAGCAGGATGCTGGAGAGGTGAGAGGGGCTGAGAGCAGAGGGACAAGGACAGCACTGTGCAAAGCCCAGCCATAAGAACACTTGCAGGAGCTCCCTTTCCCTGCCCAGGGTTGCTAATCTCATCCTGGCACAGCCTCCAGCCCCCAGCTCTGCACAAAGGCCACCCACTGCCCAGGAAGGCCCAGCACATCCCACAATGGCTCTTTGTTCAGCAAGAGTCTCACTCCTGAAGAAAGGAGTCGCCTCCTTCTTAGTGAATTAAACTCAACAAGCTTGGACAAAGCAGCGGGGTTTGCCCGTGGGGGCATTCAGCAGGATCTGGGATTTATCCTGTTCCTCCTGGCCCGTGCTGGGTGCTGGTCCCCAGCAATGCTCCAAGAGCTCCGTGGTGGCTGCCCTGAGGCAGGGGCAGAACCAGAGCCCTGCAGAGGGGTTTTATCCCTTCCCCGAGCTCTATGCAGGCACCATCACCCTCCAATACAGAAACTCCTCTGCTGCTTCAGAGAAGAAGAAAATGAGCCCCAGGAGGCTGAAGTGACCTGTCCATGCTCACACTGGAATGGGTCCAGCCAGACCTGCAATGTGGGAATTGTGGGGTGCCCTCACTCTGTAAGCTGGAGATGAAATGTCAGGATCTTGCCCCAGTGCCCAAAGGCCTTCCAGTAACGGAGCAGCCCTAATGAGGCAGGCAGCAGCAATGCAGTTGGTGCTCAAGACAGAGAGCTCTCTGAAATCACTGCCATTGCTTCTAGATATTTTTCTTGCTGATCCTGTACTTGTTTCAGAGCTCCCAGGGTGCACCTGCAACGAGTGAAGTGCACTAATTACTGACCTGAAACTGGTTGTGTTTAGGATCCCAAATTCATGCTGCAGGGCTCTTTCAAGTTAACTGTAACAGCCTCAATTAATCCTTTATTTGTGGAGAGTCAGCCTGGTGGAAACAAACAGAGGGGAGGAGGAGCTGGGACACTTGGGCTGGGTTCTTTGCTCTCACCTCTGTCACCGACCCTTGACATGACCTGGCAGAAGAAGCCAGGCCTGGCGGAGGAGACTCCAAGGAGATTGAGGAGATCTGCATCCAGCTCCTGGCTTTGTTGCACATGCCCTGGGCCAAGTAAGGAGCCTCCTTAAACCCAAAGCCTCCAGCAGCTTTTCCAGGTTTGGGGTGATCAGAGAATCATGCAATCATTAGGATGGAAGAGACCTCTGAGATCACCAAGTCCAGCCTGTGACCCATCACCACTCACACCCAGAGCAGGCACTGAGTGCTCGTCCTGTCACTTCCTGAGCACCTCCAGGGCTCACAGATCTCTCTGCTCAGGGATGAGGCCATTCTCTGCCTTCCTGGCATTGGGACAGACAGGGTCTGGCCACCCAGCACAGAGCCTAGGAGCTCTGTGCCCTTTGGGTGAGCAGCCACGTGAGCCCCGGGCAGCAGAGCAGAGCTGAGCCAGCGAGGCCTTCCAGGGCTGCCACGCAGGGGACAACGTGGGCTGGGACATCCCAGGGGATGTCCCTGGTGAGGAGGTGCTGGTGGCACCAGCACAGAGCTGTGTGTGCACAGGAGATGCCCCAGTCCCAGGCTGCAGCTCAGGGGAGCAGAGCAGCTCATCCCACATAAAAGCCGCTGCCAGCAGAACCAGAAAATACACTTGTCTCGCCAGCAAGCAGCGAGGCAACACCAAACCAGCCCAGCTGGATAGAAACCAGTCAGGCAGCCCTGCTCAGCCCAGTCAGGCAAGGGGCAGGTTTAGGAAACACTCACCAGGCTCCTTCTCCAGCTCTGCGAGCACAGCCCTGGGCACAGGGACAGTGTGTGACCCTGCAGTGCCAGCCCTGCTCCTGCAGACCCAGAGAGTGCCCTGTGCCCTGGGAACTGCCCCGGGGCACTGCAGGGGCTCAGGGTGAGGGCACAGCCAGGGTGGGACAGCAGGGACCCCTGAGAGTGGGATAGGACTGAGGGACACCTGCACAGCCAGGGTGGGACAGCAGGGACCCCTGTGAGTGGGACAGGACTGCACAGCCAGGGTGGGACAGCAGGGACCCCTGAGAGTGGGACAGGACTGAGGGACACCTGCACAGCCAGGGTGGGACAGCAGGGACCCCTGTGAGTGGGACAGGACTGCACAGCCAGGGTGGGACAGCAGGGACCCCTGAGAGTGGGACAGGACTGAGGGACACCTGCACGCCCTGCCTGGGTGGAGATGGGTGAGCAGAGCCCATCGCTCACTGCTCTGCTTGAGAACACTGGGCTGGGAGGCTCTTTGCATTTTGTTCCCCACCCAGTGGTGCCCAGGAATGGACAGGACCCATTTGGGAGGCTGACTTGTCTCTGGTTGTTGCTCCCTCAGCTCCCCAGAGCTGAATTCTGCAATAGCAGCACTGCCCCTGGAGATGCTCAGCCCGGATGGAGATGGCCCAAGGGTTTGAGAACAGAGTTACCCCTAAAAATGTGGATGAGCCTCCTCATGTCCCCTCCACTGCACAGCTGAGGGGCCCAGGAGCCAAAGGCAGCCCAAAGGAAGGTGTGCTCATCCTGGGAAGGGGGTGGCTCAGGGAACTCCCTGCTGAGGTTGTGTCTGCAGCAGGTTCAGGATTCCAGGAGACACTGAGAAAGTGCTTGAAAAGGAGATCTGTGGAGATTTGCTAAACCAGCAAACCACACCAGGCTCGGAAAATCTTGCACAACAAAAGAAGCTGGAGGGTGGGGAAATATCCAGGGGACAACTTGTACCTGGTGATACCAATCTGACTCTTCCCTGGTCACTTCTGCCCACTGTTCCCATTGGATTTCTCCTTCCTCCCTCTATCAGCCATTAAATCTTCCTCTCCCCACCAAAGGTGGTTTCCAGAAAGAGAAAATGATGTGATTATGGGGGGTGACAAAGAGAGAAGTCAAAAGATCAAACCATTTCAACTGGGTGACATGAGCTGGGAGCCAGCTGGCTCAGCAGGGGCTCCAGGGGTTATTTCACTTCTTGGTGAGTTTTTTAATCTGAAACCCAGAATATTTTCTGTTAAAAAAAAAAGTAGCAAAGGAAAAAAACATTTGGGGACAAAACTATAATGGCAAAGTTTCTGCTCTGCTCTGGAAATTGGAGATACGGCACAACTGGAGAGGGGAGTGACAGGGCAAAGGGGGAAGGTGAAAATACCCAAATCCAGGTGAAAACATTCCCACCCAGGGATCTTCTCTGTGGCCATGGCCATGTCCCCCAGGTCAGTAAACGGGGACAGCTCCAAAGCTGGGCTGGGGGATGCTGGAGGGAAGCAGGCTCCTCTGCATCCCCTCCCTGCACAGCCCCACAGCTGGAATGGCTGGGAGCTTGTTCAGATAAACCAGCCCTGAGCATCAGCCATGGCTCTGGGAGAGTGATTCACATCCCAGCCTTGGTGGGAGCTGGATAGAGAGGAGACCTGGGGGCTGTGAACCAGGGCAGGGAGGGCAGGGCCACGGGATGGAGCAGGGGCGATGGCACCAGGGACAGAGTCACTGACAGCACAGGGGACTGCCAGGCTGCTGGGCACAGGGGACATGGGCTGGGCTCAGAGAACCTGGGGTGGGCTCAGGAAACCTAGGCTGGGCACAGAAGGGATGGACCTGGGCTGGGCACAGAGGGGATGGACCTGGGCTGGGCACAGAGGGGATGGACCTGGGCTGGGCACAGAGGGAACCTGGGCTGAGCTCAGGGAACCTGGGCTAGGTGCAGAGGGGATCTGAGCTGGGCTCATGGGTCCCTGGTCTGAGCTGTCTGCCAGGGTCGTTCCAAAGGCCACCACAGGGCCCCTGGCAGGGCTGCCCAAGCTGACAGTGGCAGTGGTGAGGTGTGGGGCAGCAGCACCCACTGGGATGGGTCCTGGATCAACACCACCATCACCACCATCACCACCACTACTTCCTCCTCCTCCTCCTCTTCCTCCTCTCCAGCCCATCCCCGGCTGAGCAGGTCAGGGGAGGCTGAGCTGCAGCAGGGCGCGGGGGCTGCTCAGACTTGCTGAGTGCCATTCCCCGGCAGCAGCTCCTCCGAGGAAGCGATTCTGGGGGATGAGGAGCGGTTCCAGGCGATAGGAAGCCGTTCCAGGCGATTCCAGGCGATAGGAAGGCGCTGAGCAAGCAGGGCTGGGGCCGGGGCCGGGCGGGCCGCACCGCTGTGACTCAGCCCAGGCCCCGATCCTGCTGATTTTCCACCCAGGCAGCCCGGAGGGGCAATTCCTGCTGCCGTGGAGGAAGGGCAGGACCACGGCAGGGATGAAATCTGGTTTTGTGCAGCCTTTCCACCCCAGCACGGCCCGCAGGCCTCGGCATCTCCCATCCCCGGGGCACCGAGCCTGCCGGAGCCATTGGGCCTGTCCTGCCCAGAGCGGGGTGGGAGCTGATCCACGCTGTAAAACACGGTGTAAAACACGGTGTAAAACACGGTGTAAAACACGGTGTAAATCACACAGGATCACAGAACCATCAGGTTGGAAAAGTCTTCCAACGCCACTGAGTCCAACATGAGCCCGATCCCCACCTTGTCACCCCCAGGTGTTTCTTGGACACTCCAGGGACCCCAGCGTGTCCCTGAGAGCCCTTCCCACGCTTGGCCACTCTTTCTGTAAAAAAATTCTCCCTGAGAAGAATTTCACACGTTTCCACTGTGGATATTTGCCTTCAAGGGCTTTTAGGTTTCCACCCTTCAGCACCTGCCCCGCAGTTATTCCCAGCAAACAAACACAACTTCTGCAAGCATAGAGGCCAGATAAAACCCGGCACAAGGCAGCCAGGCCCTGAGCTCCAGAGCTGCCTCACACCCGCTCATCCTGCGGCTCCTGGGGAGCCAAAGAGCTCTGCACCACAGCTCAGCAGCTTGGAAATACTGAAGGGACTTCTTCGGGGCCGAGAGAGAAAAAGCTGATGGCTGGGAGTGAGCCAGGGCTCCCTGGAGGTGTCAGCAGTCCCTGTGGGATGGAGGTTGGAGTGCTCCGGGTCTGCATCCCACCAAGCTGCGCAACACCTGAGTGTGGGACTGGGAGAGATTTCTGACTGGAGCCACTCCTTTCGACACCAGATCTGGGATATCAGATGGGTTTGAACAGAAGGACAGAGCCGAGGCTCTGGAGGCTGATTTGGCATCAAACAAATTTAGAAGTTTTGCTCAAAAATGGTGTCGAGCTGGGGTTATGGAGGGGCTCAAACAGCAGAAGTTTGGGTGGATAATTGTACAAGGTCATTGCTACTCAATTAAACACAAATGTTATAAATCCAGGAAATTCGGATCTGAGGTAAAGCATCAGGGAATTCCAGGCATGCCAGGAATGCAGAGATCAGGCACAAAACACCTGTAGTAGAACCAGGGAGGGGAGAAATGAGGCAGCCCTGTAAAAGTGGGTTCCACCTAATCCAGCCACATCATCCCTGTGGAGCAGGGACAGCACCTCCAGCAAAGCCCAGGAAAAGGGGGGATGGAATTTGGAATGAACAAATCCATTTTCTCCCAGCTCCTGGCCCGGGCTGTGTGTGGTCCAGCCTGCCTGCACACGTTCCTCCCCCTGCACATCCAGCTTTTGGTTGCTCCTGAGCAGCAGCAAGGATCTTTCAGAGAACCAGAGAGTCAAGGGACTGAAAAAGAGGAAAAAAGTTAATTTTTGTGCCTATGAAGGGAAGGCTGAAAATGTGAACAGCCAGTGTGAACTGGCAGAGCTGGGGATGGGTGCTCTGAGCCCTGGGGTGTCAGAGGGAGAGCCCTGCTGGGACCAGCCTGACTCCATCCATGCCCTTTCCATGGAATTTCCAGCCAGGGATGTGCCCATTGGGGGACAAATGTCTCTGTTGCAGGGACACAGCCACACTGTCAGAGTGGGAACTGGCCCAGGAGCAGCTCCTCCAGCTCCAGGGACACAGGACAAGCCCCCCGAGGGGGTGAGTGCATGGAAAGTGATGGACTTGAGATAAGGACCGGGAGAGATCCCTCAGCAAATACCGTCACGGGCAAAGCAGGCTCAAACTGGAGCCATTAACTGAATTTATTGCTGCCAAAATCACAGCAGGATAACGAGAAGTAGAAGAAAACCTTGGACACGCTTCCCCGGAGTCCACCCTTCCCGGCGGGCACATGTGTCCTGTGGGCAGCAGCTGCCAACAGCCCGGGATGTGCCGGGAGGGGCTGGGGACAGCCACGTCCCCACCTCCGGTGCCACCCGCGGTCTGCAGCCAGCCCTGCCGGCGGCGGAGCGCCGCGAGCAGCACCGGGCTCCGGGGATCCCCGGTGATCCCCGGTGACAGCTCGTTAACCCCTCCGCAGCCCCGGGCTCCGGTGATCCCCGGTGACAGCTCCCTCGCTGCAGAGCAGCGTTAACCCCTCCGCAGCCCCGGTGATCCCGGTGACAGCACCGTTAACCCCTCCATAGCCGCAGGGATCCCCGGGGATCCCCGGTGACAGCACCGTTAACCCCTCCATAGCCGCGGGGATCCCCGGTGACAGCACCGTTAACCCTTCCGCAGCCGCAGGGATCCTCGGTGATCTGCGGTGACAGCACCGTTAACCCCTCCATAGCCGCGGGGATCCCCGGTGACAGCACCGTTAACCCCTCCATAGCCGCAGGGATCCCCGGTGACAGTTCGTTAACCCCTCCATAGCCGCGGGGATCCCCGGTGACAGCACCGTTAACCCCTCCATAGCCGCAGGGATCCCCGGGGATCCCCGGTGACAGCTCGTTAACCCCTCCATAGCCGCAGGGATCCCCGGTGACAGCTCGTTAACCCCTCCATAGCCGCGGGGATCCCCGGTGACAGCACCGTTAACCCTTCCGCAGCCGCGGCTCCGCGGGTGGCTGAGCTCGGCAGAGCCGGCGTTAATCACACCGCAGTCCGGTTTAATTGCGGCCTGCCTGTGATCCTGGGTGCCTCTTCCAGACTGATGGAAAATGACAAATATTTATCCCCTCTCTGGCAGCGGCCCTTTATCTTCCCACATTGTCACCAGGCTCTCCAGCAGGGAACGAGTGTGGGCAGGCACTACAGCAGGGTAAAACTGCTTGGGGCAGCTGCTGCATTCCTGCCAGGACAGGCTGAGGAGGAGCTGGGACACACCAGCTGGCTCCCGGACAGCCAGGGGCTGCCACAGGACCTCCTGCTGTCGCCAGAGCCTGGGAGGAGCAGCTCCGGAGGGGACACCTCGGATGGGGCACAGGAAAAGCCCCAGGGATGGGGCTGGAGCAGCCCCGGGCACGCTGAGCTTGTGGGGCCAGGCTGCAGATGCTGGGAAAGGGGCTGCAGAGGGCTGTGATCCTGCCCGGGGTGGGATGGGATGGGATGGGATGGGATGGGATGGGATGGGATGGGATGGGATGGGATGGGAAAGGGGCTGCAGAGGGCTCCGATCCTGCCCGGGGTGGGATGGGATGGGATGGGATGGGATGGGATGGGATGGGATGGGATGGGATGGGATGGGATGGGATGGAATGGGATGGGATGGAATGGGATGGGAAAGGGGCTGCAGAGGGCTCCGATCCTGCCCGGGGTGGGATTGTCTCCCAGACATCCTGCAATATCTTCACTCCTGTCAAGCTCTGCCTTTCTCTCCTCCAGCGCTGGGTCTGGCCGGGAGCCAGGGCCTCTCTAAACGTTACCAGAAGGGCTGGCAGCAATTCAGCCCTAACTCATTACAGGTCCTGCAGACGTTCAGCTGGGGGTGCAGACTGGCCTCTTTTGGGACCCTGACAGGGAATTTAAATTGAAACGGGAGGATGGAGGGGAAAAAGCCCTATGGAAAAATGAAATTCCTGACAAGGATGTGTATATGAAACCCCTACTGGCTGCGTGTCCTGCTGTGAGTCACGAGCTCTGTTCCCCCAGCATGGGCTGCCCTCCTTTACGATGCCCAGGAATTGCCTGGATGTGGCACAGTTCCCCCTTTACACACCCCAAACCAGTGGCTCTGCTCCCCCCGGGTATTGCCATGCCCCCAGAGCTGAGAGTGGCCCCTGGGGGCAGTGGCCCAGTGGTTTTTGTCAGCGGTTCCCCCTTGCTTTGCTGCAGGGCTGGAATTAGGGATTCCTTCACCTCAAAGCTCTGCTGGTTCCTCCTGTGCTCTTTCATCTCCTTTGGTGTTCTTTGCACCAAGCAAACCCATCATTGCTCAGCACTCCTCAAGCACTGCCCCTGTATGAACACTCCCCTTCTATGCTGATTTCCACATGATTTAACACTGAAAAATCCCTTGACTCTCTGCCCTTCAGGCACAGAGGCACCTGCAGAGGCTGTTCCAGCAGAAAACAGCACAGGAAAAGGGCATTTTATTCTCTCTAGAGTCAGGTTTAGCTTCCACCCTGCTGGTGATTGAGTAACAGCACACATATAAAATGACAGCTAAGAAATAATTAATAAATAAACCATGACAAAGAGCTGAGCTACCAAAGACACATTCATTTCAGCCTGTTTAAACCCCGGGGTGTAAATGCACGCACAGGAAGGGGATCTGTTAAAAATGCAGCCCCAGGATCCTTCAGCAGAGGTGGGGGAGGTCCCATGGCTCCATCTGCAGATGCCCTTCAATTCCTGTGCCCGACAGGCTCATCAGACTGGTGCCACTGGGCTCTGGAGGGCTTGCACAGAGCTGGTAGCAGCCTGTGCTGTGCTGGTACACAAATCCAGCGCCAGGAGCAGCACCTGAACCCACCAGGGCTCATCCCTGAGGAGCAGCAGACCTTCCTGCAGCACCCTCCAGCCAAGGCTAACATCCAGGATAATTAATAGCCTGGTTGTTTGTTTTACAAACAGCCCTTCCAGAGGCTCAGACCCATCTCATCCATCTTAAACGGGTGAGGAAAGGCACGAGTCCAATTAAAAACTCAATCATTGAATCATTTGCAAATCACCTTTTGTCTTCTCCATCCTAAAGCTCAGCTGAGCGTGGCCTCTGTGGTGCTCCCCCTCCTCTGTCTGGGGGCAGTTATTGAGCATCCTGTGAGCTTCTCCATGCCACTGGCACAGGCTGTGCCCATGCCAAGGTGGGATTTGGGAATGCTGCCTGCATGGGAGCAGGGCAGTGCTTGTGGGAATGGGGAGATGCTCACAGGGACAGGGACATGAGAATGCTCCCAGAGGAACTGGGGAATGACCATAGGGATGGGGTTCTGCTGGTGAGAGGGGTGGGATGCCCATGCTGGCACCCTGGTGCCTGTGCTCTGCCCTTTCACCCCAATGCCACACTGCAGGAGCTGCACTCTGCATTTCTGCACCCACTTCTGTGCTACCCAACAGCTCGAGGCTCTGGGCTGTGGTTGTCTCCCACTCCTCCCATGGCAGCATCTGCATTTTCCACCAACAGTGCCATTTGCAGGGTGGGAGGAAGCACTGCAGATATTTCAGAAGCCATCCCGTGGCTGAGCTGTCCCTGCTGGGGTTGGTGAGGGGGTGCTCTGCTGCAGCCAAGGCCTGCACTGCTCACTGTGGGAAGGGGAGGCTGAGGCTTTGCCCAGCCAGCCCAGGCAGCTGCTGCAGGTCCCCTTCTGCCAGCTGGGCACGGCTCACCACATCAGCGAAGGCACTGGAGCCTCACCTGGGTGAGATCCCGTGTCACCTGCTCAGGGGGACCCTGCCTGGCAGGGGCTGCACTGGGTGCTCTCCCGAGGTCCCTCCAAGCCCTGATGATGCTGTGATCCTCTGAGGGCTGTGCCTGGGGACAGGGAAAAGCTGCAGAGCACATTCCTGGGGTCTGGAGAGAACAGGCACTGCCAGCAGCATCCCAGTGCTCAGGGCACAAAGGGGCACGGCCTGACCCCCACAGGGACGTGCCAGCTCCTTTTCCCCTTGGCACAGGGCTGGGCTCTGCAGGCCATGAGCCGTGTGGGCTGTGCCAGGGTTAACTGCTCCTCACCCTGCTCATCCTCACTGCCCCAGGGCATCTATCTGCTGGGATAAACTGGGATCTGCTGGGATCGATGCCCCAGCCCGGCCAGGGCTGGGTGTATGAGTTACAAACTCAGCGAGGCTGATAGCCGAGTATTGGCTGGGTAATTAACCAGCAGGGCTCAGTCAATCATTAAATCCCATTGAGTGAGACTGAATGAGACGGTGCCCGCGGGCTGCCAAGGGAACTCGCTGCTCCACACAGAGCCGGGTGCTGCCACAGGGTGGGAGCAGGAACGGGGCTGCAGGGACATTGCCCTGCAGGGACATTCCCCTGCCAGAACTGATCTCCACTCGCAGGCACTGCCCTCACCTGCTGGGCTCTGGGGGAGAGAGCTTCTCCAGCTGGCATTAACCTGTGTGTGGAGCTTGGACCCTCCTGCTTTCAAGCCAGAGATGAATAACCACAGAGGAGACTTGTGAAGGTGAATGGGCTCCTCCAGAACATGCTAAAACATGTTGTGTGTAATAGATTGATAACAGAGACCACCCTTCTCCCTCAGGCACACTTTATCACACCCCTCACAGAGGGGAGCTGGACCAGGAGACAGATCCTGCGCACCTGTGAGACTGGAAGGCAGTGATGCCCTGGATGGAGAGTGTGAGCTGCAGCAAAAGGCACACCCCAAGGCCACTGTGCCTGTCACAGTCTCTGCTGGACACAGGAGGGTGGCAGCAGCTGGCACATGCTGCTCTGCCTGCTGTGAGCTGTCCTGAGCTGTCCTGGACTGTATCCCCTGTTCCACAGCACAAGCTGTGTTTTGTGCTCTGGGAGGGTGCAAATCTCCAGGTAAGAACCTCGGGGCCAGCCCTGCAGGCCAGTAAAGGCACAGTGAGCCCCAGGGAGGGGCTGAGCAGTGCCGTGGAGCAGGAGCAGGAGCTGGAGCAGGGCTGTGTCCCTGAGCTGCTCACACAAACTGCTGCCCGGCTGTGCTGTGGTCAGCTGGCCATGCCCCTGCTGGCCCCCAGGGGCACCCTGAGCTCTCCAGAGCCCAGCGAGGAGCTGTGCTGCCAGGCCGAGCTATAAAAAGCCTCACTATTGCCTTCCAAGCTGGTGATTCAATAACAAAATGCAAAAGTAATATTAAAGCTGCCTGCTGTGCCAACTGCTGGCTGTCTGCAGCAATAAAAATGCCGTAAATCAGCTCCAATTAAAGAGTGCAGAGCCTGACAGGAGGCTCCAAGTGGAGCTGGGAAAACCCCCAGCACACTGGAATTGCCTGGGCAAACCCTGCACGCCATCACTTGCCCCTTGCAGGGCACTGGAGCTGGCCAGGGGTGCAGGGCTGGAGCCTGGCTGGGCAAACACTCCCTTTGAAGTGTGAGAGGGTTGTACAGGGTCAGGGCAGCTGGCAGCACCTGTGCCCCTGCCCAAACACGAGGCAGGGCTTGGGAATGCCCCTCTGGGGATTTTTAGGCAGACACAAGCTCTTGTGGTCAGGTGTCAAGGAGCTGAGGTTGCTGCTGGCCCTGGACGCTCTGGTGGTGTGGGAGCTGCTGGTGCTCTGGGCAATGTCCTTGCCTTCTCAGGGGGCCCTGAGGAGCTCACACCTTCTCACAAGGCAGGGAGACATCCCAAGTGCATTATTTGTCTTTAAAAATGGGACACAGGCTCCCAAGGCATCCCAGCAGCCATCAGATCTCCATTCCTGCTGGAAGGTTCTCCTCTTTTGGATGCTATCCTCATCAGTTCTTGGCTGTTTGCTCCTCAGAGGGGGCTCTGAAGGGTTTTTCTCCTTTTTGGCACATGCGGGCACTGGAAGAGCAGGTGGGAGGTGCAGCTGGGATGTGCAGGAGAGGCTTGGTTGGCAGTGAGGTCCCATCCTGTTCCACCAGTGCAGCCCGAGGGCCATGCAGGGGGCTTGTGTGCCTTGGCACCACTTTGGTGTTTTTATGGGACAAATGTCAGAGAATCCTGCTGGGATTGCCTGGGTACAAATGGGGCACTTCTTTCCCCATTTGATGGGGCATTATTTCCCCATTTTCTGGGGCATTTAGTTCCCCCAGCAGTGTGGGCAGAGGGACAGGGGATAGATGGGGTTCCCAGCCAGGGTGGTGGGTGCTGGACCAGGACTGAGCCCTGTCTGTGGGGAATGAAGATACAAACAAACCCCACAGCCAGGATGTGAGGAGGGGAATCTTTCCCATTGGGAGAGCTCTGCATGACAGGCTCATGCTGCTGGCATCCACACACGTAATCCTGCAGTTGTGTTGAGTAAAGGCCAGCTCTGGGCAAGGCTGGGATCCCTGGGGAAATGTGCCCTTTGCCAGTGGATCCATGGGAGACTTCCACCATTTTCTTTATCTAAGTCTGCAAAATCCTAGCTAGCTTGAACTAGCTGATCTTGTGATGTTCATTCCAGCTTGATTCACCCTCTGATTCTAAGGTGCCCAATGAAACTTCCTTCTGGCCTTTCCACTGTGTAATAAGTAAATGATTTCCCTTAAAAACAATATTACAAGTGATGAGTGCTTCAGCAGTGCAGGCTGGTGTACTTGGGGTGAGAATTGAAGGCCCTCAGTCAGACACAAGTACCAGGCTGCTCAGCCTGGAGAAAAGGAGACTCAGGGCTGGCCCCATCACTCTGCACAGCTCCTGAAAGGTGCCCGTGCTCACCTGGGGCTGGGCTCTTTCTCCAGCAGCACTGACACAACCAGAGCACACAGCCTCGAGCTGCACCAAGGGAAATACAGGTTTGATATCAGGAAAAGGTTTTTTAGAGGAAGGTGATAAAGTTCTGGAATGTTCTGCCCAGGGAGGTGGTGGAGTCCCCATCCCTGGGTGTGTTTAACAAAGCCTGGATGTGGCACTGGGTGCCCGGGTTTAGTTGAGGGGTTGGGGCTGGGCTGGACTCGATGGTCTTGAAGATCTCTCCCAACCCAGTGATTCTGTGAATTCTGTGATTCTGTGATTCTGTGGTTGTGTGTGTGGGATGGATCTCAGCCTGTCCTCAGCTCCATCCCTTCCAGCTCCAGGAGACTCGGGGTGCTCCATGGAATGCCATGGCTGCCAGGTGTGCTGGGAGCAATGCAAACACCAAATCACCCCTCTCAGCCTGGCAGGGTGCTCACCCCTGCAGAGGGGCTATTTCTGCTGCTGTGACATCAGGGGCACTGCAGCCGGGCCAGCCAGCCCTTGTGCAATCCCCTCTGGACAGGAAGGAGCACACTTTCCATTCCTGATTTAGAGAACTTTTAAAACTCTCCAGGACTGAAATATATGCTGGGTGAGACAATGGAGCTGGTGTTTGGTGCTGATCCCTCCTGTTTGGGAACGTTTCCTATTGACACACGAGGTGAAATAAGTGGTGTGGCCCTGGAGGACAGTCTGCTGCAAGAAATAAATGTTAACCTCATCTGACTGCCATTTAGTACAGCTCAGAAAGATTTGAAACTCAAGCATCAAGCATGAGGCTTGAATTTCCCATTCCTTTCATGCCTCTCACATAGAAATGTTTATTATAAAGCAATTTTCTCGTGGAATAATTTATCTTTTATCCCTACACCTCTCTGTTTTGATCCCACACAACAAAGCAGGCGGTTTGCACAGGAGCAGTTCTGCCTTTTCCTCCACCTTCCTTCCAAGGAGTCACAGCACCCTGTGTCTCAGGTGTGACCTCACCTCTGCCATGGGCACGGTGACATCTCTTCCCTGTGGCCACCCAAAGTCACAGCAGCTCAGGATCTGAGCTGGGAAATGAATTCAAATGGATTTTATTTAGGTGTCCCCTTGTCACCACTAAGCTCAAACCTCATTCTGTGCATATGAGACTCCTGAATTTAAGTACTGAATCTAAACCCTGGCTCAAAATTGCTCAGGGCTTGGAGTTATGGGGCACAAATCTGACCCAGAAATCCTGAGGAGTTCTGCTCTGCAGGGGCTCCTGGGGGGCCAGACCCAGTTCTGTAACTCTTGGAGATGCACCCAAAATCTCCCACAGACAGAAAGGGAGGCACCACAAGTGCCAAATGGCCAAGGAAGGAGGAGTTTTGGCTTATTTGTGGATGCTGCAGGGACATGGGACAGCACAAGCAGCGCTGGGGGGCCAGGGGTGTCTGTCCCTTCAGAAGTTTGTCCTGCATGGGGAGGGAGGGGAGCATCACCCACTGTGGGAAGGAGCTGCACAGGACGTGCTGCCAGCAGCAAGACCTCTGCATTAGGAACAAATGGAGCACTTTTTGCTTAAATTCTCTGTGTTGTTTCAAACATATCAAGTGCTGCTTCAGGCTCAAGTGGTTCTTATTGACCTGTCTGGTGCCAGCTCTGGACCACCCCTGGGACAGCCGTGGCCTCAAGCTTGCCCTGGTAGCCACAGTACCAAGAGACTTCTGTGTAAAGGTGCAGGGCCAGTTTTAGGATTAATGACCAGCTGAGTTTCTATTTAAATAAAAATCCTGTATAAAGATGTTTCTCTCTGCTTTCTCCAGCCTCTGCTCTTTCCAGTCTCCTGGGTCTGACAGAAATATTATCTTTCCCTCCATGGGTTAAAGGCATTGAGTGGATTTGGAGAATTCCTTCCTAACAGGAGCTTGGATAAAAATAATTGTGTGATAAAAATAATAACCCAATGCTATACCCTGACACGCTCCACATGGCATCTACAGGATCCTCAAAGATTTTCCATGGAAATAATTTCCTGGAAGAAACTAAACTCCTCAAACAGCTTGTGCCTAGATTAATGTTTTCTGGGTGGTGTTTCTATTTCTCTTTTAAATGGTGCTGAGTGTGTAAAAATGGAAGTTTTCTGGAAGCAGGGAGATGTGGAGGTACTGCCCTGGGGTGTGAGGGTGTTGAGATTTGGATGCTGCTCCATCCCCAGCCCTTGGCTGCCTTGGGGAGTGACCACAGGTGATGGTGCTGCTCCTGCTGCCTGTGATCTTTCCAAAGGGAGCAAAAACCTCATCAGGCTTCTCCACTGGAAAGTTCTGGCACTGCCAGGGAGCTGCTGTTGCTCTGTGAGCACTGGCTGAGTGCCTCATCTCGCAGAGACCTGATGGCTGAGCAAGGGAAACGTGGAGATCCTGGGCCATGCCCGGATTTAGGCAACCCAAATCCACGTGGGGTTGCCTCACTCGGTGCCCGGGGCTGCTCGGGGCAGTGGCCATAGAGCTGGAGCTGGGCTGCCCGGGAGTGGCACAGCCCTCGCACAGCCTAACCAGGGGAGGAACCAGTTGAGCCTTTGGGCTTTCATCTGCCTGCGAGTCAACACCCTGAATTTTTGGAGAAACAGGACGTGCAAGACCTCCCACTGCCATGGTAATTACCAGGGAGGCTTTCAGAGAAACCCGGGCGCCAGGAGCTGTGCAGGGCTGATCTGTGTGCAGTGATGGGCTGGGGTGAGCCTGGCACCCCACCTTCACCTGACTGCCTCCTTTGGGGCGAGCCAGTGATCCCCTGCTCTGTGCCAGGAGCCTGGCACCCCCTGTTTGTCTGACTGCCTCCTTTTGAGCCCTGCAACCCATCCAAAATTTTAAGCTGGACTGTAAAGGCAGGTGTGATTTGAAACACTTCTGTTCCAGATCATAGACAGCCCTGCTTCCCAAGCACGGGGACAAGGGGACACATCCCTGCTCGGGGACAAGGGGACACATCCCTGTTCCTGTCCCCAGCCCTGCCCAGGATCCCCCAGATTCCGGCTCCGATGCTCCCTCCTGCCGCATCTTCCCGCTCCTCGCCCCGCTCGCAGCCGGCAGGATGCAACAAAAATTCCTTCCACAAAAAGGCTTTAACGCCGAGCCCCTCGCTCGGGGCAGCAGCCCCGGGGCTGCACAGCCGTGCTTCGGGCAGGGGCCGTGCCCACCCCGGGCTGCAGGCACCGGGCGGGCCCCGGGAGGCTCGGCCAGGGAGGGAAGCTCTGGGAAGGCCGTGGAGCGGGGAAGCTGTCCGTGCTGGACCGGGAGCGCGGGTCCCCCGAGGCACCCATCCCTGGCAGAGCGCAGCGCGCCCCGGGGCGCTCGGAGGCTCCGCTCCCGCCGCCGCTCCGCATCCCGGCCGAGCCGCGATCGGCGCTGCCGGGCGGGCGAGGGCTGCGGAGCCCCGGGGACACGGCTCAGGAGCGGAGAACGGGAGCCGGGCCGGGCACGGGGCCCGAGCGCTGCAGAGGCGGCCCGGGGACACTGGGCCGGGACACGGCGTGTCTGCGACCGTGCGGGAGTGACCCGGGGGCGGTCACCGAGGGCTGCGGCCGGCTCCGCGGGACGGGCCGCGTGGGGAGCGGGCCGCGGCTCCGATCCCGGCCGCACTGGCGGTGGTGGGGACAGGGACAGGGACAGGGACGGTGGCGGGGACGGGCCGCGGGGCGCGCGGGCGGGTGCGGGGAGGCGCGCTCCCGCCGCTCGCCGCAGCACCGGGGACGCGCCCCCGCCGGCCGTGCTGCAGCGCGGGGCGGGGCCCGCCGTGACGGGCGTGGCGACCGCCCAATCAGAGCGGCGCTGCGGGGTGACGAGAGCCAATGGGCGCCGAGAGGGCGGGGCACGGCGCGGGGGCGGGCCGGCCCACGGCGTGCGGAGGTTGCTATGGCTGTGGCCGGAGAGCGGCCGCGGCGCGGACCAATGGGAGCGCGAGGAGCCACTGACGGACGCGGCTGCAGACCAATGGGCGCGCGGCGCGCGGCGGCGGGGGCGGGCGGTGCGGCGGGGGGCGGCGGGGCCGGCGCGGCGCTAAAGGAGCGCGGCGGGCGCGGGGCGGAGCGGGCGCGGCGGAGCCGGCGGGCGGCGGGCGGGCGGCGGCCGGCGCTGCACAGGTGAGCCGGCGGGGCCGGCGGCGGGGCCGCGGCACCGGGAGGGGGGCGGCTCGGCGGGGCCCGCCCGCGGCGGGGGTGTGGCGGGGGGCGGCGGGCCCGGCACACAAAGACCCCTTGTTGGGCCGCCCGCCCGTCCTCCCGCGCCGCCCTCCCCCCGCTGCCGGTGCCGGCCCCGGCCGCGAGAGGAGGGGCCGTTCCCGGCCGGTTTCGGCCATTTTCTGCCTTCCCCGCGGGCCCCGGGCGGGGGCGCGGGGCCGCGGCCGCTGCGGGCGCCGCCGGGCCGAGCCGCGGCCGCCTCTTTGTCCTTCGGGCCCGGCGAGCGGCAGCGCGGCGGCGGCCCCGGGACGCTGCTCGGGCCCGGGGCTGCCCCCGCCGGCCCTGCCCCGCCGCGCCCCCCGCCCCCCTTTTGTTCACAACGTGTCTGAGGGCTTTTTTTGGAATTTTTTTTTTTGCCTTTATTCGCACGTCGTCTGTTGGGAGTGCTGGATTCCTGCATGATAAATGTGCTCATTTGTGTGTTTCATTTGAATGCCATTGTTAGCGGAGCAGCCCTGGCTAGGGTGAGCTGCAGCTTGCCTTGCTTCTGCAGAGGGTCTTTTGTGCTGGGCTTTGTGGGGCTGGGAGCCCACGTGGGAGAATGACCCTGAAGGTGTTGGTGCTCCCCGAGGTTTGGGTTTAGCTCAGAGCTGCTCTCCAGTCGCTCGCACCGTTGGTGTGTGACTGGTGCGTGCCCTCCTCTATGAATGCCTTCATCTCCGTCTGCACCCTTAATTCCGCTGGGTGCAATGATGGTTCATTTCGCTGTATGAGCTTTATTTGACCTTCAGGTTCCGGTGCCCCTCGGTGTGTAAAAGCGGAGTGCTGGCTGCCCCGGGCTGTGTCTCACCTGCCCAGCACCGCTCAGACCTGACACCGAGAGCCATTGGCACGCCAGGGTGGCACTGCCGTTCCAGGGCTTTGTTAGACCTTGGGCTGGAGCCTGGCACGGTGCAGTCAGTCACCTTTCTCACGTGGGTTTCTAAGCTCGTCTGTTTCATCTGTGGGTTTCTCCAGCCAAATGTGGCATTCATTGACTAAACCTTCCGTTTCCTGGCGGAGGAGTCCAGCTATCTCTTAGAGGTGTGCCCTTGACGATTCCATCTTTGTTCATGGAAATTTTCTCTGAGAGGCTCTTCTAAAATACTTTAAATGTTGAGTCATCATCTCTTGATTTGAATTAAGCCATCTGTGCTAAGGGATCTGCTCCTCACACCTCTGAAGGGTTCAGTGACTTCAGGCTTGCTTTGCACTAAAGTTGGACAATGTAACAAATCTCCCTGCCTTAGCTGGAGACACAATTATCCTGTTTAATTACACGTTCTTCTCGGGAGGGTTGGGTTGCAGAACTTCCATCAGGGCGCGTGCCATAGTAGGAAAGGTGACAAATGCAGTTTGGGAACCTCCCTGGCTTTGTTCCCGAGCTGGCCTTTGGGTTACCTGCTGGGAAAGGATTCCGTAGCCAATGTGGGGTTCTTCAGCAGGGGAGGTGGTGTGTCTTACAAACCAAGAGGTTTAAAGTCCTGAGGACCAGGGCTCAGGCTTTACCTTGGTGCCCTGTGGGCAGTTGCAGCTGGATCTGGCAGCTCCAGGAATCCTGGCTCTGATGGCAGGGGCCTCTCTTGGGTAGAGGCAGCCAGGTAAAACGAGTGTGCAGGGGCTCTTGTCAGTCAGTGGTTTTTCTCTCTGCTTCAAATTACCCGTGGAGCTGTTGGAAAATCCAGCATCATTCCTTGCAGTGTGTTGAGCCTGGAGGTAAACTTGAGATCTGGAGACATTTTTTGGAATATGGTGATGTCAGCACTCAGGACTGAGAATGGGAGCAGGCTGTAGAAATGCAAAGCTTTTCAGGGAGAATATGAGCGAGGTTTAGCTGTCTGCATGGCTTGCGGAAACCCCAAGTGTCCCAAGTTCTTGCCTGTAGCTGCAAATCCACATTTTTAAAACTCCTCCTTGCCGCCTTCTGGTTTTTGCAGCAGAATGCACTGAGCAGATTTATGGGTTTGTATCTATCTCTGTATTTTTGTTTTTCACTGTTCCATCACAGCTGAGTTTACTGCCAAGCTGCTGCTCTGTTTGCTCCCGTTCCTTATCTAAGCCCAGCACACAGGTGTGTGTTTTTCCTGCCCACAGCTCTTGCTGTGATGTCTCTGCCTTGCTGCTGCACAGCTGGAACCCTGCTGGCTCTTCTGTGCTGGGTTGGGGTGGCACTTGACAGGTAACTGAGCTTTTGTGTGGCACAGGTGTGTGAGCAGGGCCTCGGCTGTGCAGCAGCTCCTCCAGGCTGGGAGTGATGCCTGGTGCTGCTTCTCCCAGGGAAGGAGCTGGTGCTGGAGCAGGAGCTGGTGCTGGAGCAGTGGCTTGTGAGGCTGTGTGTAATGTGCTCCTTGCTTTTCCCTCTCTCTGGCAGGGTGACTGGGAGCAGAGCCCTTCTCTTGCCGCGATGG
Source organism: Camarhynchus parvulus (assembly GCF_901933205.1). Classification (NCBI taxonomy): domain Eukaryota; kingdom Metazoa; phylum Chordata; class Aves; order Passeriformes; family Thraupidae; genus Camarhynchus; species Camarhynchus parvulus. Next base: position 6,940,139 of record NC_044588.1, read on the forward strand.
CGCAGAGGTCGGGCCAGGAGGATCCGGAGCGCTACCTCTTCGTGGACAGGGCTGTCATCTACAACCCTGCCACCCAGGCTGACTGGACTGCCAAGAAGCTGGTGTGGATCCCCTCGGAGCGCCATGGCTTCGAGGCAGCCAGCATCAAGGAGGAGAAGGGGGATGAGGTGTTGGTTGAACTGGCGGAGAACGGGAAGAAGGCGCTCGTCAATAAAGATGATGTTCAGAAGATGAATCCTCCCAAGTTCTCCAAAGTGGAAGACATGGCAGAATTAACCTGTTTAAATGAAGCCTCTGTATTGCATAATTTAAAGGATCGCTATTACTCTGGGCTCATCTATGTAAGTAGTAATTATGGGATCCATTCTGGGTGCTAATTCAGCTGACCTTACCTGATTGCCATCCCTACTGTCAGAGTAGGTCTTGGCTTTGATTTTGGCAGCCTAAATACTTTGTATTCCGAGCATTTTCATGAGTCCAAAGTCTTTTTCCGTGCTGTGTACAGGTCAAGAGCTCTGTCATAAAACAAATAATACAATTCTGTGAGCATTTTTCAGCCACAGAATGTGCCCTGGCAGCTGGGGGGGCTCTGCTGTGCTGCTCCTTGGAGCACTTGCCTCCTGCTGAACTGATCCACTGAGCAGTGGCAAGTGGCTTCCTTGTGCTGAGGGAGGTGACAAACCCTCACTTTGCTGGATTGCTGAGGTTAACTGCTCATGTGAATGAGCACATCTCTTGTTTTAACTTGCTGCATGTTAAAAATGGCAATAAGAGGCTCTGCTGGTATTTAAAATATGAAGTTTGGGAGTACTGGGAGTGCAAAATGTCTTTTTGGAACTGAATATCAGCCTAGTGGCCAGGAAGGGATGTGTTCAAGTGCTTAAAATAAACCAATAAGATAAAGCTTGTTTTTTCCAGTGGTTTTGAAGCACTGATTGAACATCTGGCTTATCAGCATCTTGCTCTGGAGTTGGGAATCACAGTGCCCTTGGTGCTGTGTCTGACCCTGCTCCTCCCCTGGGCTCTGTCCCAGGTCTGTCTGCAGTCAGGAGCAGCCCCTGCTCTCTTGGCAGGCTGGCTGCACAGTGACTTGTTGGGTCAGGGAGTCAGGAACAGCCACAAGGAGACTTTCTGTCTCAAAAGACACTGGAACATCTGCTTAAATGCTTGCTTCACTTTTTATAAACACTTAAAGCTTAAATCCACTTTATTTAGTCCTGATAGCTGGCTCATTCTCCCCTCCATCTGGGGATTAGGGGGTACATTTTTAGCTTGACCCTTGATAGTATTTGGACTTATTAAAAATTATGTACAACTACAAAGTGTTTTTTTGTATTTGTGTGTCTTTGTCAGCTTCCTCCTCCAAGGCTTTACACCAAGGTGCTCATAGCAGAGCTGGGTGAAAAATACTTCTGGAATGATTCCTGCATAAGGAAACTAATTTCATAATTAATGGATTGAAAACCAAAAGTAAACAGGTTGATAGGTCAAAAGTTTCCAGTCTGTGTATCAATCCTATTTATGGCTGTTAGGAAATTCATTACAATTATTATAGCCCTATTTTTCATGATGAAGGTTAAAAACCTGCAGGCCTTGAATGTCCCAGCAAGCTCTAGTGCAGGGCCTGCAAACACAGGCCCAGGTGTTTGTGGGGGTGCTGGCACACAGGGCACAGGATGTCGCTCTGGATCTGCCAGTCCCCCTTTGTGGGAGCCTGGCTGCTCCTGCATGTGGAGTTGGTGAGGTCCTGCAGGTGTCTGACCTTGTTCCCTTCCCAAAGGATTCATCCTGCTCTGCTGGGACACACTGGAGCTTGTTCTATGTGTGATGCCCTGCCAGGCAGGGGGGTCAGTGCATGTGGAGTTGGTGAGGTCCTGCAGGTGTCTGATCTTGTTCCCTTCCCAAAGAGTTCATCCTGCTCTGCTGGGGCAGACTGGAGCTTGTTCTATGTGTGAGGCCCTGCCAGGCAGGGGGGTCAGTGCATGTGGCCTTTGTGACCTCCCTGCCCAAGCTGGGAGAGCTTGGTTGGGCTGAGAAGCTCCAGCATTTGTTGGGCTTTGCTGCGTTACAGGGACACTGCTGGAGGATGCTGCTCTTCCCAAGAGCCCTGGTTCAGTGCAGGTGTAAGAGTTGGCTCCTGGGCTGAAGTGAACCTGGCTTGCTTGGTGAAGGTGTGCAGCAGTGTGGGGTGTGTGTAGGACTGGATGCTGCAGGGATTCACAGGCCAGAGGGACACTGCAGGAGCTCGAGCTGTTGGGGGCTCTGTGGGGCATCCCTGAATCTCATGAACGTGGCACTGCTGCTGCTGGCACAGCCCAGAGCCATTGCCCACATTCCTGTTTGCCTGGTGTGAGGAAAAGAGCCCAGGTGAGCTGAGCTCAACTGAGTTCTGGTGGTTTGGCTGTGCTGACAGGAGCTGGTTAAAGCTCTGCTTGGATTTCCAGATTGTACTACCATAATAACCAGATGAAAATTGTGTATTTTGGTGTTGGTCTCAAGCAGTTGAGGTGCAGGTGGTGAATCTGATCAGGTCTCCTGGAATTTCCCAACAGGCAGCGTGGAGTGTTGCCTTTCTAGGAAGTGAAAGATGCAAGAATGTGGAGTGAAGTAGACTGGCCACATGTTTCCTTTCAGTCCCTAGAAAGGAAAGGAGCGAGCTTTGGGTGGCTGCAGTCATCTGGCTGTGATCTGTGTCCAGGAACAGGAGGCTGACTAAGGCCCACAGTGACCTGGGCACTGATGCTCCCTCCAAGAGTTTCATGTAACATCCAAGTAGGGGTGGCCAGCAGTTTCTGGAACTTGCAGCATCTCTGCTGCCTGCCAAGTGTGGTGATCTCAGGCTCTGAGCACCACTGCTGAGCTGGGGGAGGTGAACAGAGTGGAGAACGTGGAAGGTCAGGGCTTGTAAAAACGTGGTGTGACTGCTTGGTCCTGTCCCTCTGGGGTCTGCTCATGGCAGCACAGAACATGGAGAGGAGCAGGACTTGTACAGAATGCTGGGAAAGGTGGTTGGAGTGTCAGTTATGGTGATCCCAGTTTGATTTGGAGGTGAAATAACTAATTGCTTGCTCCACTTTAACATCATCCATTGCATTGGTTGCCACAAGGTTTATTTGGGTGTTAGTGCTGGTTCTGTGAAGGTGCAGCTACCTACAGCAGGTAGTTTAGTTGTTTTTTCGTTGTTTTTTCATTGTTTCTGCCTTTGCTTAGAATTTTCACTCTCCTTGTGTTTCATGTCTGAACTTCCCCAAATCCTGTGCTTTTCTAGGGATATCAATGTTTCTTACATATGCTTTGAGTCACTAATGCTCTGAATCGATCCTTTATATCCTACTGGAGTGGGTTTTGCTTCCTGTGAACGCTTGTGAACGTTGACTCTCCAGTTCAAAACTGAACTGCTGGGGCTGCCCTGCTTTGGAGTGGCCAGCTTTAATCCTGGCTCCAGGCTGCACTAGTGACATCCCTCAGCTGCAGATCAGGAGCTGCAGGTGGTTCACTGGGAGGGCACCCAGGAGGAATACCCACAGGCCTGGGAGGTCCTTTGAAGATTTGGCATAAACATGATTTTGCTCAGACTGGTTTTATGGTGCTTCCTGAATATCCTTATCCCGTGAACTGACTTCCAGGTGACTTTCTGGGGGTGTTGCTTTAAGAAAGGAGCAGTTCTAGTCAGAGGTTTTGGCTCATTGAGATCTGTACCCTGGCTGAGGAAACATCTTTATAAAACCTGCATGTAAAATGCCGCTGTGGAGGCTTTTAGATACCTGCCCTAGAGCTTGGTTTGTGCTCAGGTTGTGTCTGCAGAACATGATTTCATGGGGGGAAGAAGCCTTTGAGTTAGAGAATGAGATGGAGAAATGAAATCCACTGGGAAGAGGGGATGGTGAGGGTTCCTCAGCCCTGCATGCTGCTCTTTCAAGACCACACTTAATTCTTTGTCACAAGCTGTGATAGACATTAGGTGACACTTTACCCAGCAATTTAAAGCTCTTTTGATGGCAAGAAAGGCTCTTCAATCCCACTTTTAAAAATGTATTTTAAATTTAGTAACATCACCTTAGGTACTCTTGTGGACAGGAATATCCTGTCGAAGCCAGTGGGTCTCTGGTGGCTGTGCAGGTTTGGCACAAGGTTCTGATTCTGCAGGGACTCCAAGGCCTGAGCTGCAGCTGGGTGGGCTTAATGGTCTGACTGGTGAGTGCAGGTGAACATGGAGCAGTTCTGGGCTAAATGCACATTTCCCACTCAGTGGGTCTGTAAATGTGGAGCCTGAGTGCCTTTTCTGATGCTCTGGCTGGGCCACAAGTCTGGCTTGTGCAGTCAGAAGTTCCCACTGCAGCGGGATGGGATGAAGGAATTGCTCACTCAAACACAGGCTGTAATTAAGGTGCAGTGAAACCAAAGATACCCCAAATTCTCTGTGCTTTATAGTGATTTATTTTAAACCATTGCTGTTGCCACATCTGTTGCAGGCCCAGCTTTCCTGGATAAGGCCTTGCCCACAGGTGCTTGTGTGGCTTTGTGATACCCCCAGATTGATCATTGCAGCTTCTCCTTAACTGCTTCCTGCCCCACTGAGCCAGAAGGATTGAAATGAACAGAATTTCTCACATGGTGACTCCGTGCCAGTGTCCAGATGGTCCCTTGTGACTGGTGGGGGAGTGGGGAGCCCTGGGGGGCTCAGGTGGAGACAGGTACCCATGGTGTGTGTGCTGTGGGGAGAGTCAGGTTGGAGTGAGGAGTTCTGCTGTTCTTGAAGAAGGACAACAAAGCTTGAGGAGAGGTTTGGATTCAGCTTCAGAGTCCCCCAAGCTCCAGTGAGCTGTGCATTATCTTCCCTGCTCACTCCCCCACGGTTTTTTTTGAAGCCAAGACTTTTGAAAAAGCGTTGGAAGCTGTTTGTGTGAGGCTTTGAGTTCCTGGAAGCCTCCTGCTGGTTCTGCTCTCCTGGCGCAGGGCTGCTGGGCTTTCTTTGCGCCAGTGAAGTAGAAAACGTGCTCAGCGTTGTGCAAGTAAAGCACTGCAGCAGGTATTTGTTGGTAATTGCAACTGTTACCTCTGTAATGGCTCTGCAGCCCTGTTATTTCACTTATGAATGTACTTTCCATTTTATTGGAGTAGGAGAGGGAAGGAATGGGAGTGTGGCACAGTCCCCAGCTCCAGAGCCTGCTGTGGGTGGCGGCCCTTGCAGCCCTGACTGGAGGAGCTGGCTTTAAGCTGTTCCTTCTGTTAAGCTGCTGCCTCCTGTGAGGCCTGAGTGTAACCTAGAACAATCTCTGGTATTATATAAGCATCTGTGTTCTAATTGCTTTAATTTTCCTGCTGGTCCAGTTGGGAATGTTTCACGTTACTGAGTGTCAAAGATTGGTGTTAAAAGAAACCTGCAAGAAATGGAGTTTGTTACTTAATTCTTTTTCCTGCCACAAGTCAGTCCCTGGATCTAATACCCAGCATGTGGCAGAAGAAGTGCTGGGGTTCACTGGTGGAACTGCTTTGACACAAGAGGTTTTTTTATGTTGACTCTGATTTTTGGAAGACTCAAAAATGTGACCAAGCTGAGGGAGCTGTGTGCAGGGTTAGAAATGTCTGAGGGACTGCAAGGAAGTGAATCAGGTAAGCAGAGGTATGAGAAAGGCTTGTTCTTGTCAAAGTGTGTTTCTGTAAGGAGGGGTGGTTAGTGGTGTAACAAGGAGCAGCCGTTTGCTCTGTTCCCTCCTGTGCAGGTGCTCAGGAGGCTGCATTGTGCTCAGGACACCCCTCCAGCCCCGTGCCTGGGTCAGAGCTGCTGCAGGGCTGTCTGTGGGGCAGTCAGGCTCTGACATGCAGCTCTCCAGGAGCCTGGTGGGAGGATTTTGATTCTCCTGTGGCCCTGCTGCAAGCTCAGCTCGTGTTCGAGCTCGGAGCAGTTGCTGAGGCAGTTTGAGCCCAGGCTGTGACCCTGAGTGTGTCTGTGTGAGAGGAGGAGCGGGCAGGGCAGGGCAGGGCATGGCCTGAGTGTGGAAAGCTGGACATTACCTGAGTATGGAAGCTCAGCTGAGCCTCAGCTCAGCCCCAGCTGTGCAGAGCATCCACAGACAAATCAGCCATGGTGTGGGCTCAGCTTTTCCATTCCTGCCTGCTGGGTGTGTTGGGCTCCTTCCCTTTCTCCCTCTCCTGCTGGGCTGCCCTGTGTAAATCTGAGGCTGCGATCCCCAAGCTCTCTGACCTGAGCTTCCCAGGCTGTTCCTTGTCCCGGTTGAGCACCCTTTGATTCCAGTGCTGTGCCCACCCCAGGGCACAGCCTCACCTTCATCCCCTCTGGGGCTGAGGAGTCCCTGCCCTTCTTTAAGGCTTGGCTTGGATAATTCCAGGGAGAAAAGGTGTGAGAAAACCATGTCTAGCTCAGGGAACTCAGCTTGGAGTGTGAAAGGTGAGTCTGTAACCTCAGCAGTGAAAGCCAGGCAAAGAAAATGCTCTGTTGAGGCAATTGATCAACTGGGGAGTGAGCTCCACTCCCTTAGTTATGGGGTAGTGCTTAAAGCATGCAGGGCTGGGGATGCCTGGTTTCTGTTTCAGCTAATAATGAGAGCTGTCTAGATTGCTTACTTCAGCTTAATTATTAATGTAGTAATAGAGTGGAGCTGTCACTTTTTATATTTGAAGAACTGCAGATAAATATTGAGCCTATGTTTGTGGTGGTTGTCAGATCACCACACTGGTGGTTACAGTGCCCAGCTGTACCTGCATGGTGCTGGTGTCTCAGTGCTGCTTTGAGGAGGTCTCTGCATGGCCTGGTAGAGGAGAGGTGGTTTCACCTGGCAATAACTCCCCTGTTTGCCAGTTTCCCCTCCCAGCCACCTCCCTGCCAGGCTGCAGGGATGGAGTGGGGTTTGGAACAGGCCAGTGCCAGGACCCTGAGCTCTGCAGGTCAGGACAGCTTACCAGAACCCAAATTACTGCATGATAAACTACTGGATACAGGCTGGAAGCATCTGGAAACCTTCAAGCTGCACGTTTAGTGTCCTGGAGGGGAGCTTGTATAACCCAGCTCTCAGTCAGAGCTCTCCTTTACTGCTTGTGTCTGGAGCCCTGCCTGCAGAGTGCATTCCAGGCTGTCCTGGGCTGGGCTGGTGCTGTCTGTTCCTGAGGCAGGAATGTGTTCCAACAGCTGATCCATCAGCTTAAGGTGAATCAGCATCTTTGCTTGCCTTTCAATTCTTAATGTGCCATCCACCTCTGGCAGCTGAAAAATGAATGAGGGCTGGTTCTCCAGCCAGCCTGGGCTGTTACTGGAGCTCACCCAGCTGGTCCCAGCTCTCATTCCCACCTGACAATTCCATCAGAGTCCACAGGATAGAGTTCATTCAATGGGTGTCCATTTGTTAAACAGATGTATGTGTATTCCTGATAATTCCTGCTGGGGCTGCTCACCAAGAAGCTCTTCTGAGGGGTTTTAAACAGTCTCTACTGTTCATGTGTTTGGTTTCCATGCACAAAGCCCTTTCCTGCTTTTTTAGGCACGGTGATTCACTGTGAGACTTGCAGTTATAAAACAGCTGTGAAAGATTTTGGTACCATTTGCTCCCTCCCAATTAAATTTGGCTCATTAAAAGCATCCTTTCTGTGTTTCTGTGCCTGCCAAGCCATGAAGCCAGCCCACCAATATGTTCATATATTGCTTGCTGCAATAGATGACAGTCAGGAAATTGGGAAAATTCTCTTCCATCTTCCTGTGAATAAATGAAGGCTATGCAGGGTGGTGCTGGTTTGGGAAAGGTCTCATTTAGAAATTCTGCAGGGAAACAGCAGGAGGGGGAACTGGTAACACATTCAGCAAATCAGGGTGTTGGAGTTCAGGGTGCTGCATGCAAAGAGCTGCCGTGGCACAGAGGGATGGTCTGGGATCCAAGCATCTCCTTTAGATTTAGTTTCAAATAAATGAACCCCAGTACTGGCAAAATGTAGAATTTTGTGCTTCATAACTTCTAATTCAGCCCTGTTCAATATAAGAATTCTTCAATTAACCCTTTTCAGTTGCCCAGGTATTTGTTGGCCTTCTCTGGTTTGGTTATGTTGGGCTTTGCTTATTCCATTCCTTCCAGGTTCACAGGTCCATCAGCTGCTGCTTCAGGAGATAGCTGGACAGGCTTCCAGGTTAGGTGTTATCAATAGAGGTTTGTTAAGTTTGTTTTTCTAGGTTATTAATTCTTTATGTAGCTAAAATAGTAACATTTACTCCAGGCCTGTGCTGGGGAAATGAGCTAAAGATGCCAAAGCAACTGGAGGGAGGAGAGAAGGATAATCTTCAAAGAACTGTTTTATCCCAGCACTTAAGATTTTGGTTTTTTTTTAATTATTTACCAGATCAAATTATTTGTGTCTGGGCAAGGGCAGTGATTCTGGGGAAAAAACAACAGCTTTCCTTTGGGAACATAAAATGCCAAAACAAAGAGTTCTGGATGAACCTGCAGAGCAGTCGAGGTTGTGTTGGGAGGGGGTCACCAATGCAGGTGGGTTTGCAGTAATTCCCTGAGAGCTTTGGGAGCTCTGTCCTGGCTCAGGTTACCCTGACTGGAGGGCTGGGCTGGAACCAGGCTCGTGGCAGCTCTCAGAGCCTCTGTGTCACTGCTGGTGGTGGCAGAGGGATGTGGGTGACCTCAGCTGGGCACAGGGAGGGTGCTGGGAAGGGGTGCCTCTGTTGAGCAGTTAATTGGCTCCTTGCATGGCTGCAGCAAGCTGTTAAAATAACTGTCCTGCCTTCCCTCCCTTCCCCAGGGAGCAGGAATGGGCTTGGGCCGGGAAGTGCTGCTGTTTCCAGCCAGCTCTGGGTGACATTTGTCTGCAGCACTATCCAGGTCAGTCAGGAGGGGCAGGAGGGACAGTGGTAGGAAAGGAGCCTGGGGAGGAGCTGCCCACCTGCCAAGAGCCCCATGTTATGTTGAGTTAATGACTGATAAGTTGTTCTTTATGCTTGGCTCGGTTGCCCTGATAAGATGTGTTTCCTTTCTCTTGAGAAATAAATACCTTGTTGAGGTGGCAAGGCCCTGCAGTTATCATCCAGCAGATCTGACCAAAGCAGAGGGAGTATTTTCCTGCAAGGACATAAGATGTCCCTGTGTCAGGACACCTGGCTGAAAACCAAGTTCTTTTTCTTTGCTGATGGTGCTCCTGGACTCAGTTCAGAGAACACCTTCTGCCTGTCTTGCCAGAGCTGGTGGAGCTCTAGAAAAGACAGGGGGGCACCTTTTCCTCCAGATAAAATCTTTTATACTTACAAAAGAAAAAAGAGGTGCACTGGGACTATCAGCTACTGTGTTCATACCAATGCAGCAGAAATGCTTTTTTAAATGGACAAATGTTATATCCTGGGTGACCTGCTCAGTACTCTGGGCTCTCAACAGTTGTTAAAGCTTTCTGTTTATTCTCCCCATCCTTTTTCTCCTCTCAGCTTGCAGAGGTAAGAAATGTGGTTTTCCTGACATTCAGAGAGATACTTCCCATTTCTGCCAAACCTGGTCTGTCTTGATGCCTTCCTGAGCTGGTAAAGATGGGAATTTCAGTAGTGACCAAAAGGAACTGAGCATGTGAGGAGACAGCAGTGAATGGAGAGATTGGATATTCTGCTTTCTTCAGAGCAGTCAGTGAATGGAGAGATTGGATATTCTGCTTTCTTCAGAGCAGTCAGTGAATGGAGAGATTGGATATTCTCCTTTCTTCAGAGCAGTCAGGTGTGGTTGCTGCTGGAGGGGCTGGGGCCAAGCAGATTCCTTGGACAGGGAACACCCAGGATGGAGAGCTGTGCTGTGTGCAGGGAGCAGTGTCTGTCAGAGCCCCTGATGCTGAGCCAGGCCAGGATCTGTCCTCCCTCCTAACCCAGTGTCTGTGGCTGCCTGGGCTCCTTCTGCAGGGCTGTTCTGTGATGATTGCTCAGGGATAACTGCAGGAGCAGGGATGGAGCTCACTGCAGGAGGCTGCTTGGGTCACAGGGAAATGCACCCTGTGGGCACTGCTGGGCTCCGTCCTGTGGCACTTGGGGCATTTTGGCTGAACAGAAACGTCTCAGTGAAACAGCAATGTCCAGTTTGTGCTGGTTCCTTGACACTCTGCTTGTCCACTTCTGTGCAGTGTCAGCTCTGCAGGGAGGGTGTGAAACATCTGCAGGGCTGATCTGTCCCTCAGCTGGGCTGGGACAGGGAGGGAATGAGCCCTCTGTGGGATTGAAAAGGGCTGGTGGCAGGAAGGATGGACAGTTATGAGACAGGATAGCAGAAATGAGGGTGGTTTGACAGAGGCTCTTCCCTCATCTAGATTATTTACCAGAGCAATGGATATTATCAATTTCTTCAAAATGAAACTAACTTGGAATGCACATTTTACTGAAGGAGGTGAACATCAAAAGGTGTCCATAGAGCTGGAACTTGGCAAATGGAAGAGAGATTAGAATGTCTGTGGGAAAGAGATCAGATACTCCTCTTCAAATTTACCTAGCCTTATTATCTTTAAATTACTTTTTATGCAGGTAATTAAAGAGCCTTTTAAGAGAACTAGAAACCGATAATTTGAATATAGCATGTACTTTGAGTTGCTCTACAAAAAGCACCTCAATTTTGTGTTGAGATAAATATTCTAGAACCTGTGAAAAGCCTTTCTGTTCTTTACGACTTTATTTCAATAATGTTTACTAACAGAAATGTTTGTTATTTTTTTCTTTTCCCAGACCTATTCAGGGCTGTTCTGTGTAGTCATAAATCCTTACAAGAACCTCCCAATTTATTCAGAGAACATTATTGAGATGTACAGAGGGAAGAAGCGCCACGAGATGCCACCGCACATTTACGCCATCTCCGAGTCTGCCTACAGGTGCATGCTGCAAGGTAAGGAGCAGTCTGGGCTTGGACACTGCCTGGCCACTCCTCGGTGTCCCTGCAGCTAGGGTTTTCCATGTGCAATCAGAGTTTTAAAGAGGGGGAGAGAACCAGGTTTGTAACTCGCTGAGGGGCGGCAGCACAGCTGGGCTGGGCCATCGCTGCTCTGGGAGTTGTGTCAGAAATACTTTGTTCCCCAAAAAAAGAGCTAAGTTGCATGTCCAGAGATGTTGTGCACTGGCTCTGGATGAAGGAGGAGTGAAAGAGTGGGGTTGAAAAGGCAGTGCTATGAAAGTGTTGGTGTTCGGCAGCTGCCAAATAATCCGAGGTGACAATGGAACAATGGGGGTTTGAGTTCAAAAAGAGATCAGGGAAATCCTTAACCTGGAGGAATTTCTTTTTTTTCTCCTAACTGATTTGTGTCTGTAGTAGAATAGGGTGAGTTCATGGAGGGCTCGTGGTTTGAATTTTGGCTTTAAGGCTGTGCTGCACAAACATGAAAGCTGAATCTGATGCGACAGAAATGAGCACGTGCTGTTGAACTCACACAGTTGTGTTTCTGACACAGGATTTTGGAAGCACAGCTCATTCCAATACTGATTCATGTTTAGGGGGCTGTTGGAGGTGTGGGGACAGCAGCATGTTGTGTGTGTAACCAGGAGCCAGCTCTGCACACCTTGCTGTGTTGTGCTGTAGCTCAGTTTGGGCTGGAAGGAGGGGAAGAGCTGTTTGACCCGCTTCACCCAAACTGAGGGAAAGCTGCTTCTGCTGCCAGGTGAAACCATTTAAATGTTAACTTTTGGTTTTTTAGACACTTTAAATACATCACACAAGTCTTTGTTTCTTGAATTGTGACTTTGTCTTTAGGGCTGCTTAATAATCAACTGCAGGTTGCTGAGTGTCCTTTCACCTCAGCAGAGCTGTGCCAGCAGAGAGGGGTGATGCAGGGACAGGCAGGGGGGAGCAGCAAACTGGGGCCACCAGGAGTTGTTCTGCTTCCCAGTGGGTACCTGGGGCTCTGTTTTCCTGTGTTTTTGTGGAAGAAACTCTGACTTCTTGACCAGAACAACAACCCCTGACAGCTCAGATTGAGCACCCCTAATAAGTGCATGTGGAATAACGGCAGGGCAAACCTTAAGATTTATTTTAAGGAGTTTATTGTAGCAGTCTCAAGTGGATTGTGATTAAGTGCTTCCCAGTCTGAAAGCACCTCTTGAAATGGTCTCAAGAATGCACTGAAATGTCCTTGAGCCAAATGTCCTCTAATAAAGTAAGTCAATGTCAGCAGTCACCACACTCCGGGTGCTCCATATATTTGCTCACATGCCCTGCTGGAAGTCATTTGTGTCTCTGGAGATCCTGCTACATGCACAAATGTTACTATTTTTGGAAGGTGGAATTAAAAAAAAATGCACATGGTGATGTATGTTTGGTTACAGTCCTCTTTTCTTTCCTTCTGATGGTGGAGGTTTATATTTTCTATCCAATCTCTCTGTGCTTGCTTTCTTTTTGGTTTTGATAGCCTGAGTTCTCATCTGAACTAATGAAGGCATAGCTTGGAATAAGAGTAGATGAAACCCATGCAATGGGATCCATTATTTAGGGAATAACTTGTTTAAGGGTCACTAAATCTGTGTTTCTAGTGCCCTTCACCTGTATGGAGCCTCCCCTGTTTGTTTTAGGCAGCATTTGCAGGAGTTGGTGAATTTCCCATTGATGATTTGTCTGCACAGCTGCATTGCAGGGATAAATAAAAACTCCAGCCCAGGCTTGAGTGCTGGTGAGGGGGAGCAGTGAGTGTTTGTGTCAGGTGGAGTGGGGGGCTCTGCCACTGACCCTGCTGCTTCTGTGCTTCAGGGAACTTGGTCTCCATGTAAATAAAACTTGCAGTTACAACAAGCAAGGTTTTGTAGTCATTAGAGCACCGAATAATATTTGTCTTAACAGTAGCACATTATTCAGTTTGTTTCTGGTTATCAGTGGCAACGCAAGGTCAGCTACTGAGTGTGCCCAGGGCTTGGTGAGGATGGGTTTTCCCTATCAAGTATTTAACACAATGTGCAAAATGTCTCTCATTTCTTCTAAGTCTGCCTTGTGTTTCAGTCAGCACTCAGTCTTCAATGAAACAGAAAATCTGTGTCAGGAAGTTTTGCCTGGTAGAAGTGTGTCTGTAACCATTAGCTGGGTTAATCAAAACTCTTCAGATTAATCATCAGAGGTGTCTGCAAGCATTTATGTGCAGCAGAATCCTTGGCCAGGGTGCTGTTGCTGATAAGTTACTGACACATGCTTGTAAAAGTGTTGCTGTGCAGTTCCTGTGTGTTCTGTGCACGTAGCTGGGGTGGCACACACAGCTGGGGTGCCAGAGAGAGGAGTTTTTCCAGGATTATTGAAGTCCTGCTTCTGCTGCTGCAGCATATCCACAGGTTCCTTGTGATACCAATGGCTGCTGTGTTTCAGTGTTTAACGTCTGAAGTTTAATTATTAGGATTCAAACCTGAAATTGAAACCATAGGAATGCCATTCCTTTGGAGAATATGACCTTCCCCTAATAGAAATATCCTGGCCACTAATCTAGATTATTGAAAGTGGTTGGCTGGATTTTCCTGGCCTGTTCAGTGGTATTTTGTGCAGTATAATCATGTTTATTTTCCTTGCAGCTAATCACAAACTACTCATTTCCAGGTGTTTGTGAGCTGTTTACTGTGATTAACAGGATACCTGGACCTGAGCTGTGACTCTGAGCAAGCTGATTCCTGAAACCACAATTTTACTGTGCTGAGAATTGGGCACAGTGAGTAAAGTGTTACTCAGGTTCCCAGTGCTTTCATGCCTCTATTTCAGAGCATGGAGAGTCACAGCTCAGCTTCCAGTCTCTGCTTTGTTGAGGTTTTGTGTGTTTAAATAAGAAAATGGAGATTTTTATTTAGATTATGAGAGCAGAGGGTTTTCTGGTCAGCAGAACTGGTATATGTGCATCTCCATAGTTATTCCTTGTGTTAAACTTTGCTGGAACACTCTGAATTTTCCTGAACTGGGGATACAAATGAATCCCTGCAGTTTTCCATGTGTGCTGTGGTGGACGAGTCTGTGTGGAAGCATTGCTGCCTGCCAGCCATCAAACCCCACTCTGTCCTTGGCCCCCTGAGGAATTTCCCATTTGGGGGGACCTCCTGCCCCCCTGGCTGCCCAGGCCAGCCCTGCCTGTGCTCTCTGCGGAGGGAGGAATGGTTGGAAATGTCAGAGGGCAGGGGCTGGGGGGAAAGTCTGACACACAGAACAGGTCTGAGCCCCCAGTTTGGAGGGGATGGACTCCCCAGGCAGACAGGAGGAGTTCTGGGAGGTGCAGGATTGCTCTCCATGGCTGAGTGGTGCAGATGAACAGGGATCTGGGGCAGGTTCTGCAGGGAAAAGCAAACTCAGGCAGTGCTGGGTCTGCTGGGTGCTGCCCTTTCTGCAGCAGTGCCATTAAAGACTGAGAGGAAGGAGCTCTTGTTGGAGACAGGCAGGACCTGGGCTGCATTCTAGTTATGCCAGTCAGGGTTTCTCTTCAGGAAAAGCCTCATTACCCAGTGCCTGACCGCAGCAGATAATAACCTGCAATTCAGCTTTCCAGACTGGATTTCCCCTCTCTTTCCCCAGTAATTATTTTTCAAAGTGCTGTGGTGGTAGGGTGTTACTTCACAGGTGGTTTAGTGGATTTCTCCTGCACTTTCCCTTCATTTCCCTGAGGAGGAGGTGAAGCAGGGAGTACCCATGGCCAGGGGTGATGGGCTGGAGCAGAGCCCAGCAGTGGGGAAGGGCTGGGCTGGCCCCACACAGCATTGCTGACATGATCATAAGGAATTGCTGCCCTAATCCCTGGGACAATGTTGACCTTAATTCTGCTTGGTTATACAATTTGCAAGCCTTGCTGGTGTTCTTCAGTCCTGCTCAAAGTTATGGGCCATGAAAATTTGCCACAGAGCAGGATTTTCTTTGAGAAGATGAATTTTCTGGGGCTGACAGGGCTGTGACAATACTTTACCAGCCAAGGAGATCTGATTGTGCAAAAGCAGCACTCACAAATTTTCCTGTAGTGCTTTCTCCACAGCTGACTTTCTCTTTTCCCTCTTCCCTTCCAGTTTTCCCACTGGATTTCTGGAGGAAGTGTGGCTTTGTTTTATTGTGCCTCTTTATTCAGTGACATACAAGTGCTTCAGAGGAAATATTAAGGAAAACTTGTTGACTTCTTGTTGCTAAAGCCCAGCTTGCCTGTCAATATTACTCTTGTATAATTATGCTTAGTCTCTCCTTTTCATCCTGTTTCCCTGAGGACATCTTGATGAGCACCAAATTAGCACTGATATTTTAGGCCTGCCTTTAATCCTGTTGCAGAGAAGGTTTATCGGAAACAGCCTAAGAGGGGAAGGGAACACTTGGTGTTGGAGAAGCCAGAACTGCCTACAGGTGCAATGCTTGTCTCTTCAAAACATCTTCTTGAGCTATATTTGTAGTTAATCTTGATTTAAGTCCTCCCTTGGGGGCATAGCCACCCCCAGCTACAGAAGAAAAGAATTGAAACTAAAATAAGAATTTTTTTCTTTTAAAGGTCTATTAAATCTTCAAATGGAAGGGGGAAACATTGCTCTGAGACTGGAAAAGTTGGGAGTGATGGTTGGTGCTCTCTGTTGTGAGGAGCAGATGGAACCTGATAAATGTGCCATTAATGTTCTTGGTATTTTCATTACATCTTGACTTCCCAAAAGGGTCCCCAAGGCCTTTTAAGGAGTTACAAAGTGCAGGATGATGATCCCAGCAGAACTGGCTGCTTGGTAAATGTCATCTGAAGGATTTATAGGTCCCTTTATGGTTACATTGAGAATTCTGGGCTTTCACTTGGTCTGCTCAGGCAGGTGTGGAATATAAATACTCAGGTGACAGCACCATTAACATCCAGACTGCTTGTACACCTCCAGGGGTGTCACATGCAGTGTCTGCATGGCTGAGTGCAGGGAGATTCCTGAAGCAAGAAACAAAGTAGAAAAAACTGAAATCCATCATGCCGGAAGCCTCCTGCCTCATTATTTTTGAATTTGAAGCAGAATGATAAATACTTCTGTCAGCTGAACTTGTTTTGCAATACTTCATCTCCTTGCCCTCACTTTTGTGTTCTGGCTGTTGGTATTAAACCTGTGGGATTCAGGGGCTGGGAGCTGTCAGGATTGAAATCACTGCACCTTGCTTGGCCAGCTGTGAATGGCACCAGTAACAGGTACCCACTGAGCTTACACAATCTAGTTCTAGAAACTGCATTTTAAACCTTTTTTGTTGTTGTTGGAAAAGTTTTAGTGCTCTGCTGATCTTTGTCCTTCTCTGTGTCAAAATGTGACTGGATCCCTGTTTATTGTTCAGCTCAAGGTTGGGCACTTCATTAGGGATGATGATACTTTCAGTGCACAGCTCTCTCTGAAGGCTTAATTGCTTGGAAGTTGGCCTCTTTTTTTGTGTAATTTCAGTAACTTTGTTGTATTTACAAATGTCACAAGGGTGACAATTGTTACATAAGGAATTTTTAGTTTCCTCGGTCCCTCGGTTTCCTTCCCCCTCCTGAAGTGCAGTGCTGCAGTAGATGAGCCACTTCCATGGGCTTTTTTGGTTGATATTCTGAGCAAGCAGAGATGACTTTAATTTTAAAACTTGCTATGCAAGCTGGCCTTATAATTGAATTGTGACTGTGCCTACAGACAGGAATTCAAGGCTAAGTGCACCCAACTTGGGAAATCATTCATGAGATGAATCATTTTGTGTGATCACTCAGTCAGCACCTGCTCCTGCACCGAAGCTTTCCTTTAAATTAAACCCCTTTTATTTCTAGGTAGTTGTGAAATGGATAATTTGCTCCTGCTTGGCCCAAGCCTGGGATGACAGGCACAAGCAGCAATGCCTTGATGTAACAAAACCTCCAATGTGTTCTAATCTCGGGAGCAGCGTGAGAGCCGCGCTGGGCACAAAGCTGGGGTTTGTCAACCCTGCCTGCATTCCTGGGCTGCTGAGCTGGGAGTGCAGCTATGCCACAACTGCCACTGCCAGCACTTGCTGCAGCTCCTTTTTCCTCCCCTTCCTCTTAAATTTGTTGGTTTTTGGCAAGGGAGCAGCAGAGCAGGGTTTATCCATTGGCCAGTGGGGAGAGGTGAGGGCTGCTCCTTGTCCTGCTCCTTGTGGTTGGGCCCCAGGCTCACAGCAGCAGCACAATTGCCAATTTCTGTCTTGGTGCATCTCCAGCCTCCTCTCACTTGTCCATGATTGATGCTCTCAGGTGTTCCTGGCAGGCTTTGGAGCCTTCCTCAAGGACTCAGAGTTGCAAGGTGTTGTGCATCTGTTTCAGAGAAGAAGGTGAATAAAAGCTCATGGCTTTCTGATCACCCTGGGCCATTCAAATTTTTCAAAGCCGTCAGATGGTGTGGAGAAGGAAAATGCAAAAGAAAAAGCAGGAAAAAATAGGTGTCTACCTCTTGATGTGTATCTGCTGTGAAAAATAGCAGGAAATAATTCTCTGAAGGGTTAGTAAATGGAAAATACTGAAAATAGAAAATCTGCAAGAACCAAATCCTTAATCTCAGAGATGGAATAGCTGATGGACTGTGCTGCACAAAACCCCTTGGCAGCAGAGCAGCCAGATGGGAGCTGCTGGAGCCATCTCTGAGGGTCCTGCTCAGAATCTGGAGACCACTGTGCTCATGATCAGCTTTCCAAAGGGAGTTTGATAACAATTCTAACCAAAGGGGAACTGTAGGCACTGTGAGGAAAGGCCTTCATATGGGCAGAGAACTGGTTAAAGATTGGTCAATCCTTCCCATTGTTTTGTGCTTTTTATGGTTTGGGAATTGCTGCTGCAAACCCTGGAACCTACATTCCTCTGTTTGTGCTTTTTGTGCATAAACATCTTGGGAAAGGTGAATTCCCTTGGGAATGCTGGAGCTGCTGCTGCTTGAGCAGGAGCTGAAGGGATGAAGGGTCTGGGGACATCTAAAAGCAGCAGTGGCTGTAAATCAGGTAGAGAGTGTGAGGAGTGAGTGGAAAAGGAATCCATCTAAGAAACATTTCTGCCATAGACTTGACACATTTTCTTTCTATTTTCATAATACATATAATCAATCTATAATAATATAATAGAATACATAGACTTAGAGAGCCAAGCACAAGCACAGGTGAGAGCTCACCTGCAGAGCTGCCTCCAGCTCAGGCAGGACCTGGAGCTGCTGGAGCCAGGCCAGAAGAGGCACCAGGATGATGCTCTGAGAACTGGAGTTATTCAGCCTGGAGAAGAAGCAGCTCTGGGGAGACCTCAGAGCCCCCTCCAGTGCCTCAAGGGGCTCCAGGAGAGCTGGAGAGGGACAAGGGATGGAGTAACAGGACACGGGGGAATGGATTTAAACTAACAAAGCAGAAGTTTGAGATTAGAAAGGAATTGTTCCCTGGGAGGGTGGGGAGGCCCTGGCACAGGGTGCCCAGAGCAGCTGGGGCTGGCAGTGCCCAAGGCCAGGCTGGACAGAGCTGGGAGCAGCCTGGGACAGTGGGAGGTGTCCCTGAGATGGCAGGGGTGGAGCTGGATGATCTCTAAAGTTCCTTCCAACCCAAACCATTCTGTGATTTAATGTGCACTTTGTACAGCCCTGCTTTGGGCAGAGAGGAAATGGAACAGGAGACATTGAAAGAACAACCAGAGTGAACAAAATTGTTCAGTAAGGAAATGACAGTTCAGGTCAGATGTAACAGAAGTCTGAATCTGAAGTGGCACAGGCAGAAGGAATAGGGAGCCTACTCCACCCATCTCTTCCTATGCAGGAACAGAGTCATTGCTTGATATTTGCAGATAACATGTCCAAAACAGCAAAAAGAAGCAAAATTTTTAACAGCAGAGCTGAACTCTGATAGTCTGTGCCTCAGGATGTAGTGGGGGCTTAAAGCCTGGGTGAGGAACACATGGACAGGAGTACATGGACCAGGAGACTGCAGGAACACATGGAGAGGAGTACATGGACCAGGAGACTGCAGGAACACATGGACAGGAGTGCATGGACCAGGAGACTGCAGGAACACATGGACAGGAGTGCATGGACCAGGAAACTGCAGGAACACATGGACAGGAGTGCATGGACCAGGAAACTGCAGGAACACATGGACAGGAGTACATGGATCAGGAGACTGCAGGAACACATGGACAGGAGTGCATGGATCAGGAGACTGCAGGAACACATGGACAGGAGTGCATGGATCAGGAGACTGCAGGAACACATGGACAGGAGTGCATGGACCAGGAAACTGCAGGAACACATGGATCAGGAGACTGCAGGAACACATGGACAGGAGTGCATGGATCAGGAAACTGCAGGAACACATGGACAGGAGTGCATGGATCAGGAGACTGCAGGAACACATGGACAGGAGTGCATGGATCAGGAGACTGCAGGAGGATCTGGTGGCTGCCATGAGTGTCTGTGCCTGGCCTTGCTTTGGGGGTGATCTGTGCCCTGTGTGTGGCTGAGCACAGACCAAGGCATGGCCCTGCAGTGGCCCTGCTGTCACACTTGCTGTCTCTCCCATGCAGTTCAGGCAGGATCAAGCAGCTTGGGAAGGAGGTCACTGCAGTGAGAGTTGCCAGGCCCCTTTGTTAAGTGGTTGGTGCTTGGTTGTTTGTTTGGAAAGGAGAAGAGCAAAAGTTAAACGAGCGAGCTTACACGGCAGATCTTAAAGCTAAAGGGCCTCCTTGAGTCATTGTCTCAGTGGACAGTGTAATCTTTGTCTAAACAGAATTATTCTACGTGGGAAGTAGAACAACTTAAGCAGGGCTGATGGAGAGTGGGAACCACTGCTGTGCTGAGGCTCTGCAGTCCAAATAAACCCTGTCCAGCCTGTGGCTTCCCAGCTCCTACTAATCTTAGGTTAGTGCTAAGCAGAATGCAAACAGGGGCTGAAATGTAAGTGTAGAGGTGGCCTGTGTGGATTTTCATTTCTCCTGGGAGAGCCCTTTGGGTGAATGAAGGGCTGGAGGGAGGCAGGGATCTGCTCCCCTGTGTGTCCATGGCTCTGTGGGTGTCAGGCAGCAAGTCCTGGCAGCTCTGGCCTGGGCAGCTTTTCCCTCTGGATTGTCATGCCCTTCAGCTGAGCTGCTGAAACCCCCTGTGAGCCCCAGGGCACTGAGCTGGGCCAGCAGCTGTGCCTGGCCACGGGCTGGGCACTGTGGGCATCAGGAGCACTCACCCAGCCCAGGGAGCTTCCCCTGGTTTCCTCCAGGCTGGAGCTGCCTTGTGTGCTCTGCTCATCTCCTGAGTTACAGCAGATCAATCTCCCCAGGGCTGCTGGAGTTTGTTACCCATGAACTGCTGCTCACAAACACAGCAGCTCTGCTGTCATTTCTGAATTAATTCTGCTAAAGCTTCATTAGTGATCATTGATAAAGGGAGTGAAAGA
The DNA here is from genome assembly GCF_901933205.1 of Camarhynchus parvulus. Lineage (NCBI taxonomy): Eukaryota > Metazoa > Chordata > Aves > Passeriformes > Thraupidae > Camarhynchus > Camarhynchus parvulus. Next base: position 6,960,436 of record NC_044588.1, read on the forward strand.
TTGACAGTGAAAACTAAACCATATTTGAGGTTCTTCCAACTTAATTAGGGCTAAAAAGTCAAACTAAGTGCCAGTTGTGGCTGCTGTGGTGGGGAATGCTGCAGTGGGCAGGACAGAGTCCTGTTTGTTTTGTCCTCTCTGCTGACTCAGCCCTGGCTGCCAGGCTGAGCACGTCACACTTCTCTCCTCAGGAATTTGGGGAATTTCGAGCTAATGTTGCAAATGCCTCTCTCGTGATTTGCGATTTCTAAATCAGTCTCAGTTCCCAGCTGGGCCGAGTCCCCCAGGCTGGGGCTGTGCTGGGAGAGGGAATAACCAGTGTGGGCACCTCGTGTGCTGGGACAGGCAAACAATCCCTGTGTGAGAGCTGGGGGTCACTGGAACAAGTGCAGGGCCAGCCAGGACTGGGCTCTGGGTGACCTCTGCTGTGTATCCCTGCCAGTTATTAACCTCATGTGCTCAGCCAGCCCAGACCTGGAGCGTGGCCCTTGTCATTTGTCTCAGGAAGGGACAGAACCACACATCAGCCAGCAGGACAGACAGCATGCAGAGGAAAATGGATCTGATTTGCAGATTGTTATTGGTCCTTGCTCAAACCCAAGCACAAAATTCGTGTGGATCATTCACTCTGGCACAGCCTTTCCTTTTCCCTGTCCAGAGCAGTGATCAAATGCCACCCCCATTGCTGGAGCTGATATAAAGAAAATTCCTGCTCTTTTGGGAGGTGGAGGAGGCAAGTTCTTGGATATTTCTCAAACAGGAGAAATCACAATCATTGGCTCTCTAAAAGGAGCTCTGTGCAGGGAGCGAAGGGCTCCTGTTTATTTGTAGGTGGTGTTTCATGCTCAGGTGCCCAGGAAAAGCCTTTTTTTTTTTCCCTTTTTAATAAAAGCTGTTATTATTTTACCTTCCCAAATAGCAGAGACACCTGGAGTGTTTCCATCAGCGCTCCACCCCACAGTGAGGAGGTGTTTGATGACCCAGCCCTGGAGATGCCCTGCAGCAGGGGCAGGAGGGCAGTGCTGGCTGTTATTGTGGCAGCTGGAGCTGGCAGTTCTCAGGCAGCAGAGGAGGTGCAGGAGGCTCTGGCTGTGTCTGTGGTGTGTCAGGCTGTGTGGGGAGCACCATGTGGACGCCAGGGCTGCAACTGCTGAGTGATTGAGAGCAGCCCTGTGGAGTGGCCTTTGGGACAGGGTTGGTGTAATTCCCCATGGAGTGATGGCTGAGCAGTTTCAGTGCTCTGAGAGAAAAGTGTCTGGGCACTGATGGAGCAAAAGTGATAAATGTTATTATTCTAGGAATTACAACCACTGGATACTCGTGAGGAGTAGGCTGCATCAGAATTTGGTATAAATTAATGTTACACCTTTTAGCAGAAGGACTGAGAATTTCTGCAAGTTCACTGTTTGACAGTTTCAAAGAAATAAGTGTTGGATGTAAAACCCCACCAATATATGAATGAGCTGGTGATGACAAGGCAAGAAGAAAAAGAATAAATGCAGTCTGAAGGTGTACCAAGAGAGATGGCTTCTCCTGAAGTGTCCTTGAGAATTTCTCCTTTCCAGAGGTTCCTTTCAGCTGCTGGAAGGGATAGTGCAATGACCCTGCTCACCTTTCCTGGAGATACCTGTGGTGTTTCCATCCTTCAGTCACCTGAGCCCTGCCAAGGAGGGTGACAGTGACACTGCCCAGCCCTGCTGAGTGTGTCACATCAGGTGCCTTGGCATGTGCAGCTTCAGCTTCTTTAAATCTTTAAACGCTTGTAACTTGGTGAAATGTAGGTGTTAAAACTCAAAATATCAATTTTGTGTTATTAGCAAGTGTCTTGCTCCCTGCAGAGCTCCCTGAAGTGTTGGATGGGTCACTGGGGGCACAATGCTGATTTATTCCTGCAGACTGGCTTTATTTATTTATTCCTGCTGATTTATTCCTGCCCTGGCTTTGGGAAGCTGCAGAGCTGCACTGGGGAGGGACTGAGTTGCCTTGGAGGTGAAATGCAGACTAACCAGAGATAATAATGCAGAATAACTCTCGTGGTGCCCAGCAGTGTGTCAGGGCACATTTGGCCTGGTAGGTGCCCAGCAAACCAACTTGTGCCTGTCACTCTGGCTGCTGGCTCTGGGCAGAGGTGTTTGTTGGGAGTCACTGTCACAGTGCTAAGTGTTTGATGATAGTTTAGGGAGTAACCAGGCAACATTTTAAAGGCAAACACAAATTATAAAGGCATGCTTCATCTCTGTAACCGGATCTCTTCCCATGTTTATCAGCCCGGCAGGAAAATAGGAAAAAGAAAATGCTTGGGAGCTCGGAGTTGAGGAGTGGCAGGCTGGGGACACCTGTGTGCTCTCCTTGTCACGTGGCACTCATGGAGCAGTGCTGGGAGAGCTCTGGCAGCAGCAAATCTGTGCTGCTGGGAAGGTCCCTGTCCCCCAGGCACTGCCCTGTTTTCACAGAACTTGTCAGGAATGCAATTTTTAAATGACCTTGGGTAGATTGATATCTGAGCCTGTTCACCTAGAGCGCAGGGCGCACACACAGCAGCTCCTTGGAGCTGCATCCACAACAAACAGGAGCCAGGAGCTTTGCCTGGGCTGGGCTGTGTGGCACCTGAGCATGAAACACCACCTACAAATAAACAGGAGCCCTCCACTCCCTGCACAGGGCTCCTTTTAGAAAGCCAATGATTGTGATTTCTCCTGTTGGAGAAATGCCAAAGAACTTGCCTCCTCCACCTCCTAAAAAACCCAGGAATTTTTTAATGTCAGCTCCAGCAATGGGGGTGGTATTTGATCACTGTTTTGGACAGGGAAGAGGAAAGGCTGTGCCAGAGTGAATGATCCACCAGAATTTTGTGCTTGGGTTTCAGGAAGGACCAATAATAACCTGCAAATCAGATCCATTTTCCTCTGCATGCTGTCTGTCCTGCTGGCTGATGTGTGGTTGCTTTCCCTCCACCCCGAGTTGGGAAAGCAGATTTAACTTTTTTCACCCTGGCACACTTGTTTCATTAAAGAAGGGGATTGTGAGGCAGTCAGTGACTTGGTTAAAGCCCAAGGCAGGTAAGGAACCTGTGGAATTGTTTTCCTAGGTCTGTGAATGAATGATAATTCCAAAAATGCTTGTCTGGCTGGGCACTTCACTCAGAGAAGCTCCAAATGCCTCCTCCCATTCATCCCCAGTCAATTGGTGAGGGGGATCTGGGCATCTGCAATACTTCAAATATCAGTATAGTGCAGGGTGACTGGAGCAGAGCCAGGCAGAGGCTGGGTGTCTGTGCCTGGGAACTGTCCTGGGACAGAGCTCCTGTGCTGCCCTGCAGACTGGTGAGGAGAGGCAGTGCAGCCCTGAGCAGGGGCAGCACCTGCTCTGAAATCAGGGCTGCAGGCGCACGCTGTTATCTGTGTTATCTGGGGGAGAAGAAGCTAAGGAAACCATAAATAATCCTTCCACCTTAGTCATTTGCCAGAGAGTGCCTCATTGGAACCCAGGAAATGCAGATAATTGACTTTGTAAGGGCTGTGTCAGTGCAGGCTCCTGGACAGAGAACATTAAAAAGCTTGGCTGCACTTGCTGGAACTTCTGGCAGTGGCAAATAAATACAACTTTCTGGACTTGTAGATTTTCTTTAAATTTAATTAGGTAAGAAAATTCACTTATAGTGTGTATTGTGGCACAGTAGCATTGCATGGTAAATGCACAGGTAGCAAATATCATGATACAAAGCATTGACAAACTCGCACTGTCTTTAAATAAATTAAACTTCAAGGCAAATCTAGCTGTGTTAACCTTTTTGAAGTGCTAAACTGAAGAGGTCTGGTTTAGAGGAGGCTGTGCTTTTTGAGGTAATGGCCCAGCTACAGTGCCAAAATTAGGGTGAAGTTATTTCTGGGAAGTAAGAAAGGGGAAAATCAACATGTCTCTTTACAGAAATGCCTCAGTAAATACTAAAGCTAAGAAGTGCTAACTTTCAGCTCCGCTCACAGTCCCAGCCTGGCTTTCATTCAGCTGTTCATTCTGCAGGAACAAATCTCTGTGCTGTGCTGCATCACCTCGAGCCCGTGCTGGCCAGCGCTGCTGCAGAGGCACTGCCCTGGGAGCAGCCCAGGCTCAGAGCTGCACCCCTGGCCCTGCAGGACCCAGCTGCCCCTGAGCCCTGCCCTGGCCCTGCTCTTGCCACCAGAAACTTCTTTTGGAGCGGTCTTGCAGGGCCTGCTGCCTGATAGCAAACCCAGAAGAACATAAATAAATGTTTTCTTAATGTTCCTCTTGTCACACTCCCGCTGCTTTTGCCCCCTCTCATCTTTGATTTCCTGCAGTCCCAGGCTTCCCATTCCTTGTTTTGGACTTGCAGCTGTAGGGAATGATCCAGGAGCATCCCTGCAGCCTTGTCAGGAGGGTCTCCAGCACTTGGAATTTTTCTCTCCCACTTTTAATAATCTGAACTAATATTGTTCAGTTCTCCTGCACTCATTCTGCTGTTTGTTACCCTTAGGAGGGATGTTTGGAGCTCTCAGCTGCTTGCAGGACACAGCCATGGGCTGCAGGGTCCACCTGGTGAGGCACAGCCCAGCACTCCTGGTCCTTGGCATTTTTGAACAAAAGGCTCCAAGTACAGCTGACTGCATGTTTTTAACATTTGTCAGTCAGAAAGCAGCTCCATTTTTTGTCACCCTTGGTGTTAATGCAGTCTGGAACTTGCCAGGGGTGGCATCTGTGGCTCAGCCTGTGCTGGCACCTGCCTGCTCTGAAAGGCTTCAGCTGAAATGTTCTCTTGCTGCAGGTGTATTCCCATGTTTTGATGATAGAATTTTTAATATGGTGCTGAAATACACTCTGTGAAGTTCTTGGCACGATGAAATAGCCCTTGCAGGCTGCACCTGACCTTCAGGAGTTCCTCCCAAAGGTCGTGAGTGCAGCACAAAGTGCTGAGCAAGTGCTGCAGCATTTTGCTTTCCCTGGATGTCCTTTAGACAAGGCTTTCATGAATAAGCTGAATTGTGGGAGCTCTTCAGGCCTGTGTGTTCATTTAAAAAGGGAACAAAATGCTGGGGAGGAAAGCACTTGTTTGCTGGAGATGGCAGTGCTCTTTCCAAGTGTGTGGTTGTCAGTGTTGCGTGCTTGAAACTGCTTTTCTCCTCATGTAAGGGTTTATATTCTTTATGCATTCAGAATAAGAAGTGTTAGGGCCACTTTAGCTGAAAATATAGTTAAAAGCCTTGCTGTGTGGATGATTATTAAATTTAACCAATTATCTGAAACATCAGGACTTTTAGGGACTTCCAAGGTGTTGTTTGAGGGGTGTGTGCATGTGAAATGGGGATTTGATTAAAATTGCTTCAGAGTGTCCTTCGAATTGTTAAACTGAAAAGATGAATGTTAAAATACTCAATTAAAAGGAGCTGTTTTGCAGATTGCAGAGCAGTGTAAGCAAAGCCCTATAACCATGTTTGTTCTTGTTTTGCAGACCGTGAGGACCAATCAATTCTCTGCACGTGAGTGATCCTTTTTCATTTGGCACTTTGGGGAATCTGTATTGTGAGAGGGGCTTTGATACAGCTGTGGGAGGCCAAGCTTGGTCTTCAGTCTTGACAGGCAGTGGGAAAAGATGTGATATTTAATATGGGGATATAGCCTTTTAATATTGTAATTCACTTTATTGAGTTTCCTGGGCATGTTCTGCTTAAGAAATGTGATTTAAAAACATCGGTGAGGAGCTCTGCATCCAAGCCAGAAGCTTTAAGGAGTTCACCTCTGCACTGCTGTGCTGTGACTGCTCAGGGGGAAAGGCCTGGGGAAGACAAGATCCAAAAGTGGGTCTGGAGACCCTGGGCAGCAGCTGAGCTCTGGCTCTGCCTCCATGGGATCTGTGAGGAGAGGGACACCAGGGTTCCCTTTTCACCTGGGCAACCCTGTGGCTGTAGCTGAGGTTTCCCTGCTTGGGAAGGCAGAGCACGGGGGGTTTGAGGCTCTCAGTGCTCGGAGTGCAGCTGGCAGGGGTGAGCCAGCTTCCTGCCCTCTCCCCCATGCACTGTGTGTTCCTGCAGCTTCCTGTGCTGCTGCAGGGAGTGTCAGCAGGGAGATAAGGGTTCCCTGGGCTCAGGGAGCCAGGCTGGCCCAGCCCCAGCTGCACTGAGCAGGAACAGCTCAGCTCAGAGCGCTGCCCTGCGCCAGCACTCCCTGTGCCAGCCTGGGGAGCAGGGGGGACATTGTCCCTGCTGGGAGCAGCCTGGGGGTCAGGGTGGCTCATCTGGGCTGGAAACCTCACCGTGGCTCTGTCTGCAGGGTGGAACACAGCACATGCAGTGTCTGAGGCACAGGGGCAGCCCCAGTGCTTGGTGCCCTGCTGTTGGGGATGTGCTCTGGGGGACCCTGCTGCCTGGAGCAGCTCGCTGGGACACTCACTGCTGCAAGCAGGCCTGGGCTCAGTTCCCTTCCTGACAGAAGGGATTCAAATCTCCATCTTGTGCTCCTACAGAAGTGCCTTGACTCCCAGAGTCTGTACAGGACTGAGGCTGGATCCTTTCAAGCCTTGCCCTTTCCAGCCATGGATACCATGAATGCAGCATTCCCAGGGCCGAAAAAGAGTTCTGTGCTTCAGCTAAAAGTTGATCTGGTTAACTCAGGCTTGTCTGGCTCTGTGGTTCCTGCTCCTAGCAGGACTCCTGTTTTGTGTGCTGCCTATTCCATGTGCCAAGCACAAAGCAGCCCTCAAAGCAGGGATGGGATCCCGGGGTGAGGAGAAAGGCTTTGTTCCCCTGTGTTTGTGGATGCCTTGGCAGTGTGTGCTTGCCCCAGGTGAATGGTTTGAAGTAGCTTCATGTTCTGTGTCTGCCCATGAACTTTCCTCTCCTTTGCATGGTCAGCCAAGCCCACAAGGTTGGAATGGCAGTGATGGTGGATGTCCAATCTGATCATTTACAAATTGCAAAGCCTCTAAGCTCTCCTGCCTCCAACTTTGTCATTACCTCCCCTCTACGGTTCCTGTGAGCTTTTAATCCACCTGCACTGAGTGGACAATTGATCCCTGTTTGTATCTGGTATGGAGTGTGCAGTTTGTGCATCTTGTGCTGGGTTCCCCCTGGGCTGGGCTTGGCTCTGCCTTGCAGAGCAGCTGGAGCTCAGGTGATGAGGATGAGGAGGGACACACTTCCTCACAGCCAGACCTTGGGACAATGCCACCGTACCTCTTGGGAGAGCTTTATTATTTTGTAGATCTGCATTATAAACTGGCATTCTGGGGGATTAAATCCTCCTTGGGAGTGGGACAGGGCCATGGGGAGCTCCCTTGGGTGGGAAGAGATCCCATGGTTGGATCAGGAGGGGGAAAGGGTCCAGGACTGCCCTTGCATTGCTGCTCCTGGTGATGAGGTAAATTTAAATTGTGAGTTCCCCTTCATGGCACTGGTTTTGCAGGTCCTGGACTAAGGCAGCAGTAAATAAAGTGCAAGCAGGGTGCTAACCACCCCGGAGGTGCTTTCAGAAACTCCTGTGGCACTTCATAAGACTCATCTTCTCATCTCAAACTTGCTGTCTCAGGACCTGGATCACCTGATTGACCCTGATGTTTACTGAGGCTGGGAACCCTCAGAAACATTTCTCATTTCTCCAGTAGGAGTGGTTCAGGGTAGCTAATGGGGAAAAACCCATCTCGTGAGTGGTGCTCTGAGCTGAGTGGACAGCTGTGGTGTGCCTGTCATTTCCCTGTCTCCAGCTGCCTGGCAGGAATTGTCTGGGACAGAGCTGTGCCACTGCTTGCTGAGGGTCTGCCTGCTCTGCACCTTCACCTCCTTCCCTGCTTTGCACCTTCACCTCCCTCCCCTGCCTCTGTTGGTGAAGTTTCCTGGTTTTTTACCTTCCATGGCCTTTAGAGGAGGGGCAATCACTTCTCCAGCAATGGTGTTTGAAGGACACTTTAGCAGGTCTCTGGATCCAGCCCTTTTTCTTCTTGACAGCCAGGAGTGCTGCTTTTGGGGGGATTCCTGGGTTTGGGGCTGCTGCTGTGACAAGGCCCTTGGGTTCTTGTTCTTCACAGATTGTCTCTGCGGTTGTCCAGATGCCTTCCTTGGGTTCTGGCCTAGTGAGTGTCTGATCCCTTTGTACTTACCTTGGGAACCTTTCAACACTCTGGTCTTCAGTTCTGTTCTTCTCCCCTTCCCCATCTGCTTGTGTGAGCTGGGGACTGCTGAGGCCAGGGATGAAATCTGTAGAAGGAACTTCTTGATGAAATTCTTGTTATGGATAGGCTTTTCTCACAGTGAACCATATCCAGCAGGCTCTGCTGCTCCATGGCATCCCCCTGATTTCCTCAGGAGCAGTGATGGGATTTCTTCTGTGCCCTTTGGCTTTTCACCAACTGAGAAACCCAAATGTGGGTTTTTAGAGACAGGAACAGCTTCAGCTCCCAGATCCATTGGACCATCCATGGGTGAAAGCCAGATTATTGCCTGGCTGGAGAGGAGATGGGAGGAGCTGAACAAACAGCAATGGTGAGAATTTCTTTTTAGCTTTGAAGTTGGATGGTTTAATCTTGGGCTGCTAACCACTAACAGATGGTGAGGAAGGCTGCTGGAGCTCTCCTCTGCTCTGGAGTTGGGTTCATCCAGTTTGCAATGAAAAGCAGACGAGCAGCCCTCACCACCAGCACTTTTCTGGGGAGCTGGACTCAACCAACTTCCATCTCATCATTCCCCCTTGATGGGACTGCAAATCAGAGTTTGCTTTGGACCTTCTCTCTGTTAATTCTTAGTTTGCTGAAAAGAAAGGAAAATCTGTGTAATTCCAGAAACTTCATGTTCCTTCTAGCTTATAAGTAACAGATAAATAATATAAGTGATATATTTGGGTCTGGAAGCAGTGGCTTTCAGCCTGTGTTGACTCAGCATCCATCAGTGGTTTGTGCAGAGCTGTGATGCCAATGCTGCAGCATTCCCAGACCTTCCTGCACATTTTCCTCTTTCTGTGGGATGTGAAGCTGGGCTGAAGAGATTTCAGGGTGTTGGGGTTTTTTTTGATATTTTTCCCTTGGAGAAGCTGCAGCTGCTATTTTGTGAAGTTTTGGTGTTTCTCTGCTCACTGAGCATGCCAGGCTGATGACCAGGATGAAGAAATTTGTGTTGTAGTAATTAGGAATTTGGGAAACACTGGAGAAAGCTCTGAAAATGTGCTGCACTGCACTTTCAAACACACCAGTGTGTTCTGGAGACTCTTAGCACAGAGCTCTGGCATTCCCAGAGCTGGGCCTGGCCTGATAAAGAGGTGTCCAGCAGATGCTTGCAGCCCTACAAGGATATCTAATCTGAGCTGCCTTCCGTGGGAGTGATGGGCTGTGCAGGGAATAGAGGCTGCTTATTAAAGGCCAGCAGCAGCAAATACCAAACATTTCTGTATACAACCCCTGGCTGGGCTCCAGCTGGGAACATTCCCATGGCAAGTGCTGTGGAGATGATGGGGAGCATCAGGAGGGAAGGGAAGCAGCTCCAGAGCAGCCGCGTCAATAGTAAAGCCAATTAATGACTCTTTCCCAAACTATCAGTTATACCTCCTGCAGAAAATAAGGCAGGTGATTAAGACACCCTTTAATTACAGGTCTTGTCTGTAAATATCTGTTCATTTGTAACTGGCAGATGATGTGCTCAGTTGTGCCTGAGAATAAGTGTCTCCTCTGTTCTTTGCAACTGCTGTTGTGATGAAGACAAAAGGCCATTGTTGGGGCTCTTACATAGGCAGTTACTTTCTCCTCCAAACAATTTAAGTGCATATTTCCATATTTCCATGGTTTGGGGCCTTCTGTGAGTGGCTGCTTCCATGGGAGGAGGTGTTGCTGGCCAGGGGAGCTGTGGGCAGCAGGGTGGGTGCTGTGTGCTGGGACCTTGCCCAGTGCCACTTCTTCACAGGAGGACCCAGTGCTGCCACATCACCTTCTCACCCCAGGGCTTGTCCTGACTGAAATTCCTGGGCCAGAGGAAGGGTTTGAGTGACCCAGCCATCCAAAATATAAAATCCTGACTTTGTTTGGGTTAGTTTTTCAGGAATTTAAATCACAGAGATGATCTCCAACTGCAATCTGGCCATGCTAACACATTCCACATCTTCAGGAACATTGTTAGTCTGGAGACTGTGCCCAGGCAGGAAGATAAAGCACAGCCTGCCTTGGGACTGCAAGGCTTTCTTTGGGTGTGTGTCCCTGTGTGCTGTGCTGCTCGTGGCACCTTGTGGGATGGAGTTCATGTCTCTCTGGGAAGGCAGCTGGAGAGGGGCCAGTGGCCTTCAGCAAACAGCTTGAACCTCATCTGATTTCCCTGCAGCCCACAAGGCATTTCCCAGGTCAGGGAGGGGTGGTGGCCCTGCCATGCTGGGTGCTGTCACTGTCACAAGGTGTGGGAATGCTTCAGGCCTGCCTGGCACTAAGGAAAGCAGCTCTTCCACTGCTCTTTCCTTCAGAAATGGTGTTTCCTCCTGGAACAGACCCCTTGGAAGGGGCACTGACCTGTTTCTGGGATAATGCCTGCCGCTGGGAGCTGTTCCTGGGAGGAGCAGCTCCATCCCTGCTCTTTGTGAGCCCTCCCCTCTCTGAGCTGCCTGTTCTCCAGTGAGAGCCCATCCCATGGTGGAAATGTGCAAGGTTTGGGCTCAGGCTGCTCAGGAAAGAGCTGCAGCTGGTTGAGTCAGTGCCTGCATTTTCCTAAGCAAATTGGAGCTGGGATGAATTTGCCTGGAGAGTTCTGGGCTTTGCTGAAAATGACACTCCAGCTTTACATGCAATGAATTCAAAACCATGTTCAACTTTCAAGTGCTCATGCTGGCTAAACTTTTCCTCTTTTAAATGTGCATGAAGCTGCTTCAAAGCAGGAGTTTGGTGCTCCAGGGAAGAGCACTTGGACATGGGATCCTGCATGAATTCACCAGCCACTGGCAGGCTTTGTTTGAGCTGTCCCTGAAGGTGGCTTCCAAGGGAGAGATCCCTCAGTTAGAGGATGGAATAACCTTGTGCTGCCAGCTGGAGCCAAGGAGGGTTTGCTTCCTTGGGAGCACAGTTTGGCATGGCCCATGGCTGGAGCTGAGTTTGAGATTCTGCCAGCCTGGAATGAAGGAGGTGAAATCATTTAGCAGAGCTGCCACTGGCTGAGGTGAGGCCGCTTCTCAGCCCAGGGCTTTAGTTGTTTAATTTATGGCAACAGATTGAGTTGTATTAAAACAAGGTTTAGAAAAAGTTAAGCTTTAGCTTTGTGATTCCATCCCCATTCCATAAATACTGTACGTGGTGTTACTCAGAGTTTACCTTTTTTGGGCAGGTTGATAGAGGTAGAAGATTTTAATTTATTTTTGTAATCCATGTGTTTGCACTCCTGGGAAAGAACCAAAGTATGCAGATGTCATTATTCCTGTAAATGCAAAGGGCTTTATCCTAAATCTTCTAATTCTTTCATAGTATGTGGCAGCAGAGCTATTTGCCACGATGCTGCAGGAAATATTTGGCATTCCTGTAAGCTCCAGGGAGAGCAGGACTGGGATGATAACATCCTCTGGTGCTGCTTTTCAATGAGCTCTTGCACAAAGACTCTCTCTAAAATACCCCTCTGATAGATTTAGAGGGTTTTTTACACAAGGAATGTGTTTCAAGCTGCTGCCTTTCCTGTGCTTGTGCTGTCTGACTCCTCCAGCACTGTGCTGCCCTTTTCCAGAGCTGACATCTGAGCTGTATTTATTGTAGCAGCTTCTCTGCACTGCATGTGTTTCAGGAGATTTTCCTCCTCTAAAATGTAATAAACTTTCTTCCTGTGATTTGACAGAAAAGATTATTTCTCTAGCTTTACAGGCACAGCTAATAGTGCATTCCCAAGCTCTGCTGACAATAAGAACAAATTGTATTGTTTTAAAATGTAAATGTATATTTTGCTGTGCTTCTTACTTCTCTTACCTGCTGGAATGGTTTTAGCATTAGCATTTTTTAATACACATTCAGAAACAGGCAAAGCTGCTTTTGTTATTGCTCATGGTCATGAATTATGTTAATGTAAACACTGCAGTGAAAGGGAAATGAGAAATAAAGACTTGAGAAGCAAGAACTGGCACCTGATGGTTTGGGGCTTTTTTTTCTGCTTATCAGCATTCACATTTGCCTTGTTTGTGGGGACTCTGGGCAGGGTGGAAATGGGATTTTTCATTAAGTCCGAGGGTGTTGTTCCATTTGTCCACTTGTCCCAAAGTGCACCCAGGTTCTGGGTTTCACAGTGATGGTATCTTGGCAAAAAGGAAACCCAGTTATCCATTAGCCAGTTCTCAGAGTGATCTCCTTTGCAACCAGCTTTTCAGGTAGCTCCTTCCAGGTTTTTCCAGGCACTGAGCAAAGCCAGCCCAGCCAACAAGTCTGCAGGGAACTCCCCTGTCTCCCTGGAAGCTTTGGGGAATGGAGGGCAGAGCTTTCTTATCTTCATATTCTCTGCTATTTTCTGGTTGTGAGAAGGATGGAACACAAGTGGTTTTCGACTGATGGAGCTGTTTCCAAGGAGCAGATGCCATCAGTAACCCAGGGACCCTTGGTGAGGTTTTAGCCAGAAGCAGATGCCATCAGTGACCCAGGCACCCTTGGTTGGGTTCCACTTCTGGAGCTGAGGCCACAGCTGGGCACTGGGGCTGTGCACTATCCCACAGCTCATCTGCAGGGCCATTTTGCCCGGGGTTTTCCTGCCAAACCTGGGGTTGCTGCTGTTCTGTCAGGTCAAACAGAAGCTGTTCCACCTGGAACTCCTGTGAGCAGTCCCACGAGTGCAGTGAATGCAGGTTCTTGCTCCTGGATGCAGAAATGCCCATCCCACCACCCCTCAGCAGAGATTCCCATCTCTTAGGGCCGTTCCCTATGGGGTTTCTGGGATTTTTGAGTTTTGGAAGGTGAGGAGCAATGAAAATGTTTGAGTCTTGAAAATCTGGGCCAGTGTCAACATCCCTCCTGTATCTGCAGAATTCAGATTCCAGGTGCTCTCTCAGGTCCCCTGTGCAGCTGCTGAGTGCAGGGTGAGGACAGGGATGCTCCTCAGCTCTTATCTGATCAGCAAGTGCAGCTCTGGAGGTGCTGAATTCCTAAGCAAATGCAGATTAGCTACAAAACTGGGGTGTATGATGAAAAAGGCTGCACAAGAATGTGCCTAAATTCCCCTGCTAAATGAACATTTCCATTATAAGTAGCTTAGAGGAGAAATAAGCGGGCAGGGAAAATATGTGCTTGTCATTCTCACAAAGGAGCTGGCTTCCAAACTGTTAATTTTTGAACAACTGTTGAATGGCAGGAGTGCTTCCACTCTTTCCATGCAAATCCCCATCATAAAACCCTTTTTAGCTTCCCACACTTCAGAGCTGCTCCCGGCAGTCTCTGTGTCCCTGGAAATCCTCCTTCAGTGCCTTGCCCTGCTTGAGCCCTGCCTAAGGCACCCCTGAATCCCTCTGGGGCTGGCTTTGTCTGAAGATCAGACCTAGGTTAGGGAGAAAAACCCCAAACTGTCATTTTTAGAGCTGTAGTAACCTCATTTGTGATTGCAGGGACATGAACCTGGTCACATTTCCTGCCTTGAGTATCTCCTGTAAACCTCTCCATAAATTCTGTCTAAACATGGTCTGCTTTAAATCCACCTCTGGCTTAAAAATGAAATGTGCATTTGCTATCTTTATTGATCTGTGAACTCTGCACTGATAAATTCATTTCTTCATGGTTTCATGTAGCCCTGTGGCCTTAAATATATTTTTAACCTAGCAAAGACTGCCAGGTGAGCAGTGGAAAGAAAAGAACCTCTTGTTTAAGGTGTGTTTTACTGCACTCTGTTTCTGGCTCCTGAAGGTGCTGAGTGTTTCCCTTAGCTTGGCAATTCCCATAACCAAACCCTGGAGTATTAAAATGGTGCTAAGTGTGAAAGTGTGTGTGTGTATCTCATGATTTAAAAATAAAAATGTATCTGCACCCTGAAAAATTCTGCTTGCAGTGATCCAGGCAGGGCACAAGTGTTTCATGTCAAAGGGGTTCAGGCACAAAGCCAAAAGCTCTTAATCAAACTGATGTCACACCTTGGATCAACACCTTAAAGCTCAGGAGATCTTTGGGATGAAGGAGGGATTTTAAACAGGCACCTTGGGGCTCCCTGCAGCATCCCTGCTTTTGGCTTTTGGTCTGTGCACAGCCAGAGCCATCAATGGGATGGGTGAGGGGCTGTAAGCAAAGGGCTCCTGTTGTTGAAGGTGAGTTTTAAGGAAATGTCTGCCCTGTTTTGCAGAGGTGAATCTGGTGCTGGGAAGACTGAGAACACCAAGAAGGTTATTCAGTACCTGGCTCATGTTGCTTCCTCCCATAAAGGAAGAAAGGACCATAATATTCCTGTAAGTTGGGGTGTTTTCTCACTTCTTCGTTGCTCTTTTTGCAAATTACCGTCTTTGCATTTGAAAAAATGACTTTTTTATTGAACTGTCATATAATCTGTGCAATTTTGTCTCAACCATTATTTTCTCTTTAGCAGTGGCTGAAATGAGCAGTTACATCAAAATTTCTAGTCCATGTCAGCTGTCTAATTTCTGTTGTGAAATTAAAGGCTTTATACAAATAAAAGCAAAGCTTTCTGATGCAATAAACCCCATTTTCCAAAAAGATTCAATAAACCCAGGCCATTCTAACTGAGTTTAGTTCCCACTGGATGCAGTTTTTGGTACTATATTTGTGAACAAGCTTTCTGTGATTTGAAAAATTAACTTGTAGATAGGAAAAACCATCCAGCTTAAAAACTGCTGCAGAGTTGCTATATCTAGAAGCCAGCATCTAATTAAAAGCTCAGATTTTATTACACTATAAACAAGTGAGTGTATACTTTTATATCAGAGAATATTTGCTTTTTTGGTAGCTTGAAACCAACTCTGGTTTATATAGAATTTTCTTCAGATTTCATGCCAGGCTTCAACATTTGCGCTGAATTTTGAGTGATTCTTTGCTTTTAGAAACCAGGAATAGGTTTGAATATTCATTGTTAGGGGTACTTGGATATGTTGGCAGTGAAGTTTTAATTGAGCTTTGCTCCAAACAGTGTCTTGCTGTAATCAGAAATGGTTTTCCAGTAGCAATCCTGGTGTCGGTGGTGGCTGGAACCTTCAAACTGCATTATCTTATGGATTTATAGAGTTAGAGGCTCACAGAATTACAGCAAAGACCTCTGAGATCAGCCCAGCACCCCATTCCCACTGAAGCATCCCTTGGAGTGTCACCTCCACTCACGTGGTGACTCTGGTGACACTGGGACATCATCCAGCACCAGGGATGTTCTGGGAGGTTTGCAGTTACACATGTTCTTGGCTTTACCACTGTGTAGCCCTGGACAAACCCAGTGCTTTTTCAATTTCTACAGAAGCAAAATTGCCAGCAGGCTTTTGGAGAGAAGGGAATTCTGCAGGGTTTGCACCAAGTATTTCTAAATATACTGTTGACAACTTGGAATACCTCAGACACTTCTGGAAGCCTCTTGCCCAGACACCTTTCAAAATGCGCCTCCCTTCAAAGTGAGATTGCATTGCCCAATCCCCACAAAAGCTGAGTTTTCAAAATCTTGAGGGATGGAGATGATGCAACTTCTCAGGGAGCCTGTCAAGACACAGGAAAGAAAGGGGAAAGCTGGGATGTGAACAAAAAGAACAGGGAGTGTCCTGAATTAAAGCCTTGGACTGTGCCCTTTATTCAATGCAGTGCCATAGTGGGCACTGGATTTGCCTTGTATCCATGAAAAATGCAGAATGTTTGTCACCAAACTAATTTTGAAAATACAAATGAGTCTCCCTTGTTGTGCAACCATTAATTTGTGTTTATATGTTGGGAACAAAGAATGTCCAACCCTCACAGGTGCCACTGGGAAGGTAGGAAGGGTCAGAATGGGGAACAGAAGCTGCCCTAATTTACCCTGTTTGCATATTCATTAGCAAGCTGCAGAGGGCTGCTGGTGATCCACAGTCTGCAACCTGTGCATTGCCCTGTGCACAAGGAGATGCTAAATAGGCTTGTTAAATTAATCCATGGCTTGCAGTCTGTCTGTAGCCATCCTGTTACAGATGGTTATCAGTGCCATGCGTGTTTCTGAGCCTCTTTGAATGCCTCATTGATTATTTTTTTAAACAAAGCAATTTGTATGCTAAGCCTCGGGTTAGCTGTGATTTGCCTGACCTAGTGCTGTAAAAACAGAACAAAGCAGAGGAGCCCCAGAGTGACATCTCAGAGCAGCACAGGGGCTCAGCAGGTGCCTCCTCCAGCTGGGATGGAGGGGAAATGTTCAGCTTTTGTGAGAGCTCTGCCCATGCCCTGCCCAGCCTGGCATGGCTGGCATCCAGCTGCTTCTCCAGGAGGCTTTTCTGTCCCCAAATCCCTCTTTCCTTAGAGCTGACAGAGTCCTGCACAGCCCTGAGCACAGGGGCCTTGCAAATGGAGTCAGTGACACAGGGCTGGGGTTCCAGCCTGAGTTTCAGTGAGGATTGCTGGGTTGGGAGTGTGGGAACCCCTGGCCCCAGTGTCTCATTTCCTGGGTGATGCCAGGGTGGTGTCCTGGGCACTGCACCCAAAGTGTGGGGAAGAGCAGTGGGGGCAGAGGACTCAGTACCTGTGGGGTTTGGCAGAGCCAGCTGAGGCTGCAGCAGCCCTAAAAGAGGGAATAGAGGCTGGGGAGGGAGAGCTGCTGGGCAGGGCTGGAACAGGAGCTGCTCTGAGGGCTGAAATAAGGCTCGGTGTCCAGTCTCCATCAGGGGAAACCTTTACATCAAATGCAGGTCACAGAATCCCAGAATGGGTTGGAGGGAATGCTAAAGATTATCCAGTGCCACCCCTGCCATGGCAGGGACACCTTCCCCTGTCCCAGGAACACCTTCCCCTGTCCCAGGGACACCTCTCACTGTCCCAGGGACACCTCTCACTGTCCCAGGGACACCTTCCCCTGTCCCAGGCTGCTCCAGCCCCAGTGTCCAGCCTGGCCTTGGGCACTGCCAGGGATCCAGGGGCAGCCCCAGCTGCTCTGGGCAGCCTTCAACCTTCACAGGGCACACTTCCCAATTCCCAAGATCCCATCCAGCCCTGCTCTCTGTCACTGGAGCCATTCCCTGTGTCCTGTCCCTCCAGGCCTTGTCCCCAGTCCCTCCCCAGCCCCTTTAGGCCCTGGAAGGGGCTTTAAGTTTTCCCCAAAGTGTTCTCAGCCCAAACTGCCTCTGTTTTCACTAAACCCAGCTCTCATGTTGGTGCTATTTTAGACTTCAGAACTCATTACTGGTACTTTCAGACCAATGATTGCTTTCAGCAGCTGCCTTTGCCTTGGTAGCTGAAATGCTAAGTTGATTAATTTGTTTTATTAATTTCTAAAGAAACAGAATTGGTTTTTGAAGGACAGGATCTCGGGCAGGCTCACTCAGGCTAAAGCTCCCCTGGGTTTCCCAAGTGGGCTTTAACTGCCCTCATTTAAACACAGAGAAGTTCAGTCTGTGCCTGGTGGTGCTCAGTTCTGTCTCTGGTAGGGCAGGAATGGACACCCAGGAGTGCAATTCATCCTTTGTAAATACAAACAAATGAAACTCCTCTGAACCCCGAGGTGCTCCTGTCCTGCCCCGTGATTCCAGGAGGGCTGGCTCTTTCCTTGGCAATCTGAAAATTCACTTTACTCACCTGAGCAAGCCAGCCTGACAGACCTCTGTCCAAATTTGCCATGCTGCTCTAATAAAATAAGAGTCACAGACAGAGGGAGCACATTTGGCTGCCTATAAAAATCTCATGCTGTGTGTGTTTCTCCACAATATTGTGCCTCAGGCTCTCAGATATGAACCTTAAGATTATTAAACTCACAGTCTGAGCCAAGGAAGAGAGGATGGAGTTGAAAATTTCTGAAGCTGTGCAGATTTGAATTTTGAAGGGGTTTTATTTTACTTTATTACCTTCACCTTCCCTTTATCCTTCTTGCTGGCCAAGTGTCCAGTGCAAGGTTGTGCTGCTGCTTGAAAGAAAGAAGCAAAGGTTCTGTCTTGAGTGTGGGTTTGCATTTTTAAATATCTGTAATAGGGTGCAAATCCAGCCCCCTGACTGCTTTGTGTGGCTCCCCTCGAGCTGTTCCACCCCTCTGGGAGTGCTCAGGGACAGTGATTGTGGTGTTTGAGGGTCCCCAGGACAAGGTGAGAGATGAGAATCTGACTCCATGTGCTCAGAAGGCTGATTTGTTATTATATTATATTAGATTAAAAGAAATTATATACTAAAACTATACTAAACTGTAGAGAAAGGAGACATCAGAAGGCTGAACAAGAATGATGAAGGTTCGTGACTGACTCCTCAGTCTGACACAGCTGAGGGTGATTGGTCATTAATTAAAAACAATTCACATGGAACCAATCAGAGATGCACCTGTTGGTAAACAATCTCCAGACCACATTCCCAAGCAGTCAGGTAATTAGTGTTTTCATTCTTTTCTGAGGCCGCTCAGCTTCCCAGGAGAAAGTCCTGGGCAAAGAGGATTTTTCAGAGAACATCATGGTGACAAGTGATCACCTCTCACCCCAGTGCCCAGGACTGGGCACAAGGGGACTCAGGCTGGGTTCATTTTGGAGGCAGTGCCCAAATAATGCAGCTCCTGCCTCTCCCTGGCTCTCAAGGGCCCTGTGCCACGCTGGGTTTCATTAACCCTTTCATAAACACGGGTGCAGCGTGTGGCACGTGCCAGTAACCCTGTTCTGAAATCTGGGCAGTTTTGTGGAACTCTCTGTGAACCTCTGTGAAGTGAGTGTGGTTAAAGGTGCTGACAGTGCTAATGTGGGATGTGACATGCAGCTGGAATGCCTGCTTGCTAACTTATCATTTGTTTGTTTGCAATGAACAGCCCGAATCTCCCAAACCCGTCAAACACCAGGCAAGTGGTTTTTTTTAATGCTTTTCAAGTTATGTAGGAGAACTGATGTATATTCTTCTCTGTGTGCTGATAATGTGGGAAACCTTGAAGGAACACACAGCTAGTAGAGAGTTTTGGAAATATTTAACTGGCTTTGAGAGAGGGAAGAGTGAGCAGCTCATGAGTTTCTCAGCGTTGCAAAGGATTTTAACCACTTTTATTGCAAAGGATTTTAACACTTTTGAGCCCTGAAATTAAAGGTTTGCCCTCTCTCCAGCCACCCTCCTCCAAATTACTTTGTGTATATTGGGTAATGTGCTGCTGAGAGAGTGCAGAACACTTTTTAAATATTAAACAAAGCATTAAATAAAAGATTTGATTAACGGGAGCTACAAAATTCTTTTGATTAAGTGCTTTGTCTGAATACTTTTATAGCTTTGCAAATCACCAGTGAAGACTTTGATCTCAAGTGTGAAAGGCCTGGCACAACCAAAAGCCTTGAGAAATGAAGGATTTCCCCAGACTTTCTAGGACAGGTGGTGTGAGCAGAGTGGGGTCTGAGTGAAGTTTGCTGATGTGGATTCCAGCTGCTGTCAGTGCCCAGGCTGGCAGAGTGCTGGGCACATCCCCTGCCCATGCCACGCTCCTGATCCCCTGGCCCTGCTCTGGTCCCAATTTCTGGGGCAGAGAAGGAATTGCAGGGCTCCAGGTGGAGCTCACCTGGAGGAGGCTCAGGTGGAAGTTGAGGGCAGGACTGTGGGGAGGGATAAACAATTGCTGCCTCAAGAGAAATGCCCCAGTCTAACCCGAGCTGGTAAGTGATGCCTTTGAGGTTTTAAATAAAGCAAAGCTTTGTCCCAGCTCCCCAGGGTGTGACCAGCCACGGAAACTGAAGGGTTAATTCAGCTGGGTGAATCCCCCCTTGCATTTCTCTGGAGCTGATGAGTGCAGTGTAACTCCAGTGCCAAGGGAAATAGTAAAGGGACCTTCAGGTGGGAGCAAAAAGCAGGGCCTGGGCAGCTGTGGTGCTTCTGGGCGTGTGTGGTACAGTCAGACCCGGCTGTGGGGCTGTGCTCTCCTGTTCAGAAGCTGCAGCCATTCCCAGGGAGCAACGGAATCCTCCCTCCTTGCACACATCAGTCACTTCTAAGGGGTTTTCCTCAAATATTTGTCAAGTCCAAGAATAGACAGAGTGGTGTTTGGTTGAACCCTCCTCTTGCTTGGAGCTGGGTGCCAGGGTGGACATGAAAGGTTTGCTGGTGAACATTTTAACTGTGGCCCTGGAAAATGCTAATCCCAAGCTGTTGATGCTGCATAAGGCATGGAATCATTAACATCTGTGTTTCAATGTCCCTTGGAAGTGCAGAGTGGATCCCTGCTGTATGTGAGTAGCATGGAGCTTCCCTGCCTGCCCAGAGCCAGACCCGGGGCTGCTGCTGCTTCTCTGAAACTGAGACAGTCCCTGGCCTTGTGTTCGTGGTGCTGCATGAGCCATTGCATGCCCTCACTTCTCCCAGTTCCCATTCTGCTTTTTCCAAGAAGTTCTGGGGAGATGCTGTGCAGGGGCTGTGCCCAGAGGCCAAGCTGGAGTTCAGTGTCTGTGTAAAACCCTGAGCCCTTCCCAGAGAGGGTTGGGTTTGGCTGAAAGCAGTGCCTGGAGAGAGGAAACCCCCAAATCAGGAGCCTTTTGCACAGTGAGGGCTGGTGCAGGTCTGTGTGTGCAGCACTGAGCTCTGCTGCTTCCCGTGGTGTTCACCCTCAGCTGAGCATCCCCTGCTCCTCAGGGTGATGGCAGCAAGGAGCAGCCAGAGCATTTAATGGGTAAATGTGTTCATCCACATTCTCTGCTGCTTTATTCCAGGTTTATTCCAGGTTTATCCAGCCCTGCTGTGCCCTCCCAGTGCTGGTGGCACACAGCCATGCCATGCAGCACTCACTGGGCACTCAGGGCATTTCTTTTCCAAACCTTGCAGAATTTGGACGTGCCAGCTGTGCCAGCTGTGCCACACTCCCTGCCCTGGCTGGGCACTCTGGGTTTATCCCAGGAGCAGTGCTGAGGGAATGCTGCCCTGGACCTTGGTGTGCCCACAGGAGCTGGGAGAGGGGAGCTGGGAGCATTCCAGGCTCTGAGGCTTTTGCTTGGGAAATTTGGAGAATATCAACCACACAGAGTGGCTATAACAGGCATCCAGTTTCTCTCCAGCTGCAGTTTTTGGTCAGTTTAAAAGTGCTTTTAAGCTGTCACCTTGGCAGCCCTGCCATGGCACTGCTGGCTCTGCTCTGGGCTAGGACTCACGTTTATTCCTTCTGCATTTATTCCTTCTGCATTTATTCCTTCTGCATTTATTCCTTCTGCATTTATTCCTTCCTTACCCACCCCAGCATTTAGGGAATGTGTCGTCCCAAAGGGAGCACATTTGGAAGTAAGCAACTTCTGAGCAGATAACTTGAGGTCGCATAAAAGAAGGAGCAGCCATTTATTTCCAGGAGAGCTTGAAATATATTTCAATATACAAATCAAACTCTTGTAGGTGTTAAGTAGTGAATTTTAAAAATTCCTGTCTAAGAATTGACCCCTTGTGGAAGCCTTAAGAGATTTAATGCTTCCTGTTCTTTGATGCTTGGTCTGGGCCTTGATTCACCAGGACTATAAATAATTGGAAAAAGCAGGTTCATGAACACAAATGTCAGATTGGAGACTACATTCCAGACAGCTTCAGTTATTTTTTTTCCCAAACCATCCTTCAGAGCAAGAAGACAATATATTTTCCTGTGTACATTTGTGCCTCCTGGGCTCTTGGAAGCAGCACAGACTTTTTTTGTTAGCAGACCTCCTCATGGACAGAACTTGTAAAAGCTGTTGTGCAATTTCCTTGAGATAAGTACTTCAAATTCTAAACTCATTGGCCAGAGCTGACAGAAGCATTTAACAAACGCATTAAGCACCCTGAGCAATGCTGGCTGGATTGAGCAATTTGAAAGCAGTGTTTGTAACTGGTGTTGCTCAGTGCTGGTGTGGCCAGGTCAGAGGTGATGCAATGAGATGAGTTTCAGTCTGGCTGACTGAAGGGCAGTTTCACTCACCTGAAAGTAGGTTTGAAAATGGGTATTTCTGAGTTTGGAAATAGCTGTTCTGAGATAGCTATATTGCCAGCACAAAGTTTAAACTAAAACCTTAAATCAGTTAAATTGCTTTCTTCCCTTAAGCACTCAAAGGTCTGTGCCTGATTTCATTAGCCCTAAATGTGAATTTTCTTTCCCATATTCAGTGACTTTCAACATCCATCAAGCCCTGTCTGGTCCCTGCTCTGTCTGTGTGTGTCTGTGTGTGTTTTGATAAACAAACACCACCCAAAATCCAGCCACGTTCACCCCTGGATGGAGGCAGCCGCAGGTTTGGGAGTGAGGGGAGGATGAGAATCCCCCTGTGGAGGTGGTGGCACTGCCACACCGGGGAGGTGACTGCAGGACAGGCAGAGCCCCTGGGCGCTGTGCTCTGGGTAAATCTGGTGTGTTTGTGTCTCTGTGGTTTGCAGGGGGAGCTGGAGAGGCAGCTGCTGCAGGCCAACCCCATCCTGGAGTCCTTTGGCAACGCCAAGACCGTGAAGAACGACAACTCCTCCCGCTTTGTGAGTGCCCTGATCCCTGCAGAGCCTCCTGATCCCAGGGCCTGTGCCCTGATCCCAGAGCTGTGCCCTGATCCCAGAGCTGTGCCCCTGATCCCAGAGCTGTGCCCTGATCCCAGAGCTGTGCCCCTGATCCCAGAGCTGTGCCCTGATCCCAGAGCTGTGCCCTGATCCCAGCTGCCTGCCAAGCTGTGCCCCTGCCAGAATGATCCCAGGCTGTGCCCTGTCCAGAGCTGTTCTCTGATTGCCCTATCCCAGGTGCCCTGTGCTGCTGCTGCGAAAACACCCTGTGCCAGGTGTTTCGTTGTTAGGAGATTTCTCTCTCCCCTTCCTCCATGAATCCAGGTTTCCTTACAATGCCTTCTGCTTTTTGGGCTCACTGAAGGCACCTCCTCACTGGCTCTTGGCAAAGTGATTTTATTCGACTCCAGCCATCCCTGAGCTGACAGCAGCTCGTGATCTATCAAACAGAGCTGGGCTGGGGTGCACAAATGCTGCTGGGTTGCTGCCAGGTGCCAGGTGCCGCCCCATGGCGCTGGCAGAGCCTGCAGCCTTCCTGTGCAGAGCTGTGACTTTATCCACTGGTTGGGTTGGAGAGAACATCCTGAATTTCTGCAAAAGCACACATAAAACCCCATCTCAGTGTCCTGATTTACTGCAGGAAGGTCAAAAGGCCACTGTGTGACCTGGCCCAGGTGGCAGGCACTGCTGTAGCTGCTCCATGTTTTTGTTGGGTCCCTGCCTGCTGTTCACAGTGTTTTGGTGGCTGATAACCACTTCTGATGGGTTCCATTGTTTTAAAAATTGTGGTGGGACTCAGGATGAATAAATAGCTTTTTACCACTTCTTAGAACTTCCTTTCCTTTGAAGGAAAAAAAAAAAGATCCATCTCTTATTTCAGGGGGAAGATGTTTTTAGTACAACTTCAAAAGTGTTCAGGAGGTATTAAATCATTTTGCTTGCGAGAACAGCATTAAAATTTACAGAACAAATGAAAGATTTCTTGTCTGCCTTTGACATTTCAACAGTTGCTTGGATTTATAATGCATGAACTCAACTCCATGATAAGAACTCTGGAAAACTGTATGACTAAATCCATCAGCCCCTTCAGCTGAGAAGGGAGAGCACAGTTCTGTGGAAATTCAGCTTTTTTAATTTTACAGCCCTGTTATTTATAATGTTTCCTGATGCTTATAGAAGCTGGGTACAGGATTTATAACATCAACAGGTTTCACTGCACAGTGATTCCACTTTGTTACCTGTCCTGAATCCATCAGAGGCTATACTAATTTAATGAGAATACTTCTTCCCCTAAAAGATGTTAGCATCTGGTTTGTGTTATTTTGAGCTCTGCATTTCCATCATGAACATAATCACTCTGATGGCTCCAGCTCTGTTTTCATAAAGGAACCAGTATAATTCATTCCAGATGGTCTCATCTCATGCAGAAAAAAATCATCTTTAACAGCAATTTTCAAACCTGATTTAGAAATCTCTGTCCTCCCACGAGGTGAGGGGTGGTTCAGCCTTGCCCTGCTCCTGGTAACCCAGGCAGGACTCAGACTGGCCAATGGATTTTATTTTTCCCCCTTTTTTCTTCTACCAAAGGCAGTTCTCTTGTGTTCCAGGGGATCAGTCTCTGGTTTGTATTGGCCAGGAGAGTGGCCTTGCTGGATTGATGTGGCAGCACTGACTGCTTCCCTCTGATATGGCTTTTCCACAGCCCTGGGCTCAGTGCTGTGGTGGTGTCAACAGAATTGAGCCCTTAGATGAGCTGGAGAGAGGCATGGAGGCCTTCTGGAAAAGGAGGGAGGAATCTTTTGGGCCAGGCAGCACCAGAAAATGAAATGCCCCAGAAATGTGCACACCTGGAATGCCAGCATTGCTTCCCACCTCAGAGTGTTTGCTCAGGGAAAATGGAGCCTCACCTTCAGAGGGGTTTGGATCCCAAATAAATCTGCCCTAGGAGTTCCCCAGTCCTGGAGGGTGTTTGGGTGCAGTGTGCTCCCTTGGAATGAGCCCATGGAAGGGGAAAGGTTCCCTCTGAACCTGGGAAATCCTTGAGCCATGAGTGCATTTGGGTTATCTCTGGTATGGACAGCATTGTCTTAATTAAAAAAAAAAAGGTAATTATGAAAAAATCTTTTTTCCTTTGCAGGGCAAATTCATCAGGATTAACTTTGATGTCACTGGTTACATTGTTGGGGCCAACATTGAGACCTGTATCCTTTTTCCTGTCACATCCTTGCAAAATGCAGCTGCCCTGCTTTGTTTTGCTTTTAACCCTAGAATTCACTGGAATGCAGTGAGAGGTTGCCACACTTGGACATTCCTTTGACAGCATCCATCTCTCCCTTTGTTTCAAAATAACTGCTCAAATATCACAGATTCAGCAGCTTCTGTGTGCTCAGAAATCCTAAACTCCCAAATCCCACCCCCTGGAACCTGCAGGGTTTTCAGGCTGGCCTTAAAGCCAGGCTGTGTTAGAAAGGGAAGCCATGTGAAATGTGCTCGTTCTGGGAACATTTCTGAAAATCCCCAACGCCTTCCTGAGGAGGAGCTGAGCCTCTGTGTGTGCCAGGAGCAGCCCCTGCCTGGAGAGGAGTCCTGATCCAGGAGAGAGCCCTGCTCTTCTGGCCGCCATGCAGGTTCAGGAACACAGGGCCTTCTATTGTAGTTAATACCAAAGCAAATTCAGTTTTAGCTCTAAGAGTTGTTCTTGTTTATGAGTGTAAAGCCAAGTCAAAATACTGGCACTGAAAGCCCTTCCCTGAAGTTGTTTTCTCTGTGCTAAAATGCATTGTGTAATTTGGAGTTTTCTGGGAGAATAGCAGTGGAGTGGTCATAAAAGGATGGAGCTGGAGTCTTGTCAAACAACATGAAGTGAATATTGATCATAAACAATGCTGTAGTTAAGTTTCCATTTGGTTCCTGTGTTTTGAAACTGCTTGATCTGACCATTAAATGTTTGGAATTGTCAGAAAATGTGATTTCCCAAGCAGGCTGGGAAAGATCTATAGTTATTCAAAATATGCTGCAATGATAAGTGGTTTTTTTTTCATTCACCACAGCACAGGAATGAAGGCATCCTTTAGGAAAGTCCAGATGAATTGTTTTGCCCAGAGCTTTGTGAAAACAGGAGGGTTTAACTCTTGGGGAATTTCTTCTTCATCCCAGGAACCCATCCTTGGCATTGTCATTTCAAATCCCTGTCCTGCATTTGCTTTACAATATGGGATATCAAGAAATAAAAAAATGAAATAAGATTGCAGCTCATGGCAGCTAATCAGGCACTACCTGCTGCAGAAATTGAATTTGGGAGCTCTTGAAAGGCAGTGTGGATTGTTATGGGGAAATACAATGCTTGGAAGGAATGGCAAACACACTTGGGATAATAAAGGAGTCAGCTGCTGCTTTTTGGGATTAGGAGTTCAGCTGGGACCTCAATAGAAGTGATGATGGGGAAGGATGGGAGCTCCAGCGAAAAGTGCAGCTGGTCCATGGCAGACAGTGGTGGCCTGCTTTGGAGCTCTCAGCAGGTTTTGAAGCAGGGTGAAGCAGGGATTGCAGGTGGCCCTTGACTCCAGGTGACCCCAGACCTGCTGGAGAAGTCCCGAGCCGTGCGTCAGGCCAAGGACGAGCGCACGTTCCACATCTTCTACCAGCTCCTGGCTGGAGCAGGAGAACACCTCAAGTGTAAGCTGGGAATGCCCATCTGACACCCACTGGGTGCTGCATTGGTTGTTTCAGGGGTACAGGGTGGGCTTGAGTGATTCTGTGGTTGTGAGCTTTAAAAGGAGAGGCCAGGTGGCTTTGTCCTGAAGTCACTGCTGGGTTGTGCTGGTGGTCAGGGGTCCCAGGATGAGGGAAGAGATGAGAATCTTCACTCCATGTTTCAGAAGGCTGATTTATTATTTTATTATATATGTTATATTAAAAGGAAATGATATATTAAAACTATACTAAAAGAATGGAAGAAAGGATTTCATCAGAAGGCTAGCAAGGAATAGAAAGGAAAGGGATGATAATAACATCTTGTGACTGCTCACAGCCTCGACACAGGTGGCTGTCATTGGTCACCAAGTAAAAACAATTTCATGTGTTGGGTAAACAATTCTCCAAATCACATTCCATAGCAGCAAAAGATGGAGAAGCTGAAACTTCCCAGCTTCTCAGGAGAAAAGATCCTAATGAAAGGATTTTTCAGAAAATGTGTCCGTGGCACTGGGTTTTGTCAGATGTTCTGGGGAACCACTCTGCCATTCCAAGCCAGTGTCTCCTCATTGCCAAAGCCCAGTTTGGGAATCCCTGCACTGGAGCTGCAAAGTTCCCAGCTGGAACCAACCAGCCCCATCTCCTCCAGCCTACAGAGAGATTTAACCCAAACCAAATGAAACCCTGGGCTTTTTTCAAGCCATTGCAGTGCTGGGGTGGTTATCTCAACTCTGGGGTTTTTTCCGTCCTTGGGAATTCCTGGTGGGTTGTGATAAGTGAAGCTCATAAAGATACAGACTTCAGAGAACTGGTCCACTCCTCCTGTAGGAGGTAAGCTGGTGCTCACATCCTTGATGGGATCATCAGTCCCCAGCTCCATTTCTGCCTGGGTCTGGTACCTTTCAGTAGAGATTTCCTTTTAGGATATTCCAGATGAAGGTTTGAGATGGATCTGGGTAATGTTCTGGGACTGGTTTAGTGCATTGAAGAGCTCGTGGAGGTTGCTGCAGGGAGAGTCTGAGTCTGGCCTCAGCTTGGGAGGTGCACTTGTATTTTTAGGGTATTTTTAGGGTTTCAGAAGCTGCTCTCCTGGCTTGTAGCCATTTCTGAGGGATTGGTTTCCCAAAGCAGAGCTGGGGAATTGAGTGAGAACAGAGCACGGGTGGGTGTGAACAGCATTGCTGAGCTTATTTTTCTCTCTCTTCCCCTTCCCCCAACACAGCTGACCTGCTGCTCGAGGGATTTAACAATTACAGATTTTTATCTAATGGCTACATCCCCATCCCTGGGCAACAAGACAAGGACAACTTCCAGGAGACAATGGAAGCCATGCATATCATGGGCTTCTCACACGATGAGATCTTGTGTAAGTTATGCAGCCTCTGGAATTCCCAGGGTCCTTTTCCCTCTCTCACACACACACACTCTGCTAATTTAGTGTCACCAAATTTAATGTTGCTTCGGTGTCTCTGACAGCCTGAAGAAAATGTTTGCTTGACTCCAGCTGGAGTTGAATTCAAGCCATTTGCCCAAAAAGCACAGTACAAACTGTATTTCCTCCCTGAACTTCTTCTTCCTTGCAATCTGGAAGGAGAGTGACACAAGAAACAGGAGGAAAATGTGTTCAGCTGAGCCCTGTGCCACGGAACTGATGCAGTGTCTCTTGTTATCACAGCCATGCTGAAAGTGGTGTCCTCAGTGCTGCAGTTTGGAAACATTTCCTTTAAGAAGGAGAGGAACACAGACCAGGCCTCCATGCCAGAGAACACTGGTGAGTTCCCCTGTCTGGGGGGTGTCCTTGGGCTTGTGCTGAGCTCTCTGCCTGCCCTGTCCAGGGCAGTCTTGGCAAGCACAGAGCAGTGCTGAGCATCCTTGGGAGGGCTCTGGGCTGATGGCACCAACAAACAATTCCTAAACCTCTCCCTTCCATCTCCTGCTGCAGACAAATGCAATGTCCATCGGGGGAATTGATGCTGTTTGCATTGCTGCTAAGCTTGGAACAAGTATTTTGGTTGTAATCTTGTTTATTGCTCTCTCCAAAGATTTAAGCCCTAGCAAGAAGTTCATGCTTAAATCAGTTTGTTTGCTTTGGTTGCTGAGAGCAGTTTTGTTGCCAATGATAAGAGCCCTGGAGCCAAGCACAACTTCCCTGGTGCAGTGGCTGAGGACAGGAATGCTGCATTTTCTGGAGTGTCCTGGCAGTGTGGCTGACACTGAATTTATCAGTGCCTGCAATGCAATCAGCATTTGGAAGGATACATTTCTTCCCCCCCCAAAAAAAAAAAAAAAAAAAAAAGCTGCTGAGAGGCACATGTGAGGTTTTTATTGAAGGCTGCAGTGCCAGCCTTTGAAATGTTCTCATGAGAGGCAGTTTGGAGAGCTGGCATCACTGGAGGGGCAGGGGAACCCGCATTGCCAGGAGCTGCTGACATGGACAGCTCAGCTTCTTGTCTGGTCTCATTCTGTGGCTGCCCCAAATTCCTGAGCACCTGGGTCACTTGCAAAGCCCAAAATTGTCCTTTCTGAGGGTGCTGCCCAGGTTAGAGGTGAGTAGTTACTGACCTGGCTTTTGGCACTTTCTGTGTTGCAATGGGGAGAAAAGATGGGTGTGGGGTTAATTTTTTGGGCTTTTCCTGGTTTAGAGAACCCACCCAGGTCATGGTCCATGTGGAATGGAAAGATAGAGATGCTTCTTGGCTCTCTTGACTTTAGTTGCATTACCATTGGTTTTTAGACATCAATTCTGAATACAACACTGGCTATAAATACATTGATACTCTTGAATATTTATAGTACTGGATCCAAAATTCTAATTGTAAAGCCAAAGGGATGAAAAGCTCAGATCACAATTA